>NC_092716.1:231177918-231480381 GCF_047496885.1 Scyliorhinus torazame
AGACGTGTTGCTGTTGTTTTGCTCAGTCTTAATGCTTGTGATTTCATGTCTCCTCTGTACTCCTTAACAAACCACATTCAAGACGCACTTACAGAAATGCTTCAATTGGTATTTCAGAAAGATATTCAATGAGTTTGTCCTGTCCATTCTTTTATTGGAACAGTTTGGTGATTTGTTTTTCATATCAATTGCCTCTTCCTATTTGTAGTTTTTGCAATTTCCTTTGGGACAAAAAATGATCAAGGGTGAGGATCTTTAGCCTAACCGCCAGAAAGCGAACCCATCGATCAAGAATGTTTAATTGTGTTTTGAATGTGCCAATGTTCAACCAGTGCTTTTGCTTTGTAGGATGTTACAGTTATCGCTTTGAGTAAATGTTTGTCTTGTTGCTTGTTCAGAAGTTGGTTTCATTAATTCGCCTTGTTCTCCATGCAGCAAGCTGTGTGCTTGGTTTACCTGTGCCATTACATATTTTTTATCATTTGAACATGCTCCTAGCTGTCACATTGCTCGCCTGTAAGCTTCTCTAATCCTTTTTCATAGCTCATCCATCACCTTTTGTACTTGATCAATATAGTTACTTTTTTGATAGCCTTTCCAGTGCAACCAAACCAAAATGAACATATTCCAAGTATGATCTGGCCAAAGCATTATGAAGCATAGCCCAACTTCTATAAAATTCTATCTCTCTGAGAATTCCATTGACACTTCTAATTGCTTCACCAAATATGTTCGCAATTTGAATGAGAGGTGAATACCATCACCCTGGCTCCCTTTTCAGTGCTAGTTGAAATTGATTCATTGTATACTCCTCTCTCACTTCATTGATCTGTCTTTACAGCTTTTTTGGTGGTAAGTTGTA
Source organism: Scyliorhinus torazame (assembly GCF_047496885.1). Classification (NCBI taxonomy): domain Eukaryota; kingdom Metazoa; phylum Chordata; class Chondrichthyes; order Carcharhiniformes; family Scyliorhinidae; genus Scyliorhinus; species Scyliorhinus torazame. Next base: position 231,178,781 of record NC_092716.1, read on the forward strand.
TTTACCATGTGCCTCCCTATTGCAAAACTGATTGAAATTTAATTTTTACTTTTTTTTCAACTGCTCTCAGTTTTTAATCCATTGGCAAACTTGACAATTGATTGCAGTATTCAGATCCAAGAGTGTTGATTGGGCCAAACTGTCATGATATTCAAACATACATCAGAACACATACATAATGATAGACAGACCAACGGACCAATTAGCACACATAACACGACAGCCAATCACAGACAAGAGCAGACACAGTATAAAACAAGAAACACGACACTTCCTGGGCAGTCCATCTGGAGACGGCACAGGGCCAGCACCTAATAGCAAGACACTCACACAGTCGCAATGTGCTGAGTACCAAGTCTGATGTATAAATAGTTTAATGGAATAAAACTGCGTTGTACCAATCGCAACCATGTTGGTTCACCTGTACCTCAGAGCACCCAACACTTCATGATACCAGGAGTGAATCGATATCTACCGGCAAATCTGCCACCCTGTGCCATGGACACCCTCAACAAACCGCAGCTGTTGCAAGTCGCTGGAACCTGGGCACAAATTGGAAGCTCTTCAAGCAGCGCTTCGAACTCTTCATGCAAGCCAATGAAAAACAGGGCGCCTCGGACGAAACAAAGATTGCCATGCTCCTCACTACCGCAGGTCAGCACGCCATCGATGTATACAACTCCTTGGTGTTCGCGGAAGGCGAGAACAAAGCTAAGTATGACACGGTCCTCCTCAAGCTCGACAAGCACTTCAACGTTGAGGTCAACGAAAGCTTTGAGAGGTATGTCTTTCAGCAGCGCCTGCAAAGTAAGGATGAGCTCTTTCAGTCCTTCCTGACGCACCTCCGCATACTTGCGCAGTCCTGCGGTTACGACACCACCTCAGAGTCCATGATTCGGCACCAGATCGTTTTTGGCGTTGCCTCCCGTGGCCTACGCCAGCAGCTTCTAAAAATAAAAGGCCTGACCTTAGCATCTGCCGTTGAAGCCTGTGGCCTGCATGAGAATGCGACTAGCCGCTATGCCCAATTTCAGGCGACCGAATCGGCACGGACGGGGTCCCACACGATCAAATCGGCAAGCCAGGCCACCCACGAGGCCGAACGCGTCCAGGCAATCGAGTTTCTCCCGACCTGCGGCCCGGACGAGGGCGGCCGTTTCGCGCGTTTTCTAAGGCCTCCCGCGTTTGTACGCGTCAAAACCTACGGCAACACTGAGGGACGTGCTGCGCAGGCGTGCCCGCGCAAGACCGAACTGCACGTGCGCAGTGGCGTAACGAATGCCATGACGTCATGACGTGCAGTAACTGTGGAGCTGCACATTTAAAAGGGCAATGTCCTGCAAAAACCCAACAATGCCTACGCTGTGGCAAGATGGGCCACTACGCTGCCTACTGTCGAGCGGCTCAACCTGTTGATCTTCCACATCTCCGACAACCTCGCAGGAACGTGCGGACCATTCAGCCTCCACATCACGACATCCAAACCGACGACACAGATGACCAAGACGCCTTCCGGGTTGCGGTCATTGATGGGAACCGGGTCAACACCATCAATCCGGGCGATGAATGGAGTGCCACCCAAACAGTCAACCCGAATTCGTCGCCCACCTACGAGACTGGACTTATGAGACTGTTCACACGTCAAACTTTTGCAACCACCGTTTTATAACATGTCACTGTTTTATCGTTACTGGCCTCGTTTGATCGTTCCAAATTTCCACGTTGTTCTTCTTTTGTTATGGTACAACCTCGTTAGCATGTCACACCTGACATCGCCCCTTGTATATAGTTAAGCCCCATGTACATGATGTAAATATTATGCACACACACACACCTTTAGCTGCACTCAGGACACATTTATATTTATAACCACGTAGGCACATAATCTTGTAAAAAAGGGGGGATGTCATGATATTCAAACATACATCATAACACATACATAATGATCGACAGACCAACGGACCAATTAGCACACATAACACGACAGCCAATCACAGACAAGAGCAGACACAGTATAAAACAAGAAACACAACACTTCTTGGGCAGTCCATCTGGAGACGGCATAGGGCCAGGACCTAATAGCAAGACACTCACACAGTCACAACGTGCTGAGTACCAAGTCTGATGTATAAATAGTTTAATGGAATAAAACTGCGTTGTACCAATCGCAACCGTGTTGGTTCGTCTGTACCTCAGAGCACCCAACACTTCACAAACATTAATTCCTAAATGTCAATATCCCTGATAATGAGATACTTCTGTGGGGAAGTCCTCGTTCATTAATTTAAATTTAAAAATAAATAAATTTAGAGTACCCAATTAATTTTTTCCAATTAAGGGGTAATTTAGCGTGGCCAATCCACCTACCCCGCACATCTCTGGGTTGTGGGGGCGAAACCCACGCAAATACAGGGAGAATGTGTAAACTCCACACGGACAATGACCCAGAGCCGGGATCGAACCTGGGACCTTGGTGCCATCATAGAATTTACAGTGCAGAAGGAGGCCATTCGGCCCATCGAGTCTGCACCGGCTCTTGGAAAGAGCACCCTACCCAAGGTCAACACCTCCACCCTGTCTCCATAACCCAGTAACCCCACCCAACACTAAGGGCAATTTTGGACACTAAGGGCAATTTATCATGGCCAATCCACCTAACCTGCACATCTTTGGACTGTGGGAGGAAACCGGAGCACCCGGAGGAAACCCACGCACACACGGGGAGGATGTGCAGACTCCGCACAGACAGTGACCCAAGCCGGAATCGAACCTGGGACCCTGGAACTGTGAAGCAATTGTGCTATCCACAATGCTACCGTGCTGCCTCGTTCATTATTTTTGCTACCTGTTTCTGCGTCACCCCTGGTTTTATGTGGCTTTTGGTTTCATTAAATTCTTAAGCGTTGTGATCAAAAAAATGTTTCTCCAGTGTAAATATGGTGCAAATGAAGAGATACAGTCCAGGCCTATAACGGTGCCACTCTCCACTTCATTTAATAACAACATCCACAAAGAAATGGAAGTGTTTCATTAGACGGGAAGTCCCCCTTGGGTCAGAGTTTTACCTGATTAAAGTGGCCGTGTGTTCAAGCCGAAATCATGAAAAGGTGTCAGTTGTGCGTCCTTTTGCACACGCGAGTGATACCATGGTCAGCGGGAGCATGCGGGGGTGTGAAGCGTGTCCGTCGGCACTGGGCCAAAAGGCAATTATTTTATCAATTGAAAGCAATTTTATGTTGCCCATTCTATTTTTCAGTCAGAACGGGGGCAGGCAGCCAACATGTTTTCCTAAGTTCTCACCCACGGGCAGGATAAAAGGCCCACAGAACAAAAGCTCTGTCACTTTAGGTCAAGAGTTCATTGCTGTGAAGTTTATTTGATTTGCGAGTTTCTCTTTTATCTCTGGTGCATTGCACACGCGGATAGCTTTGTTTTGGATTACATTTTTCTCGCCATCTTTGTCTGCATATCTGCCCCTGGGCATTGTATACTCAGTCGGTGGGACCTCCTGAGGCGAAAGACAGGGTCAGGGTGGAGAGGAGAGCAGGTGACTACATGCAGCATCTCCGGGAGCGAGCTGTGGAGGCACAGTGCACTCTGGACCAGCAGCGGAAGTGTCTGCAGGAATGGCTTTGCCTCTTTAGACACACTGTCACCACCATATGCCAGATGATTTGGCTGGAGGTCGCCTCCAACTGTGTGGGTGAACATCCTGTGCCAGTGGCTGTGAAGGTTATAGTGGCCCTCAACTTGCACACCATCAGTTTTTTCCAGGGGTCAGTGGAGGGGAGAGGGGGTGGGGTTGGGGGGCGGTGATTGAAGACTTCCCCTGCATCCATCAACTGCACTCGTGGCCGTTAAGGTGCCTGCAGGTGAGTCAGGAGCCTTCGTGAACTGGAAGTGGTTCCACGCAGTGAATGTGCAGATCGTCTGCAACCGCGAGACACAGATTTTGCAAGTCTGGGCACGTTACTCTGGCAGCTCACATGATGCTTCCATCCTGCAAAGCTCTCTGGTGCCAAGGTTGCTTGTTGCTCCTGGCCGTTTGAATGCCTCCACAAGAGCAGTGGTAGTGAGCACCATTAGTCTGCTAACATGCAGTTCAGATGCTTGGACTGATATGGGAGCACTGCAATATCCTCCAGAACCTGTTTCGCTTATAGTCCTTGTCTGCTGCGTCCTGCACAATCTGGCTGTGGCAAGGGGGCGACCCACTGGAGGCTGAGGATCACATTGCAGCTCCAGATGCTGTGGAGGATGAATCTACTGGTGTCTCTGAGAGGAGCCTGGGGAGGAACAGGGTGAGGATGTTGGGACAGGCGTCAGGAACCTTTCGGGGAGGCAGGGACACCAGGGATGCCTTGATAATGCACACCCTCAGCCAGGTTGCCGTGGCATTGATTCCAGTTCATGTCAAGGACATGCCTCGATCGCAAACACACGACCCCAGCTTCCAACCACAACCTCTGGAATAAAGTTCAAAACCCCTGTCGCACCCCGCCCCGCAACTATGCAAACCATCTTGCACACTCAGGACAGAATGAGCTGGATTCTCCAGAAATGAGGCTATGTCCCCAAGCTGGCGTAAAAACGTTGGTGTTTCACTCCCCAGTTTCCTGCAAAAAATGAAGAGTTATTCACTTACCTGCAGGGGGCTAGCAGAGACCCCGGGGAGCTTCACACAGCTTTGGCTGCAGAAACAGGCCCCCGCACTTCCGGTTCTGAGTCCGCGCATGCGCACGGCGGCGGCCTCGCCGAGCGCCATGGCGGACTCGGATCGCAGACCATCAGCAAGAAAGAAGGTTCCCCTGTTCGGCCCCACGCCTCTTCATCCGACCCGCCCGATTGCTGTCCCGGTTGCCTATAAGGCCCCCGCCCCCCCCCCCCCCCCCCCCCCCCCCCGGTGATGGATTCCCTCCGCCCCCCACCAGGGCGGCCGCAGACTGAGTGCGGTCAGTCGGCCGGTCCTCAGGCTGGCTGAGCTTAAGCGGACTCGACCTGCGAGGGTGAATCCAGCACCATGAGTGGGCACCCCTTAGTTGTTGCAGCATCATCAGATGCGACAGTCACTGGCAGAGAGGGTGAAGAGCTGTTGCCCTCCTCTGGAGGTTTGTTGATCTGACCCCCTGATTCTGTTCCTGGAGCTGCCTCGCCATGAGAGTCACCACTCTCTCTGTGGATGAGGTGCTGTGTTCTGTGCTCAGATTAATCACCGTGCTCATGCTCCTCATGAACTCCTCCACAGTGAGAGCCGACGAGCTAATGCTCACCGTTATGCTTATATCTGCACTGGTGCCTGGTTGCGAGAGAGGATGTGTTGAGGGTGCATCTGTTTTTGTGTATTCGGGAGTTAAAGGCGGGGGCACCATCTGGGTCTCTGGAGCCTATTCAGCACGTTGCACTCGAGGGAAGAATACAATACAGTAATTTAATCATTTCAGTCAAACCTCATGCTAGTCAGGCTGGTGAGAAAATGAAGAACTGCATCATGGTGCCATCATGGAGGATCAATGGCCTTTCTTGCTTTGAGAATTTTATTTCAGATGACACAACCCCACGCTGTTTACACTCTCTGCCGTCTCACATTTGTACATCGCACTCTTGCCTTCCACCCTGTCTCTCTGCCACCAGTGGAGTGATCTCTGCAGTGGCATTCCCACTGCAGAGCATCCGTCTCTTAACGAGTGAGGTCCAGTGAGTTGAGCTCCCTGCCGCCCATTCCTGTACGCTCAGATGAATTATGGCTTCTCTTCTGAAAGGGCAGAAGAGAATTCATTGTTATGCTCCCTCTCCCTGCAGCAACATTCCAGCCGCGACCCCCCCCCCCCCGTGATCCAAGTCACTGGGTGTGTCAGATTGCCACACCTGTCAGATTGCCACACCTCTCCCTTCTATGCACTCAGGCCAATTGGGCACACTTCCCAGTCTTGGCTGGCACAGGCTTTAGTGCCAGTTGGCTCACATTCCTCAGTGTCACAAGGAACGGGCTACCTGACTGCACACCTCCGCACCAGCCCGGTGCTCGCCCTCACTGACCACAGAGGATTGTTCAACCTTTTGTGGCCTTGTGTCCAGGTGCAGTGCGCCACGTCCTGTCTGTCGACTTGGGCAGCCACCTCTGTTGTTAGATGTGGTGGTCTCCTTTTGCCATCATTTGGCATCAGAACCTCATGCCTGGCACTAATCATCTCGACCGGTATACCTAAGCACTTGTCTGAGTACTGGAGGTTGGGTAGGAGGAGGAGGATGGGGGGGGGGGGGGGGGGGGGCGGTGGGGGCGGCGAGAGGAGGGTGAGGAATGAGTGTCCATCCCGCCTTCTGTGTCCACGAAGTGCTGAGGCCACTACTGCACAACAGGACAGTACAGGCTACTTCCATAGCCTCCCCTACAACTCCTGCCAGCCTTCAGTGAGCTGCCCCTGCAGTTTTTAATTTCCCCTTTGGGCCTCCTTTAGATCAGGTACCCAGCGAGCCCTCACTCCAACCAGAGGCCGCATTTCACGCTGGGCGGGCCTTAATTGAGCAGAACGTGAGCACCCAACAGCTGTGTAATTCAGGACTTGGGAGTGTTAGACAGTATTGTTTTGACACATATTAAGCAATTACTGTGGTGGGGGCCATGAGCAATTGTTTTCCGATGAGAATTAGACCAAGGGTTTCAGATATAAATCACTTGAAGTCTCGCGTGCTGTACTGCAATTTTGTATTTTATTTCATTTTTCTATTTGTGGATAAATAGAAAAACAAGGCAATTTATGAATAGAGAAGTAGATTTAATTGATGAACAGGTGTTTGGCTGCTGTACAGGTTGAGGAGGTGGACGATGCAAAACTGAGGCATTATAGTGTCAACACTGGTAGGAAGAGGTAAAGAAAAAACAAGCATTTATACAGCAAGGTGTTCCAATGTGCTTTGCAGCCAGTACTTCTGGAGTGCATCCGCTGTTGAAATGTGAGGAATATTTCAGCCAATTTGCACATAGCATGTCCTCCGAAACAAGGACCATATAACATTGGTTGTGGAAAGGGCACTGGTGATGCAGGTGCGGCAGGTAGTTTATTGGGCGAAGGGAAGGTAGGGCAGAGGGGAGTGGGCGGCCACTTTGGGTCCTCTTGGTCAAGAAAGGAAAATGGGGCAGAGATGGTTTTGTGATGGTGTTGGGATGGTGTTTTCAAATGGGAGGGTGGGTCAGAAACGTGCGGTGAGGATGGTGACTTGGAATGTGCGGGGGTTGAAAACACCGGTGAAGCAATCGAGGATGTTTGCACATTTGAAAAGTTTGAAGGCGGAGGTAGTGTTTCTTCAGGAGACACGCTTGCAGGTTAAAGACCAGGCGAGGTTGAGTACAGGGTGGGACAAGCATTCCATTCAGGATTCGATTCCAAGTTGAGAGGGGTTGCTATTCTATTTAGTAAAAGGGTGACATTTGTGATGGCGAGGGAGGTGCACGTCCCAGGGGAGGTGGTTTGTGATGGTCAGCGGGGTTTTGGAGGGGGCGCCGGCATTTGTAGTAAACGTTTATGCGCTAATTGGGATGATGGGGAGTTTAAGTGGGTGGTGGCAGGCATCCTGCATAAATTAATAATGGGAGGGCGATTTCACCTGCCTGTTCGATCCTCGGTTGGACAAGTCAAGCCCAAGGACATTGGTTGGGTCGGGAATGGTGAAGGAACTGGGAGTGTTTATGGACCAGATCGGGAGGGCGGTTAGTGGTGGTGGATCCGTGGATGTTTAAGCATCCGGGAAGGAGGGAGTTCACTCCCATTTAGATTTTTTATGGTGGGAAGTTCAATTCTTTGAGGTTGTCGTGGTTTCGGGTCATGTGCCGCATCTTATGGATGTGGGGCTTGACATGGACCAGGCACAGGGACCCTCTTGGAGGAGGACTCGGTGCTACTGGCGGATGAAAGGTTTTGTCGAAAGATGACTTTGGCAATTAACGAGTATGTAGAGTTCAATCCTTGGGGGCCAGTTTAGCTCACTTGGCTAGACTTGGTTTGTCTACCACTTAGCGCCTGTTCGGGTACACTGAGGGAGAATTCAGAATGTCAAATTCACCTAATAGCACGCCTTTCGGGACTTGTGGGAGGAAACTCCGGAGCACCCGGAGGAAGCCCACGCAGACACGGGAAGAACATGCTGACTCCGCGCAGACAATGGCCCAGGCCGGGAATTGAACCCGGGGTCCTGGCGCTGTGAAGCAACAGTGTTAACCACTGTGCTACCGTGCCGCCCATAATACCGATCAACGGTATTCGATGGCTCTGACCAAGGAGCTTTTGGCGGAGCGGAAGAAGCTGCAAGGGGAATTTGATTACCTGACAACAGGAAAAGCAGTGGACCAGATTGAAGAGCGAGAGCGGGGGGTTCTGAATGAGTATGGGGAGAAGGCCAGTCGCATGTTACCGCATCAACTGAGGCGACAAGCGGCCGTGCGGGATATAGTCCAAGGGAGGGATGAGGGGGTGAGTTGGTGATGACGCTGGATAAAGCAATTGAGACTTTGTATAGGGCACTGAGCCTTGGGGGAGGGAATGGGGCGGTTTCTGGACGGACTGGTGTTCCCCGAGGTTGAGAGGGAGAAGGGGCAGGAATTGGAGTCACTGTGGGGGCTACAGGAGGTTATGGAGGCAATTGGGTTGATGCAGTCAGGGAAGGTGCCGGGATCAGGTGGTTTCCCGGTCGACTTTTATAGACGTTTGGTGGCGGAATGGGCCCCACATCTCCTGGAGATGTTTTCTGACTCTTTGGCACGGCGGGTGGGAGCTGCTGGTCATGTTGGCTCAGGAATCAATTTTGTCAATCCCCAAGAAGGGTGGGTCATATATGCCCATCTCTCTATTAAACACAGATGTGCAGGTACTGGCTAAGGATTGGCGAGGTGGTTGTAGGGGGTGTGTGCCTGATGCGGTGGTGGAGGATCAGGCGGGTTTTGTGTTAACAGGTAGCTATGGAGTAATATTTAACATTTATTGAAGGTGGTTATGACGGTGTCTCTGGGCAGGGTACCAGAGGTTATTGTGGTTATGGATGTGGAGGGCTGGATTGGGTAGAGTGGAAGTATTTGTTTGAGATTCTGGGGAGGTTTGCGATTGGGCCCACGTTTATCTCATAGGTGCTGTTGTTATATGCGGCCCCCACGGCTACCGTTAGGGCAAATTTGATTAGTTTGGGATATTTCCGGTTACACGGGTGTACGAAACAGGGGTGCCCATTCCCCACTTCTGGTTGCGCTGGCTATTGAACCCTTGGCTAATGCTCTCTTGGCATCAGGGGAGTTGTCGGGTATTGTAAGGGGAGGCATGGAATATAGAGTCCCGCAGTATGCAGATGACTGATTGCTGTATATTTCCAATCCGTTGGAATGTAAGGATAGGATAATGGGCATCTTGGAGAGGTTTGGTGCTTTTTTAGACTACAAATTGAATATGGCCAAAAGTGAAGTGTTTCCGGTGAATGCCCGGGGAGTGGGGCAGATTTGAGTGCCCTACCAGTTAAGTTGGCCAAGAGTAGGTTGGGGTATTTGGGTATTCAGGTGGTTCATGACTGGGCCACGATGTATAAATGGAATCTGGCTGACTTGGTGAAGGGGGATCTGAGGAGGTGGGATGTATAAATGGAATTTGGCCGGCTTGGTGAAAGGGGTGAAGGGGGATCTGAGGAGGTGGGATGTATAAATAGAATTTGGCCGGCGTGGTGAAGGGGGATCTGAGGAGGTGGGATGTATAAATGGAATCTGGCCGGCTTGGTGAAGTGGGTGAAGGGGGATCTGAGGAGGTGGGATGTATAAATGGAATCTGGCCGGCTTGGTGAAGGGGGTGAAGGGCGATCTGAGGAAATGGGATGTATAAATGGAAACTGGCCGGCTTGGTGAAGGGGGATCTGAGGAGGTGGGATGTATAAATGGAATCTGGCCGGCTTGGTGAAGGGGGATAGGAGGAGGTGGGATGCCCTCCCAAGATGCCCTCCCACTTTCATCAGCAGGGAGGGAGCAGACAGTGAAGAAGAACGTCCAGCCGAGATTTCTGTTTGTGTTGCAGTCCCTCCCGATATCCCTGTCCAAGGCGTTCTTTGATAAGGTGGACAGGTTAATCTTGGCTTTCGCATGAGCTGGCAAGAGGCCGCGGATTCGGCAGTTGTTTTACAAAATAAGTGGCGGGTGGGCGGGTGGGAGCAAGCGCTCCCGAATTTGTTCCATTACTGCCAGACAGCGAACGTGGAGACGGTCTGGCAGTGGTGAGGGGAGGAGGGGATGGAGTGGGTGCAGGTGGAGGATGCATAGTGTGTGGGGGTATGTTTGAGGGCTCTGGCTGCATCCTCCCTTCCATTTGCCACAGGGCGCTATATGGTGAGTCTGATGGTAGCTGTGTCCGTAAAAGTCTGGAACCAGACAAGATGGCATTTTGGTGGGCGTGGCGGGGGGGGGGGGGGGGGGGGGAGCTGGCGGTGGGGGAGGGGGAGCGGAGCGAGTTCAGGTGTGTACAGTTGCGGAAGGAAGTGCCCTCGTTCTGTTGTTTCCAGATGAATTGGGTAGGGAAGATCGTGGATATTTACAGATGGCTTGTGGGCACAAGGAAAGCGCCAATTGAGGAGGTGAAGCGGAAGTGGGAGGAGGAGCTGAGTATGGAGTTGGGATGGGGAGGGGGGGGTTTGGAGTGAAATTTTGCAATGGGTGAATGCGACGTCGTACTGTGCTAGGATGAGCTTGGTACAGTTCAAAGTGGGGGTGGAGATGTTGCGGGCCCTCTGGTAGTGATCTTTGGGGTGTTGGAGCTGCCGGAGCTGTTGAAGGGGGGGGGGGGGGGCGATGTGGTGGCCTTTGCCACTCTTGCGTCGAATTCTACTGGAGTGGAGGTGGGTGGAGCCACCGAGGGTGTCGGTGAGGCTGGGGGATGTAGCAGAATTCCTTAAATTGGAAAAGATTAAGTTCACCCTTCGGGTCTCGGAGGGGGGCGGTTTCTTGGCGAGATGGAGGTTTGAGGACTTGTTTGATGCCAGCAGGGGGCGGGGCAGGGGGAGTTGAACAAAAGTATATAAAAAAACAAGGACCAGATATCAGTTTTGTGGTTGTTGTTAGAGGGATAGATATTTTGTAGACTCCTGGGAAATTTCACTGCTCTTTGAAATAATGCATGGATTTATCTTTTACACTTTTCCCGCCCCCCCCCCCACCCTGAAAGTACTTGTCAAACTTGTTGTAACATCATGTCTAAAAGACAATGTAACTATAGTAATTACAATATGACAAGTTTACAAGAGCAGTTTCTATTATAAATGTGGACAAAGGATGTTATGATGATCAAAGTTGTAAAGAAGTGCACACCAACATAATGGTCTGGAACCCGGGTGGTGGTGGGGGGGGGGGGGGGGGGGGGGTTTGGCGTTGCACGTGACTTCTGAAAATCCAGCTTAATGTTTTCAACATACTGTGGACGGATGCTGACCAGAATTAATAGCCAGAGTGAGACTAGAGGCCAAATTCTGTCTGTCCATGATTTTTCGCATCGCAGATATATCCAAGGATAATTTGGTGTAATCTCAGCCCAATGGACAGTAAGGCCTAAATTTGTGGACATATGGGGCGGGATTCTCTGATCCTGAGGCTACCTGTTGACGCCGTCGTAAACACCGTCGCGTTTCTCGACGGCGTCAACATGGCCTTAGGATCAGCAATTCTGGCCCTTACAGGGCACCAGGACGGCACTGGGGCGACCCACACCGCTCCAGCGGCCGATCCCAGCGACCACTGGGCGTCGCGGGGTTCGCGCATGCGCAGTGGCACCGACGCCAACGCGCGCATGCGCGGTGGCTCCCTTCTTCCCGCCGGCTCCAACGCAACATGGCGTAGGGCTACAGGGGCCGGCGTGGAAGAAAGGAGGGCCCCAGCCCGAGAGGCCGGCCCGCTGATCGGTAGGCCCCGATCATGGGCCAGGCCACAGTGGAGGACCCCCCGGGGTCGGACCCGCCCCTCCCCCCCACAGGCCATCCCCGGACCCTTCCACGCCGAGATCCCGCCGGGTAAGACCAGGTTAGAATGGCGCAGGCGGGACTCGGGTTTCTTGTTATGGCCGCTCGGCCTATCCCGGGCCGCTCGGCCTATCCCGGGGCCCGTGTAGAGCAGCCCCCGACCGGCGCCATGCCGGCGCCAATGGCGCCGATTCTCCGCTCTGCGGAAAATCAGGTCCTGGCGTCGGGGCGGCGTGGTGCGATTCGCCCAGACCTGGGCTGAGAGAATCCCACCCATGGAGAGGATCACTGTGCACAAATGCCGACATGGGCCCGGATCTGGGCCTCCCACCCTTGAATCCATTCTCTGCTATTTTCGCTGGGGAAATGGGAGTGAATTTTAAATTGCACATCCATGGTTCATGGAGCGAGCTGGCCATACAATCAGTAGCTCCCTCCACTCATGTAATTTTGCTGTGGTAAGAGCCTGAAACCTGAAGTGTGCAGATTAAAGATTGGATTTTGGAGAGGTAAGCACCTCTTTTGGATATGATCCTGGGACCCCTTTGGGAGAGGTCAGGTGGCCTTTGGGATTATTAAAAGACAATAGATGTGAATGTGTAAAAAATGCATAAACTCATTGGCACTGTCAAACTCACTGGAATTATCAAAGCAGTCAAGGGCTTTAAATGGAAATAAAACGTGGAGTGTAAAAACAAATCTGACTGTTTCACTTGTGTGTTGACATAGGCTGAGGGTTATCATTATAGGGTTTGTGCTGCATGACTTATTATACAACCTATCATTATCACAGTGCGGTACCAGTTCAGGAAGCAGTTTGATTGACAGCTCCAAATAGTTATAGAAAAATCATTTTTTTCATAGGTGATTAGCTCAAGGAGATGTATTTTTTTTATCAATGAGAATGTATTTTTTAATAGTGACATCAATCGATGCAGGATATTATTTTAGCAGCATGGCTATTGAGTTTTTCCCATGGTGTATACTAGGTGAGTTGGTATGGCAGGGGTAAGGGGAAAGGTTGGTTGGTGGGGGTTGTGAGTTGGCACTAAGTTGCAATAGGGGCTATAAAGGACCATGGGGATGAGTGTAGGCATAGACTGCCATGACATGTATAGGGTCCATGGGGATTGTGGTATGGGGCACGGGTTGGCATAGCAGGTATGGTTGGCATATTTGGGGCATGTTCAGTGTGTGAGGGATTAGTGGTGGGGCTGAAGGGATGTTATTTGTTCAATTATTTTCAATCTTTTTCATTGTGCCAAAGCACCAAGGCGTCTCTCCAGCCCACCTCCACACTTGTTCCATTGGCAGAGGGAGGGGGGGGGAGGCCTGACTTTGTCTAATCTAGCCTGCTCACTTGTAAATCCCAATTTCTAGGCCTTTGTTTACTTGGCCAGGTGCATGGAGGCAGGAAATGTCCTGATTTCGCACACCGGACACGAGTGTAAAATCTGCTAAATATCTGTTTTGCTAATGTGGTTTGAGTGCCAGATAGAAAATGACTCCAGCAGTTTTGGGCTCCAAATGTATTGGGCTGCCTTCAGTGGCATTCAACCAGTCAGCACGGTTTTATTTTCCAACGCTCTGATTAAATATAGCACACTTGATAGGGAATGATTTTGATCGGATCATATTGCAATGGATGGTGTCATATTAACTCAAGCTGCTTTCTGTATATATCCGTATAATATATGTATATGTGTGGGCATTTCTTGATTCACTGAAGATTATGCATGGTAAATCAGAATTCTGCCTTATTTTTGTCTTCAAGGCAGAAACAATTTATGCATTATCCTCAGCGTGTGGAGTAACGTTCATGGATAATGTACTACCTTGTGTGTCAATGTGATTATGGTGCGATCTATTGGTTGCTTAGTTAGCAGACACATTATTCATGCTCCCAGTGAATCCGGAATTGTCATGTCAAACACACCGCAGAAATGAAAGCAAAATGCCTCAACGCCAGAAATTTGAAATAAAAACAAAAAGAGGCCAGGCAGCATCTGCGGGGGGTGAAAACCTTAACGTTTAGGTCCATGCCCTTTTTGCCAGAGCTGGGAAAAGTTAGTAGGCGGCAAAGCTTTGAAGCAAGTACAGAGGCTGGGGAAGAAGGGGCAGAGGGGAAGAGAGAAGGAAGTGACAAAAGAGAAGGGCGGTGATGAGGTAGAAGGCAGAAGTGATTAGATGATGGAGGGGATGATGCAGCAAGGTGAGAGGGGCTGGTAATGGGAAAACCGAAATGTATCTCGAGGGACTGTATATAGCAAGGGCTGGAACTTTTTTTGTTTTTAATTTGTTCTCATTCTTTGACTCACTGGTAAGCAAACCCTGGGGGCCAGAAAAGCAAACCCAAGAGCCATAGATAGAAAATATTCACTAATCAATTCAAAAGGGAATACAGAAGAACCTATATTAATGAGAACGTTCCCTGACAAGGACTAGTTAAGGTGATGGTAGCATAGTTACATTTAAGGGATAAAAAATAAAGACTTGCTTTTCATGATATCAATGTGTCCCAAAATGTTTTTCAGCCAATGCAGTACTTTTGAAATGTGAACTGTTGCAAAGTAAAGGCTAGATTAACATGAGGGAGAAAGGAATAATGTGGTCTGATGATAGTAGTGTTGGAGGGAGAAAGTAATAGAAGGTTCTGATGATAATAGGGTTGGGTGAAGAGACACAAATGTAGGCTTATGTGGAGCTTAAGCACCAACATGGACAGGTTGATTTGAATGCCCTGTTCCCATGCTGTATATGCAATGTTTTTACTGAACTAGAGACTTGAATTTTTAAAAAAGTTGTCAATTATTTCCTTCATATTACAACCTATCAAAATGAAAAGTGGATAAAACTACGAGTCCAGATGCTATGCAGAATCAGAGAAGCCAGCGTGGAGTTGGGGGAAGTTGCATAAAGGAGAGGTTACTGCTGCCTCCTGTTCCTATATATTCCTTTCCACGCGTGCTCTGCCCAAAGGCAGGTCCTTGGTTCAATGTCTGCTGTTGCTTCTTCCGGAGCCATTTTTCTTGGCTGTTTTTGTCAGTGGTGGTTTGGTATTGTGTCCCACTCTTCACGGTAGGTGAAGGAGACAGATCCCAAGTCTACCTTAGCCAGGTCAGGCATTTGACTCCTGCTTATTGACATCATTCTGAATTACATGCTAGCCATCTAACCAACTTTGCTAATTGACCCCACTCCTATGATTTTTAGATATATTCCTTTTTAAACTGACACAGAAGTGCAAACAAAATCATAGGGATACAGGTGAGCACATTAAAAGCAGAATCACAAATCAGCTATCCAATTACAGTGTTTTCTATATTTCTAGGGGAACATAAAAATAGTGAAGTTGAATCAAACTTGTGTAGGACCCTTGTCAGGCCACAATTTGGAGTACAGTGTAGTGTTCTGGTCTATATATGATTTCTAAAAAAAAGGACATAGAAGCCTTGAAGATGGTGCAAACAGGATTTACAAGAAAGAATTGGAAAAATAGAGTGATCAGCAAAGATTGAGCAGTTTAGGGCATTCTCTTTCGGGAAGTGAAGACATAGAAGCAACCTGATAAAAGTGTTTCATGTTATGTATGAGCTGGACAAGGTAGATGAGGGGAGAATATATCCACTCGTAGAAGAATCCAAAACCAAGGGCCTTATTTCCAAAACATTTACCGATTAATCCAATGGAAAAATAAGGAGAAATTTCTTTTCTCATCAGTTACAAGGTGGAACTCGCTACTCTGGAAGATGATTGAGGTAAATGGCTTCAGATACATGAGACACAAAGAAATGGAAAGATATAAAGGCTGAGATGATGATGTAGATGCACTATGACAGGGCTAACCTGAAGAACCTTTATTAGACCAATGGGGAGTTGCAATTTCTAAAGCAAATCCTTGGCAAATTGCCATGTGTTTCATGTAGAATGCACAATTTGCATTTAAATAAATGAAGAAATGCGCATTGAACTTGTGTGACAATAGAAAATAAAATCAATTAAAATAGACCTAACATTGATTTATCGCACATTTTGACTTTTATCATAGTTTTGGGCTGGTTTAGCACACTGGGCTAAATCGCTGGCTTTGAAAGCAGACCAAGGCAGGCCAGCAGCATGGTTCAATTCTCGTACCAGCCTCCACGAACAGGCGCCGGAATGTGGTGACTAGGGGCTTTTCACAGTAACTTCATTGAAGCCTACTCGTGACAAAAAGCGATTTTCATTTCATTCATTCGTTTTGTCAGTTGACTGGCAACCTTGATGGGATTTTGTCTGTAAAGTCATCTTTTGAAACAAAATTTAACTTAAGATGCATGGAATTAAGAGTTTTTCAGCCTTGATACTCATGAAATAGTGAATCAATAGTTCAGTTATGTTAGAGTTATGCCAGAACTTCTGTCACATTCCGGTGGATCAATGCTAATTCTCTGATTTGCTGCCTTTACCAAATCTGACTTCCTTAGCCTGGTAACAGAATGCACAAAAAATTGGATCTTCAAATCTGCCACTGGTTGAAGAGAAGCAATTATAATGACGTGGAGCCGGCTCAGACTCAGGCAGAACAAATGACTGGAGAAAAATGATTCAAAGGCATCGAGAAATGCGGGGACCTGTAAACACAGCCACATGGGTTTTACCGGTGCAAACCGGCTTATTAAACTTTGATATGATGAGTAGGAAGTGTCTGCTCTTTCCAACTAGACAATGTTTCCCATGTTGGGAAAGTGCTTCACCAAACCTAAAGCGGGAGTTTGCAAATAAGGATCTTGACGGCTGTTTGAGGCTCCATTCCAAGATTGGTGTATCCTGAAGTAACCTGCGCAGTTACAACTTTACACCAAAACCAGGCATTGGTTTCCTTTCCATCGACAAGGCAGGTTTCTCACATTAACTTAATGCAAGGCCCAAAGCAGTTGGAGTGTTCCTGATCCTGCGACTGCTCCAGATCCGAACCACCTCCCGATAATAACTACCCTGGCCCCGACTCCTCCTGATAATAACTACCCCGGCCCCATCTCCTCCTGATAATAACTACCCCGGCCCCGTCTCCCCCTGATAATAACTACCCCGGCCCCATCTCCTCCTGATAATAACTACCCCAGCCCCATCTCCTCCTGATAATAACTACCCCAGCAACGTCTCCTCCTGATAATAACTACACCAGCCCCGTCTGCTCCTGATAATAACTACCCCAGCCCCGTCTCCTCCTGATAATAACTACCCCAGCCCCGTCTCCTCCTGATAACTACCCCGGCCCCGTCTCCCCCTGATAATAACTACCCCAGCCCTGTCTCCTCCTGTTAATAACTACCCCAGCCCCGTCTCCTCCTGATAATAAGTACCCCAGCCCCGTCTCCCCCTGATAATAACTACCCCAGCCCCGTCTCCCCCTGATAATAACTACCCCAGCCCCGTCTCCCCCTGATAATAACTACCCCAGCCCCGTCTCCTCCTAACTACTCCAGCCCCGTCTCCTCCTGGTAATAACTACCCCAGCCCCATCTCCTCCTAACTACCCCAGCCCCGTCTCCTCCTGATAATAACTACCTCAGCCCCGTCTCATCCTAATAACTACCCCAGCCCCGTCTCCTCCTGATAATAACTACCCCGACCCCATCTCCTCCTGATAATAACTACCCCGGCCCCCTCTCCTCCTGATAATAACTACCCCGGCCCCATCTCCTCCTGTTAATAACTACCCCGGCCCCATCTCCTCCTGATAATAACTACCCCGGCCCCCTCTCCTCCTGATAATAACTACCCCGGCCCCATCTCCTCCTGATAATAACTACCCCGGCCCCGTCTCCTCCTGATAATAACTACCCCGGCCCCGTCTCCTCCTGATAATAACGACCCCAGCCCCGTCTCCTCCTGATAATAACTACCCCAGCCCCGTCTCCTCCTGATAATAACTACCCCAGCCCCGTCTCCTCCTGATAACTACCCCGGCCCCGTCTCCCCCTGATAATAAATACCCCAGCCCTGTCTCCTCCTGTTAATAACTACCCCAGCCCCGTCTCCTCCTGATAATAAGTACCCCAGCCCCGTCTCCCCCTGATAATAACTACCCCAGCCCCGTCTCCCCCTGATAATAACTACCCCAGCCCCGTCTCCCCCTGATAATAACTACCCCAGTCCCGTCTCCTCCTAACTACTCCAGCCCCGTCTCCTCCTGGTAATAACTACCCCAGCCCCATCTCCTCCTAACTACCCCAGCCCCGTCTCCTCCTGATAATAACTACCTCAGCCCCGTCTCATCCTAATAACTACCCCAGCCCCGTCTCCTCCTGATAATAACTACCCCGACCCCATCTCCTCCTGATAATAACTACCCCGGCCCCCTCTCCTCCTGATAATAACTACCCCGGCCCCATCTCCTCCTGATAATAACTACCCCGGCCCCATCTCCTCCTGATAATAACTACCCCGGCCCCCTCTCCTCCTGATAATAACTTCCCCGGCCCCATCTCCTCCTGATAATAACTACCCCGGCCCCGTCTCCTCCTGATAATAACTACCCCGGCCCCGTCTCCTCCTGATAATAACGACCCCAGCCCCGTCTCCTCCTGATAATAACTACCCCGGCCCCATCTCCTCCTGATAATAACTACCCCGGACCCATCTCCTCCTGATAATAACTACCCCGGCCCCATCTCCTCCTGATAATAACTACCCCGGCCCCATCCCCTCCTGATAATAACTACCCCAGCCCCGTCTCCTCCTGATAATAACTACCCCGGCCCCGTCTCCTCCTGATAATAACTACCCCAGCCCCGTCTCCTCCTGATAATAACTACCCCGGCCCCGTCTCCTCCTGATAATAACTACCCCGGCCCCGTCTCCTCCTGATAATAACTACCCGAGCCCCGTCTCCACCTGATAATAACTACCCCGGCCCCGTCTCCACCTGATAATAACTACCCCGGCCCCATCTCCTCCTGATAATAACTACCTCAGCCCCGTCTCCTCCTGATAATAACTACCCCAGCCCCGTCTCCTCCTGATAATAACTACCCAGGACCCATCTCCTCCTGATAATAACTACCCCAGCCCCGTCTCCTCCTGATAATAACTACCCCGGCCCCGTCTCCTCCTGATAATAACTACCCGAGCCCCGTCTCCTCCTGATAATAACTACCCCAGCCCCGTCTCCTCCTGATAATAACTACCCCGGCCCCGTCTCCTCCTGATAATAACTACACCAGCCCCGTCTCCTCCTGATAATAACTACCCCGGCCCCATCTCCTCCTGATAATAACTACCCCGGCCCCATCTCCTCCTGATAATAACTACCCCGGCCCCGTCTCCTCCTGATAATAACTACCCCGGCCCAATTACTCCTGATAATAACTACCCCGGCCCCGTCTCCTCCTGATAATAACTACCCCGGCCCCATCTCCTCCTGATAATAACTACCCCGGCCCCATCTCCTCCTGATAATAACTACCCCGGCCCCGTCTCCTCCTGATAATAACTACCCCGGCCCAATTACTCCTGACAATAACTACCCCGGCCCCATGTCCTCCTGATAATAACTACCCCGGCCCCATCTCCTCCTGATAATAACTACCCCGGCCCCATCTCCTCCTGATAATAACTACCCCGGCCCCATCTCCTCCTGATAATAACTACCCCGGCCCCATCTCCTCCTGATAATAACTACCCCAGCCCCGTCTCCTCCTGATAATAACTACGCCGGCCCCGTCTCTTCCTGATAATAACTACCCCAGCCCCGTCTCCTCCTGATAATAACTACCCCGGCCCCATCTCCTGATAAGAACTACCCCGGCCCCGTCTCCTCCTGATAATAACTACCCCGGCCCCGTCTCCTCCTGATAATAACTACCCCAGCCCCATCTCCTCCTGATAATAACTACCCCAGCAACGTCTCCTCCTGATAATAACTACCCCAGCCCCGTCTCCTCCTGATAATAACTACCCCGGCCCCATCTCCTGATAATAACTACCCCAGCATCGTCTCCTCCTGATAATAACTACCCCAGCCCCGTCTCCTCCTGATAAGAACTACCCCGGCCCCGTCTCCTCCTGATAATAACTACCCCAGCCCCGTCTCCTCCTGATAATAACTACCCCGGCCCCATCTCCTGATAATAACTACCCCAGCATCGTCTCCTCCTGATAATAACTACCCCAGCCCCGTCTCCTCCTGATAAGAACTACCCCGGCCCCGTCTCCTCCTGATAATAACTACCCCAGCCCCATCTCCTCCTGATAATAACTACCCCGGCCCCGTCTCCTCCTGATAATAACTACCCCGGCCCCGTCTCCTCCTGATAATAACTACCCCGGCCCCGTCTCCTCCTGATAATAACTACCCCAGCAACGTCTCCTCCTGATAATAACTACACCAGCCCCGTCTCCTCCTGATAATAACTACCCCAGCCCCATCTCCTCCTGATAATAACTACCCCGGCCCCGTCTCCTCCTGATAATAACTACCCCAGCAACGTCTCCTCCTGATAATAACTACACCAGCCCCGTCTCCTCCTGATAATAACTACACCAGCCCCGTCTCCTCCTGATAATAACTACCCGAGCCCCGTCTCCTCCTGATAATAACTACCCCGGCCCCGTCTCCGCCTGATAATAACTACCCCGGCCCCGTCTCCTCCTGATAATAACTACACCAGCCCCGTCTCCTCCTGATAATAACTACCCGAGCCCCGTCTCCTGATAATAACTACCCGAGCCCCGTCTCCTGATAATAACTACCCCAGCCACGTTTCCTCCTAACATCCAATTCAACTCCAATCTGACACCTGAATCCAATGACTTACGAACTGCTTCAGTATTCTGGTTTCTTCATTATTCTGGTTTCTTCATTATTCTGGTTTCTTCGGTCAGCGGCCTTTTGGTTCCATTATCAAGCGTCCGATATTAGAAGCGCCCCGGGTCCCGTAGCACATTGGTTAGCACTGTTGTTTCACAGCACCAGGGTTCCAAGTTCGATTCCCGGCTTGGGTCATTGCCTGTGCGGAGTCTGCACATTCTACCCGTGTCTGCGTGGGGTTCCTCCGGATGCTCCGGTTTCCTCCAACAGTCCAAAGATGTGCAGGATAGGTGGATTGGCTCTGCTAAATTGCCCTCAGTGTCCAAAAAAGGTTAGGTGGGGTTACGGGGATAGGGTGGAGTTGTGGGGATAGGGTGAAGGTGTGGGGATAGGGTGAAGGTGTTGGCTTAGGTAGAATGGTCTTTCCAAGAGCCGGTGCAGACTCGATGGGCCGACGAGCCTCCTTCTGCACTTTAGATTCTATGATTCGATGCGCTAGGAGACCCCTCAGAATTCCTGATGAACTGACTACACGGGAATTGCCTGTGAAGCCTGGGATTCTGATGGTAAACCCCCCCCCCCTGCATACAACACTTTCTGAAAGTGTCTCCAAAGAGTCGAGACTTTGGAGAATTCTGACTTGCCCACCTGGATAGTTACCTATGTTGGACAGAACAAAAATCACAGTTCTAACTCCTGGGTAATCATACATAATCATTCACAATGAACCTCACTGACCTGATTACCCTCCCCAACTCACTGCACACCCCCTCCCCAACCTACCCTCTGATTAACCCCCTGACTAATTTTTATGACAATTTTGGATTTCTAGGCATGTGTAAAATTTGAAATTTTGGGATGAGGTAGTTTTAATAGGTTTATTGATTGCTTCTTCAGAGACTTGACTTTTTTTGTATCCCGGACAGTACAAGTTGGTTTTATTGCCCCTTTGTGCAAGAATGCTGGATTAGATTAATTCTCACTATAATGTCAGCTAAGGTGATGGCTGGCTGAGGGTACATATCTTCCTCAGCTTATTTTAAAAAAATATTTTTATTCTCCATTTTCACATTTTCTTCAGAATTTTCCCCATTACCAACAAGCAGTAAATGGTAACAAATACAAAATCAATCCCCTTGTCAACATCAACAATCCCATCCTCCCACCACCCCAAACAACAGCCCACCTGACAATATGAGCATCAAATAAAACAAACCCTCCTACGGCGGGAAATGCAAAGGAAAAAAGAAAGAAAAAGGAATCAGGAATCGCCTATGGTCACCATTGACCTATAGAGTCCACCCCCCCCCCTCGCCCCCCCCCCCCCCCCCCCCCCCCCACCACCACCAACATTCAATTCCATCCAATCCCTGAAAGAGTACTGTAAATGACACCCATGAATTGTAAACAACACCCCCTCCCCGACTCCTCCCCTCCACTTCCTCTTATAAAACTTCTCCCCCCAACCTCTGTTCCTTCCCCCCAACTTTCCACCCTGGCTAGACTCATTGGAACTTGTTCTACCAGGCTCCGCTGGCCGCAGCCCCTCCCCCACCTCACTCCCGTTCACTGGCCAGCTTAAACCGGACAGCGTGGAGGCCCCCGCCCGGGTCTCTTTCCCCCTTGCCCGGTCCCAGGAAAACAAAGAAATCCCCTTCAGCACACAAACCCTGCATACACACCCAAACCCCAAAGAACCATCATTGCAAGTGAAGGTCCCATCTCTTCCCTTGTCCAAATATATACAACGTCGGCTCATTTGGCACATACACCAGCCCGCAGTGAAAAAATACAGTTACATGAGGCTACATCAGTACATGACCATTTCTCAATTCAGCCACAATCCTTCTGCCTTCGCAAACTCCTCCACTGCTTCCGCCATCTCAAAATAAAAGTCCTTGGATTTGTAGGTCACCCTCAGCTTAGCTGGGTATGCTATGCCGCACTGCACCTTACTGATGTACAGTGCCTTCTTCACCCGGCTGAAGGCAGCCCGCCTCCTCGCCAGCTCCACTGTAAAGTCCTGATATATGCGTATACCAGCTCCAGCCCACTGCACCTCCCGCTCCTGCTTTGCCCAGCTCAGGACCTTCTCCTTCACAATGTACCTACGGAAACACAGCGTCACTACTCTTGGCGGCTCACTCTCCTTTGGTATAGGCCTCCACGACCGATGAGCCCGATCCAGTTCATATCGGGAGGGATCATCCCCCTCCCCCAATAGTTTCGCCAACATCGTGGCAAAGTACTCAAGTCGGCCTTGGGCTTTCCACTCCTTCGGGCAGACCCACAATCCTCAAATTCTGCCGCCTGGATCTGTTTTCCAAGTGTTCAATTTTAGCTCGCAGACCCTTGTTGATCTCTATCACCTTCCGCATCTCCTTCCCCATCCAGGTAAGTTGATCACTGTGCTGCGATAATGTCTCTTCCACTTCCTTCAGCGCCTCACCTTGCTCCCGCACCTCCGCCACTGCGCTCAATACCGCCGCCCTCACCGGGGCAATCGCCTCCTCCACCAACACTTTCAATACCGCCCCCATCTCCTTCCTCATCGCCTACATGTGTTTTGTGAACTGCCTTTTGAGTTCCACGGCATCACCTTAGTAATTTCTTCAGCCGTGGGCAATGCTGGCCCTTGGTGCCCCAGCCTTCACTTTCCTTGCCGTCCACGCGGTGGCCTTTCCACTCCCCGACGGACTTGCTTATGACGGTAATTATATCATTCGTGATTTTTAGGTAGCTGGTAACCAATGTTCCACGTGCGGCTGTCCCCGTAAAAGCCTTCTATCATGCCTTGTCCCGTGGGCAGCACGGTAGCACAAGTGATTAGCACTGTGGCTTCACAGCGCCAGGGTCCCAGCTTCGATTCCCTGCTGGGTCACTGTCTGTGCGGAGTCTGCACG
This sequence comes from Scyliorhinus torazame, assembly GCF_047496885.1. Taxonomy (NCBI): domain Eukaryota; kingdom Metazoa; phylum Chordata; class Chondrichthyes; order Carcharhiniformes; family Scyliorhinidae; genus Scyliorhinus; species Scyliorhinus torazame. Next base: position 231,202,445 of record NC_092716.1, read on the forward strand.
TTCTCCCCGTGTCTGCGTGGGTTTCCTCCTGGTGCTCTGATTTCCTCCCACAGTCCAAAGACATGCAGGTTAGGTGGATTGGCCATGATAAATTGCCCTCAGTGACCAAAAAGAGTTAGGAGGGGTTATTGGGTTATGGGGATAGGGTGGAAGTGAGGGCTTAAGTGGATCGGTGCAGACTCGATGGGCTGAATGGCCTCCTTCTGCTCTGTATATTCTATGTTCTATGTTTCTGACAAAGTACCTTGAATGGAGAGAGCCACATGGGCCACCCATTCAGCCCTGCAACATTGGACTGGAAGCAAAGCTGTAAGAATTTGCTTTGGTTTGTGTTGTGCAGACTCCATCCACCTGTTAGCTGGGTGCCATCTCACTTATTTTATAAAGAAAACAGCTGCCAAGGTTTGTGTGCTCACCAGTGTAATAGAATGGCAATGAAAGATAGGAGTAATGAACCAAGTGTTTTTCTTTAAAGCTACCTTTTTACTGTGTTCTGCAAAGTTAACTTTAGTTTTGTCCTTGGGGAAGGATTTTGCATTATTTCTGTCACAAGGTGATATGCAATGTAGTGACGTGTGACTTTAGGACCTTGCTTTTGTGCACTTTCAAACAAATTAAAAGGGCTTTATCAAATATATTTTCATGAAAACACAAATCCTTTCTATTGGGTGATTGTATGCTTTCATTGGCTTGCAGTATAAGAGTCATCGGTATTCTTGAATATGGTCAATCTTAGTATCTTTAAAAAATATTCATTTATGGGATGTGGGTGTCGTTGGCTAAGCCCGCATTTATTGCCCGTCCCTGGTTGCCCTTGAGAAAGTGATGGTGAACGGCCTTGAATTACTACAGTCCCTGAGGTGTAGGTGTACCCACAGTGCTGTTGGGAGTTCCAGGATTTTGTGACAGTGAAGAAACGGCGATATATTTCCGAGTCCGGATGGTGAGTGACTTGGAGAGGAACCTCCAGGTGGCGGTGCTCCCATGTGTCTGCTGCTCCCATCTTTCTGGAAGTTCATGGTTGTGGGTTTGGAAGGTGCTGTCTAAGGAACCTTGGTGAACTACTACAGTGCATCTTGTAGATGGTACACATGGCTGCCACTGTTTGTTGGAATTGAATGTTTTTTCATGGAGTGCCAATCAAGTGGGCTGCTTTGTCCTGGATGGTGTTGAGCTTCTTGAGTGTTGTTGAAACTACATTCATCCAGGCAAGTGGAGGGTATTCCATTGCACTCCTGACTTGTGCCTTGTGGATGTGAATGGTGGACAGACTTTGGGGAGTCAGGAGGTTTTGTGAGGGCCACCAAGAATCCAGCATGAGTTTTAAGGATACAAAGTAATAACATTTATTTACAATAACATATATATATATATAACAGCAGCAGCAACTTCCCTTGCTGCACACTCCTTCCTGCTGGTTCCTAAACTGGCCAGCTTTATTTATACTAGGAGTTTACGAATGGTTTATCCGCCCCCCCTCATTGGGGAAGCTCATACTCCCACAGGATTGTGGGATTGTCATTAGTCCCCAGCCAATGGTAAGTAGGCAGGTTATAACTGGAGGTGAGTTAATCACCACAGTATTCCTAGACTTTGACCTGCTCACGTACCCACTGTATTTACATGGCTAGTCCAGTTCAGTTTCTGGGCAATGGTAACTCCCCAGGATGTTGTTAGTGGAGGATTCAGTGATGGTAATGTCATTGAATGTCAAGGTGTGATACTTAGAATCATAGAATTTACAGTGCAGAAGGAGGCCATTCGGCCTATCGAGTTTGCACCAGCCCCTGGAAAGTGCACCCGACCTCTGCCCACACCTCTACCCTATCCCCACACCTCCCCCCTATTCCCGAACCCCACCTAACCCTTTTTGGACACTAAGGGCAATTTAGCATAGCCAATCCACCTAACCTGCATATCTTTGGACTGTGGGAAGAAACCGGAGCACCCGGAGGAAACCCACGCAGTCTCAGGGAGAACGTCTAGACTCTACACAGATAGTCACCCAATCCGAGAATCGAACCTGGGACTCTGGAGCTGTGAAGCAACTGTGCTTATTGCTGTGCTGCCCTTGTTGGAGGTGGTCATTGCCTGGCACTTGTGTGGCGTGAATGTTACTTGTCAGCCCAAGCCTGGATATTGTCCAGGTCTTGCTGCATTTTGGACACGGACTGCTTCAGTTTCTGAGGAGTTACGAATGGTGCTGAACATTGTTCAGTCATCTGTGAACATTACCATTTCTAACCTTATGATGGAAAAAAGGTCATTGAAGCAGCTGAAGGTGGTGGGGCTGCGGAACTCCTGCAGTAATATCCTGGAGCTGAGATGATTGACTTCCAACCACCATAACCATCTTCCTTTGTGCCACGTATGACTCCAAGCAATGGAGGGGTTTCCCCTGATTTCCATTGACTCCAATTTTGCTAGGGGCCTTGATGCCATACTCGATCAAACGTTGCCTTGACGTCAAGGGCAGCCACTTTCTGCATTTCAACTCTTTTGTCCGTTTGCATCAATGCTGTCAGGAGCTGAGTGACCCTGGCAGAACCCAAACTGAGTGTCATTTTGCAGGTTGAGTAAGTGCCGCTTGTACAGTTCTGTTGATGAACCCCTTTCATCACTTTACTGATGATCAAGAGTAGACTGATGGATGATAATTGGCCGGGTTGGATTTATCCTGTTTCTTGTAAACAGGACATGATCAATTTTCCACATTTCCGGGTAGATGCTCGTGTTGCAGCTGTACTGGAATAGCTTGGCTTGGTGTGTGCTTTGTTCAGGAGCACAGACCTTCTATATTATTGCCGAAATATTGTCCGGACCATAGCCTTTGCCGTGTCCCGTGTCTTTAGCCATTTTTTGATATCGCATGCAGCATCTGTGACGCTGGGGACCTGCGGAGGAGGCCGAGTTGGATCAACCGCTCAGCACTTCTGGCTGAAGATAGTTGCGAAAGCTTCAACCTTGTCTTTTGAACTGATCTGCTGGGTTCCCCCATCATTGAGGGTGAGGATAATTGTGGAGTCTCGTCTTCCAGTGGGTTGTTTAATTATCCACCACCATTCACTGCTGGGATGTGGCAGGACTGTAGAGCTTACACCTGATCCGTTTGATGCGGGACAGCTAATGTACATGAAGCAAATTCTTCTCTTGCAGCGAGAACTGTATTTTCACTTGAACGTATGGCTCGTGTCAAGTTCCTTTTATTGGAGGTGACTGATGATTGATGTTTAAATATTAAAGCTTTGTACTTTGAAGAAAGACCAAGGTTTGGGAAGACAGACTTGCCTTGGCTCAATAAGAAGCACTCTTTTCTCTTGATTTAGAAGGTTTTGGGTTTAATTGACACTCTAATGGAGCACAACAGAGCTGCTGTGTTTCACACAGGGTCTTACAGTAAGATCCCCTTGGCCTATTGCTGTAGTTCAGGTGGACATGTGACAATCACACAATGCTACTTTCTTGGCTTACGTTCAACAATCATTGCCAGAAACCAAATAATTGGTCATTCATCCTCTTGCTGTTGTTGGATCTTGTTAGTTAGCTGTTTGATTTGAAGAAATGAAAGGGAATTGCTCCCCAAAATATGTGCAGGACTCCTTTCTCGAGTAATCTGTTTCAAAGCCTGCAATCAAGTGGCATTGATAGATTTAGATGTAAGTGACAAAATAGGTTGGGTAATGAGTTAAATGTCGGTGAATGTGCTTGAAGTGGAGCGTATAATATGGTACGGTGTGAAGTCTGGGTAGACAGGTAAGAAGTTAATATGGAAGCAAGGGTATCAATTTGGAACAGAGCAGATTGGAGCAAGATGAGTCAGCTAGCTGAAGTAAGTACCATAACAATTGGTATGTAGGATTGTAAATCAGCAATGCCTTTTGAATAAAACCCTATAAATAGCAACATAAAAGGAAACTACTTCAAGTTTCAAAATGCCATCAATAAATAGATTGGAAAGATTTTAAAATTGGAAGAAGACATATGGGATGTATAGGAATGATTCAAAATCCGATTATAATTCTACATTGAAGATTTTATTTATTGTAACATTACCTGTGAGGGAAACGTTCCCGTTGTGCTATTTTCAATCAGGTAGCTAAATATTTTTGGAAGGATCTTGTGTATTTTGCAGTTTGCACATTTTAGATTATCTGATCAACAGTGTTTGGCTAAGAAATGAATTATTTTCTCTGAAAAATATATTTTAAAATGATCATATTGATTGAATCTTGCTGGATAGACACAATTGTGTATTGCTGCATGTTTTATTTGACTGACGTACATTCTGGCAACAAGCACTCTGCAATTGTGCAGTCTTCTGTGCATGTTCTTTAGCCTGTAAGATTCTGAGTATGTTCTTTAGCCTGTAAAATTGTTTCATAATTTTCTAATAGGTATTTAAATAGCACCTCTAAGGTAACTACTTCGCAAAACATTTTTCAGATGGGAAGAGACAGATACAGATGCCAAGCCTTACACAAGGGTGGGCGACTGGAAGGGGCTGAAGCAGGCTTTTAAGTGAACAGAGATCAGGCGAGAGGTCAATGAGTTTAGGGGATAAGTTCCAGAGAGTAGGGCTGTGGTAACTGAAGGTTACGATGACGGAACTGATGGACAAATCTACAAAAAGGCAGAGCCAGTTGCCTAACAGATGTGGGCAGTGGGGTACAGAAGATAAGAGGAGGACTTGTAGAGGACTATGGCTTGTGGCTGTCCCTGTTCCCTCTCTTCTCCCCCATTACAATGTTCTGCACCCTTACATGGAGGCAGTGCACTAGGCGGAACTTCTATCTCCGATTTTAGCTCAACTGTGATGGTGAAGACTTCCGGGTGCGGCGATGACCAGCTGAGTCGCACGTTTCGGCAGCTCCCTGTGAAACGGACTTTTGGGCTCTTGATAGGAGCCCCAACGGCAATTTTAACGGCTGAAAACACCGTGCGGTAAACCAGAAGGGTGTTCCCCCTGGACACGGATGGAAAAAGGAGAGGAAAGTGGCCGGATTGCAGCGGATCCTTTGGAACAACGGCAAGGAAGGCAAGCAGAAACCAAGATGGCGTCGGAAGGTGGCAGTTTCATATGGGGCCCTGAACAACAAGAGTTTTTGAAACGCTGCGTGGAGGAGATAAAAAAGGAAATGAAGAAAGAGTTGTTGGCCCCGATATTACAGGCGATTGAAGGGCTGAAAGAGGAACAAAAGACCCAGGAGCAGGAGCTTCGGGTCGTGAAGGCGAAAGCAGCAGAGAATGAAAACGACATACAGGGCCTGGTGGTGAAGTCGGAGATACAGGAGGCACACCAGAAACGATCTGTGGAGAGGTTGGAGGCACTGGAAAATAACGCAAGGAGGAACAACTTGAGGATTCTTGGCCTTCCTGAAGGTGTGGAGGGGGCGGACGTCGGGGCATATGTGAGCACGATGCTGCACTCGTTAATGGGAGTGGAGGCCCCGACGGGTCCGTTGGAGGTGGAGGGAGCATACCGAGTTATGGTGCGAGGACCGAGAGCAGGAGAAGCTCCCAGAGCCATAGTGGTGAGATTTCTCCGTTTTAAGGATAGAGAAATGGTCCTTAGATGGGCGAAGAAAACTCAGTGTAGTAAATGGGAGAACGCGGTGATCCGCGTCTATCAAGATTGGAGTGCGGAGGTGGCGAGAAGGAGGGCGAGCTTTAATCGGGCCAAAGCGGTACTTCACAAAAAAAAGATAAAGTTTGGAATGCTGCAACCGGCAAGACTGTGGGTCACATATCAAGGGAGGCACCACTACTTTGAGACGGCGGATGAAGCGTGGACTTTTATTGTAGAAGAAAAATTGGAATGATTGGACTACGAAAATGAACGTTTGGACAAAGTGGTGGGACGAGTGGGGGGGGGGGGGGGGGGGGGGGGGGGGCGAAGAGGGATTGTATGTTTAATCCTGCGGTATGGTAACTTTTCTTTCTCCCACAGGTGGTGATGGGGGGAGGTGGGGAGGGAGAGGAGATGGGGCGTTGGCCATGGGAGGCGGGGCCGAGGGAGAGGCGCGGGCTTGGTTCCCGCGCTATGATAATTATGGCGGGAATAGAGAAGCAGGAAGGAGGGGGCGCCGCACGGGGCGAGCCGTGATCACGGGGGGAAGCCGAGGTCAGCCAGAGTTTGCTGACTTCTGGGAGCAACATGGGGGGAGTAATTACGCTAGCGGGGGGTCTAGCGGGGGGGGGGGGGAGGGGGGAATTACTGGGTTGCTGCTGCTGGGGAAAGGGGGGAGTGGGTGCGGGAAAGGATGGGCGGGGGGGCACCGTCTGGGAGAAATACAGCCGCGTGGGAACTGGGCGAGAAGCTGGAAAAAGATGATGGCTAACCGGCAAGGGGGGGGGGGGTGGGAAGCCCCCCAACTCGGCTGATCACGTGGAACGTGAGGGGGCTTAACGGGCCGATAAAGAGGGCACGAGTACTCGCACACCTTAAGAAACTTAAAGCAGATGTGGTCATGTTACAGGAAACGCACCTGAAACTGATAGATCAGGTTAGGTTGCGCAAAGGATGGGTAGGGCAGGTGTTCCATTCGGGGCTGGATGCGAAAAACAGGGGGGTGGCTATATTAGTGGGGAAGCGGGTAATGTTCGAGGCAAAGACTATAGTGGCGGATAACGGGGGCAGATACGTGATGGTGAGTGGCAAATTACAGGGAGAGATGGTGGAGTTGGTAAACGTGTATGCCCCGAATTGGGACGATGCCAATTTTATGAGGCGAATGCTAGGACGCATCCCAGACCTAGAGACCGGAAAGCTGATAATGGGGGGCGACTTTAACACGGTGTTGGAACCAAGGCTGGATAGGTCGAAGTCCAGGACTGGTAGGAGGCCGGCAGCAGCCAAGGTGCTTAAGGATTTTATGGAGCAGATGGGAGGGGTGGACCCGTGGAGATTCAGTAGACCTAGGAGTAAGGAGTTCTCGTTTTTCTCCTATGTCCATAAAGTCTATTCACGCATAGACTTTTTTGTGTTGGGTAGGGCATTGATCCCGAGGGTGAGGGGAATGGAATATACGGCTATAGCCATTTCGGATCATGCCCCACACTGGGTAGACTTGGAGATAGGGGAGGAAACAAGAGGCCGTCCACCCTGGAGAATGGATATGGGACTAATGGCGGATGAGGGGGTGTGCTTAAGGGTGAGGGGATGCATTGAAAAGTACTTGGAACTCAATGACAATGGGGAGGTTCAGGTGGGAGTGGTCTGGGAGGCGTTGAAGGCGGTGGTTAGGGGGGAGCTGATATCAATAAGGACACATAAAGGGAAGCAGGAGAGTAAGGAACGGGAGCGGTTGTTGCAAGAACTTTTGAGGGTGGACAGACAGTATGCGGAAGCACCGGAGGAGGGACTGTATAGGGAAAGGCAAAGGCTGCATGTGGAATTTGACTTGCTGACCACAGGCACTGCAGAGGCACAATGGAGGAAGGCGCAGGGTGTACAGTATGAATATGGAGAGAAGGCGAGCAGATTGCTGGCACACCAATTGAGGAAAAGGGGAGCAGCGAGGGAAATAGGGGGGGTGAGAGACGAAGATGGAGAGACGGAGCGGGGAGCGGAGAGAGTGAATGAAGTGTTTAAGACATTTTATAAAAAATTGTATGAAGCTCAACCCCCGGATGGGAGGGAGAGAATGATGGAGTTTTTGGATCGGCTGGAAATTCCCAAGGTGGAAGAGCAGGAAAGGATGGGATTGGGAGCACAGATCACGGTAGAAGAAGTGGTGAAAGGAATTAGGAACATGCAGACGGGAAAGGCCCCGGGACCGGACGGATTCCCAGTTGAATTTTACAGAAAATATTTGGACTTGCTCGCCCCGCTACTGACGAGGACCTTCAACGAGGCAAAGGAAAGGGGACAACTGCCCCCGACTATGTCAGAAGCAACGATATCGCTTCTTTTAAAGAAGGAAAAGGATCCGCTACAATGCGGGTCCTACAGACCAATCTCCCTCCTCAATGTAGATGCCAAGGTCTTGGCCAAGGTAATGGCAATGAGAATAGAGGAATGTGTCCCGGGGGTGGTTCATGAGGACCAAACTGGGTTTGTGAAGGGGAGACAGCTGAACACGAACATACGGAGGTTGTTAGGGGTAATGATGATGGCCCCACCAGAGGGTGAAACGGAGATAGTAGTGGCGATGGATGCCGAGAAAGCATTTGATAGAGTGGAGTGGGATTATCTGTGGGAGGTGTTGAGGAGATTTGGGTTCGGAGAGGGGTATGTTAGATGGGTGCAGCTGTTGTATAGGGCCCCAGTGGTGAGTGTGGTCACGAATGGACGGGGATCGGCATATTTTCGGCTCCATAGAGGGACAAGGCAGGGATGTCCTCTGTCCCCATTACTGTTTGCACTGGCGATTGAGCCCCTGGCGATAGCGCTGAGAGGTTCCAAGGGATGGAGGGGAATACTTAGGGGAGGAGAAGAACACCGGGTATCTTTATATGCGGATGATCTGCTACTATATGTGGCGGATCCAGCGGAGGGGATGCCAGAAATAATGCGGATACTTGGGGAGTTTGGGGATTTTTCAGGGTATAAATTGAACATGGGAAAGAGTGAGCTGTTTGTGGTGCATCCAGGGGAGCAGAGTAGAGAAATAGAAGACCTACCGTTGAGGAAGGTAACAAGAGACTTTCGTTACCTGGGGATCCAGATAGCTAAGAATTGGGGCACATTGCACAGGCTAAATTTGACGCGGTTGGTGGAACAGATGGAGGAAGATTTCAAGAGATGGGATATGGTAGCATTGTCAATGGCAGGGAGGGTGCAGGCAGTTAAGATGGTGGTCCTCCCGAGATTCCTTTTTGTGTTTCAGTGTCTCCCGGTGGTGATCACGAAGGCTTTTTTCAAAAGGATAGAAAAGAGTATCATGGGTTTTGTTTGGGCCGGGAAGACTCCGAGAGTGAGGAAGGGATTCTTACAGCGTAGTAGGGATAGGGGGGGGCTGGCACTACCGAGCCTAAGTGAGTATTATTGGGCCGCTAATATTTCAATGGTGAGTAAGTGGATGGGAGAGGAGGAAGGAGCGGCGTGGAAGAGATTAGAGAGGGCGTCCTGTAGGGGGACCAGCCTGCAGGCTATGGTGACAGCCCCATTGCCGTTCTCACCAAGGAACTATACCACGAGTCCGGTGGTGGTAGCTACACTGAAGATTTGGGGACAGTGGAGACGACATAGGGGAAAGACCGGAGCACTGGGGGGGTCCCCGATAAGAAACAACCATAGGTTTGCCCCGGGGGGAATGGATGGGGGATATGGAATGTGGCAAAGAGCAGGTATAACGCAATTGAAAGATCTATTTGTGGATGGGAAGTTTGCGAGTCTGGGAGCGCTGACCGAGAAATATGGGTTGCCCCAAGGGAATGCATTCAGGTACGTGCAATTGAGGGCTTTTGCGAGGCAGCAGGTGAGGGAATTCCCGCAGCTCCCGACACAAGAGGTGCAGGACAGAGTCATCTCAAAGAAATGGGTGGGGGACGGTAAGGTGTCGGATATATATAGGGAAATGAGAGACGAAGGGGAGACTATGATGGACGAACTAAAAGGGAAATGGGAAGAAGAGCTAGGGGAGGAGATTGAGGAGGGGATGTGGGCAGATGCCCTAAACAGGGTAAACTCGTCGTCCTCGTGCGCCAGGCTAAGCCTGATTCAGTTTAAGGTATTACACAGGGCACATATGACTGGAACACGGCTCAGTAAATTTTTTGGGGTGGAGGATAGGTGTGCGAGGTGCTCGAGAAGCCCAGCGAATCATACCCATATGTTTTGGTCATGCCCGGCACTACAGGGGTTTTGGATGGGGGTGACAAAGGTGCTTTCGAAAGTAGTAGGAGTCCGGGTCGAACCAAGCTGGGGGTTGGCTATATTTGGGGTTGCACAAGAGCCGGGAGTGCAGGAGGCGAAAGAGGCCGATGTTTTGGCCTTTGCGTCCCTAGTAGCCCGGCGCAGAATATTGCTAATGTGGAAAGAAGCCAAGCCCCCGAGGGTGGAGACCTGGATAAATGATATGGCGGGGTTCATAAAGTTAGAGCGGATTAAGTTCGTCCTAAGGGGGTCGGCTCAAGGGTTTACTAGGCGGTGGCAACCGTTCGTCGAATATCTTGCGGAAAGATAGATAGGGGAGAACAAAGAAGGCAGCAGCAGCGGCCCAGGACTTGGGGGGGGGGGAGGGATGGGGGGGGACGGGGGGGGGGGTGTGGCCTGAGACAAGGCAGTTGCCAATTAGGGCTAGTTTTTATTTTTTGTTATTTAATATTTATTTATTTGTTGTTGTTTTTGTTTAAATTTAAAAAAGGTCATTATTATCTGTATTGTTACAATGTTGTGTAAAGGATGCACAATGTACTGTGTTGGTTGACCAAAAATTTTCAATAAAATATTATTTTAAAAAAAAACTGTGATGGTGAAGGGATGGAATATCAGGAAAGTTGGAAGTTGACAATAGGATGCAACAAAAGCATCGTTGGCCCTTAACCAACTCTATTTGTTTTGGTGGTGTGGATCTCATTCTGAAATGACTGAAAGCAGTATAGCCACTTGTACGTGATGGGTATTGGAATTGGGCCTAAATAATAATAATAATCACTTGTCACAAGTAGGCTTCAATGAAGTTACTGTGAAAAGCCCCTAGTCGCCACATATCCGGCGCCTGTTCGGGGAGGCCGGTACGGGAATTGAACCCACGCCGCTGCCTTGTTCTGCATTACAAGCCAGCTGTTTATCCCACTGTGCTAAACCAGCTCCAACCAGTCAATTAAAGAGATTTGTCTTGTTGGCAGTGGGGCGGGGGAAGGTGAGAAGGTAATCTATCGTTGGTTTTCAGGTAACTTTTTCTTGCCAATATCTAACACGGGAAATAAATCTGTCTTTTTCACATATTGGAAGCCTTTAACAATTGACAATGTGCTGTCAATTACAATGTAATACATCAATGCTCTGCTATTGACACTGATTGGTCTCTGATGAATGGATGGCCCCCAGTCAATTTAGTGTAATTTAGCATGAGACATTGGGAAGAGGTGCTGTTCTCGCTGATCAAGTGAATGCCTCACCCAAGTGTTTGTCCAGCTGGAAAGATAAACCAATGAAAATGTGATGGGAAAGCATTCTTTTAGAATTCTGAATACATAATTCTCCAGAGAAATAATTTTTAAAAGCTTGCAGGGGGAGGTGAAAGCGGCATTCAATAGATTGATTCCCATTCTGTAGTACATCTTGGGTACGGCTTCTAATTGTGCTCTGTGTTGTTGAAAAGTATTATTCTATAGTTTATGCTGTGGATGGAAAGGATAACTGATCTGGCTTCAGTGCATGATCCAGTAGTCTTCACATTCCTGGATTGTATGAATCTGATTGAAGGAGAAGGAATCTGCCTCTGCCAAATGTGCAATTTGCTAAACTATTTCATTTACCCATTGGTAGGTACATATTTATCAAAGAGACGTATTCTGAGGAGCATCGTGATGCCACTTGTAAATACAGTTCTTGGAATAAAGAGCCTCATTAAGGATCTATATCTATCCAGCATCCAGTTAGATTGCGTGTTTCCTTTTAATAACCCGCTTAAATTAACTTAAACTACCAAATTTTGATTTTATTTCATTTCAAATTTTGCTCGCAAAAAAAGAGCGTTTGATTTATGCCTCCAAATGAACTCGCGAGTTCATTAAAGCTAGGCCATGAAGGATGGCGCAGTTACTGAAGGTTTATTGGCATGCGCCTTACATTATTGATTTGTGCCTGGGCTGCATGGGCTTTTGTTTCGACATCAACTTAAGCAAGGTCGCTGTCATTTTCTTGAGGTGTGTTTATCAGTCTGACATGTATTCTCAGGAACCTGAACAAACAGCCATTAGTAGCCGTTTATTACTGTGTGTGTGCGACGACCAGCAAGGAAAAAGCCCAATCAATATTCCATTATAGACAAGAACTTCATACTTCTAGTCAGGTTGCAAAGGAGATTTAATCATTTGTTACATATGCAAGTACGCTGGACTTGGAAGGGAAGGAATGTTGTCAAAATTTGCAAATATTACCAAATTGCTGTGGTTGGGGCTTGGGTGATGAGCATGGGGAGAGACTTCAGGAGAACCTGGAGAGAAAGTTTGAAGACATATGTGGTAGATACAGATCCATGTAGAAAAATGTGAAATACTTTTACAAATAAGTGCTGGGAAAGGAAATATACCTTTTAAAATAGAGGAGCAAAGAGACTTTGGTGATGCACAGACCATTTAAATATGGTCGTGCAAATTGATAACCTGAAATTCTGTTTGAATGTTATGGTGCTTTGTGTCCAATAGTATTGAATGGAAATGCATTGTTGAAATTGGACAAGTTCTTGGCAGGAGCCGTGTTGTGCATAGTATTGAGTACCCCGGTAAAGAAATAATGTGAAAGCTTTGGGAAAGATGAAGTATTGAATCAGTGGACTATAACCAACCATAATGGGTTAATCGTTACATTGCTAGGCCTGCAAAATTAAAACCAAAGCTAAATACCCCAGAAGTTGGAAACCTGAAATATAAAGGTGAACTGCTGCAACAGCATCTTTGGAGTGAGAAATCGGGCCTGATTTTCCGGCCTCCCAGCCGCGTGTTTCTCGGGGGTAGGATGCGGCCCGCTGTTCTCTGTTCCCGCTGCTGTCAATGGGAATTCCCATTGAAACCACTCCACGCTGTTGGGAAACCCACGCAGGTGTGTGCTGCCAGCAGGACCAGGGAATCATGCCGCACGCAAACGGCCGGAGTCAATAGTGAGGTAAACTCTTTCTCTTTCCTCCGAAATCGAAGAGTTGAGCTGATCCAGGTTTAGAATGCTTAAAGTCTTGAAGTTTTAAAGAAGAGACTCAAAGGTTAATGGGATAAGGCGGGAAAATGGAGATGAGCATTATCACAACAGATCAGTCATAATCTCATTGAATGGCGGTGGAGCAGACTTGATGGGCTGAATGACCTGTTTCTGCTCATGTGTCTTATGGTCCAAGTTGAATGGTGACATTGTTTCTACGAGTCAGTGAGGGCAATAACAAAGAGGGCATAAATTATAAATAGTTACAAAAAGAATTAGACGGGCAGATTCTAACTTATTTTTGTGATTCCGATCTGGAATTGTCTGCACCAAACCGCTATTGATGCAGAGTCTGTGATTTTTCTTTTGAGAGGCAATTAGATTCTAAAAAGAGCGACATTGGTATGCAGAGAACTTTGGTTAGTTTCAGTGGCTTGTGGAGAAAGCTAATGGCACAGACTGAATAGACTCTCTCTCTCTGCAATTCCAACCTCTTCAGTTGACGCAGATATTTTGGAACCCATGTGAACTTGAAGGGTCACATTCCCACAGGCTCAGGCAATTGGCAAAAGAAAACAATCTCTTCATTCTAATGTGGATGCTCGGTCAAGGTTAAAGAGCACAACCTGGCACTGTGGCTCGCCCATACGCAAGCCAAAGCATGCATCACACATCATAATTGTATAACCCTTAAAATGAACGTGTCAATTTAATTTTCTAAATAAAGTACCACTCTAATTCCAAATTCTGGCAATTTCACAAGTGCATTGCTGGCAATGCTGAGAAATGACGGTTAATACATTCACAGCAGGAGCCAACATCTTTATCTCAAAAAGCAGCTGCAAATGAATAAACCTCCATGCAATATGGTCTCCGTATTAGAAAAAGGATGGAAAGGCAATGGCGAAGGTGCAAAATCAAAAAAAGATTTGTAAGCACGATAGCAAACTAAGAGGGTATAACCAGAGGCTGATTTACAGTTAGCGGGGCCCCGCTCTCACTTTCATTTCTTGGCGCTGCCACACCCCTCTCTCGCCCCACAGAACGCAAAGGCGGAAGTTACAAAAATACACGGATTGGATTTGTTTATTGTCACGTGTACCGAGTTACAGTTAAAAGTATTGTTCTGCGTGCAGCTCAGACAGATCATTCCGTACATGAAAATACATAGGGCAAACATAAAATACACAATGTAAATACATAGACACGGGCATCGGGGGAAGCATACAGGAGTGTAGCACTACTCGGTAGAGCAGATGTGTGAAGAGATCAGACCAGCCCATAAGAGGGTAATTTAGGAGTCTGGTAACAGCGGGGAAGAAGCTGTTTTTTAACCTGTTAGTGCGTCTTCTCAGACTTTTGTATCTCCTGCCCGATGGAAGAAGTTGGAAGAGTGAATAATCCAGGTCGGAGGGGTCTTTGATTCTGCTGCCCACTTTCCCAAGGCAGCGGGAGGTATAGACAGAGTCAATGGATGGGAGGCAGGTTCACGTGATGGACTGGGTTGTGTTCACGACTATGTAGTTTCATGCGGTCTTGGGCCGAGCAGTTGCCATACCAGGCTGTGATGCAGCCAGATAGAATGCTTTCTGTGGTGCATCTGTAAAAGTTGGTAAGAGTCAATGTGGACATGCCGAATTTCCTGTTTCCTGTGAAAGTATAGGTGATGTTGTGCTTTCTTGGTCGTAGCATAGGCATTGGTGGACCAGAGCAGATTGTTGGTGATGCGCACACTTAGGAATTTGAATCTGTCAACCATCTCCACCTTGACATCATTGATGCAGACAGGGTTGTGTACGATACTTTGCTTCCTGAAGCCAATGACCAGCTCTTTAGTTTTGCTGACATTGAGGGAGAGATTGTTATCGTTACACCACTTCTCTATCTCCCTTCTGTATTCTGACTCATCGTTGTTCAAGATCCAACCCACATTGTAAATCCCCCTCTGGTTATAACTATCGCGAAAGATCAAACCAGCTAGAGAAGTAGGGGCTGAGGGTGATTCAATAGATGTGTCAAAGATTATGAAGGGGTTTGATAAGGTCGCTGCAGAGAAGCATGTGGGGAAGGCTAAAGTCCAATTCATGAATGTAAGATGGTCACTAAGAAATTTGGGAAAGTGTTTGTGAGAAAGCTCTTTACCCAGAGCATGTTAAAATTGGACCTCGTTATCCTTGGTGTTGGAGGGAGAGCGTGGGGCGGAGGACTGAAATTGCACCGATGCATTTACGCGGAAGCTGGATAGATAAATGAAGGAAAGAAGAAGAATTTGCTGATGGGGCTGATGAAAAAGGGCAGGAGGAGACTCATGTGAGGTATAAAGGCCGATACAGATCTTTTGAGTTGAGTGGCCTATTTCTGAGCTGTACATCCTATGCAAGACAATGAGCGAGATTCGAATAATTAAGAACAAGGTTCCATAGCGAGGGCGTTTAGCCCAGTGTTTCCCGGCCCTCGCAGTGCCGAGAACCACATGGCTGTACAATGCGAGTTGTGTTGTATAAGGGTCCTCGGCGGGGAATCCATGGCCGAGGACACACATAGCCCCGTTTTGTACACCGAGGAGCTCTGCTTGCCGGAACTCCCCAGCGTAGCAAGAGATCGGGATGCCATTTTTAAATGGGATCTCGATCTCTAAGGCCCCTGAAGCGACCCCCACCAGCCCGAACGCATTATGGGAGGGTCCCCAGACTTCCGAACACCCACGCAGAGTACCCCTGGCCTGATTGCGTGCATGCAAAAAAAGCCTGCTTGGCACCTTGGCAGTGCCACCCTGGCAGTGCCCATGCCAACTGGCAGTGCCACCTGGGCACCTTGACAGTACTGGCTGGCACCCAGGTGGCACTGCCAGGATGCAGAGCTGGCACTGCCAGGGTGCCGTGGTGGCATCAGCAGTGCCAGGACACCATCCTGCCCAAAGGCCACGCAGCTGAATGCCTTAGATCTCCTGGGAGACTCGTACAAATGCCGCTCCATACCTTTGTGTGGAGACCAGGTCTCCGAGGCAAATGGGATAGATCCTAAAGACCCAGGTACCTCAGGAATCTGCACATTAGAAACTAGCTGTCTCGCTTTTAATATGCAGATTTGCCAAAAAATAATCCTGCTCACAATGGATGGGATTTACATCGTGAGACCTCGCGAGGAGTTGCGAGCTGAGTAGATCCCTGGAGCTGAGTCTCCCGTTTTTTATCGGCCCCGCTGTGCCGCCGCACGCTGCTTTTCGGGTGCAGCGTGGCCACTGGATTGCGCCCAATACCTCCACTTGTTCAAAAATATTCCTTTTTATTCAAAAATGATACATCTTCTATTTGCTGGATGCCTTTTTTCGTTGGAATGAACACTTAAGGATGTGCTTTTCCCTGACCCCCTCAAGCGTGTTTGACAGGAGGGATCTACTGATCCCGCTGCTGACAGCAGGCAGCTTCCCGTTATATGAACCCCTCCCTCCCACTGAGAAACCCGCGGCGGGGATTCTCCACCGGCGAGACCGGCCGGACGATTTTGGCCATTTGAATAATTTCTGCCTTCAATTCATCCTCGAAAAGTAACTGACGACCCGCTGGATGTGGAAGACTCCAGTTCTTGTTTCTAACTCCATGGTTCATTGAGTAAATATGAACTTTTGTTGTGAAACACAAACAAGTTGCTATGTGTTAATCGCTGTCTGCTCACCTAATCGGCATTCAATGTATTCAACAGGAACAATGAAAGAAACCCTTTTTACTCAAAATAATCTTGCCTTTTGGTGCAATGGGAAGCCAGTTGGAAGCCTATTGGAAAGAACTTTATAAATGAACGTCTTTCTTTCAGATACTCAAAGTGCCTTCCCTGATACCCCAAAGCACTTGATATCCAGTGAAGTACATTATTAACAAAAGAACATAGAAACATTAAACTTAGGAGCAGGAGTAGGACATTGGGCCCTTCGAGCCAGCTCTGCCTATCGATAAGATAACCTGATTGTGATCAACTCCTTTCTTCAGATACCCCTTGACTCTCTTTGTCAATCAACAATCTATCTGACTGAGCCTTGAATAAATTCAGTGGTCCATGCAGCCCATCACTGCTCCCTGGGGAAGAGGAATCCACAAACTAATGACCTTCTGATTGGAGAAAATTCTCATCTCATCTTAAAACTCAGGCCCCTTATTGGTCAACTGTATTCTCTGGTCTTCACCACATCCTTCTGGTGTTTGCGCTGTCAAGTTCCCTCAGGATTTTCTCAGTTTGTTGGTAACTGGTATAGATGAGGATGATATCTGGGTTTTCTGCTCTGTGTGTAAGGTACTGCACCAGGCAGCAAAAATACCTGGAGTGCCTTTTCTAAATTAAACAGACTAATATACGCTGGGTGGCCCTCGTGTATTTTTTTTTAAAAACCCACAAAAGTGCCCCTTTTTGAAGATGCAGTTCTGCTGGAAGTACAAATGGCACGGAAGTTATGCTAAACCTTTAAAAGTCATTTTTTGGTTTGGGCACAGGTCAACTGTTGCGTCTAGTTCTGGTCACCACACTTTAGGAAGGGTGTGAGGATCATTGAGGAGGTGCCGAGGCGATTTACCATTTCAGGGATGCGGGATTTTAATTACAAGCTTAGGTTGGAGAAGCTGGGGTTGTTCTCCTTAGAGCAAAGGAGATTGAGGGGAGATTCGATCGAGGTGTGAAAGATTATGAAGGGTCTGGATAGCGGAGACCAGGAAAAGCTGTTCTCATTAGCTGACGGCACAAGGACTAACGGACCCAGATTTAAGATTCTAGGCAAAAGATGCAGGGGAATGTGGGGAAGAGCTTTTTTCCTCTGTATCTGATAATGATCTGGAACTTGCTGCCCACAAAGGAGGCAAAAACTATCAATGACTTCAGAAAGAGCTTAGATGAGCACTTGAAGGAAATAAACTTGCAGGGCTGTGGCGCTACAGCTGGGAAATAGGACTGACAGCTTGTTCTACAGAGAGCTTGCATGGGCCTGATGGGCTGCAAGGCCTCCTTCTGTGTGATACAGGACTCCTGTATCATTAAAAACAGAGGAAACGTATCAAACTGAGATAATGCTATTGGCATTGTCTGCTATACACCCCAGTCGCTACAATGCCCACTGCTCATGGAACACCTCCAGCTTATTGGGGCCTCAAGGGCTCTA
The DNA here is from genome assembly GCF_047496885.1 of Scyliorhinus torazame. Lineage (NCBI taxonomy): Eukaryota > Metazoa > Chordata > Chondrichthyes > Carcharhiniformes > Scyliorhinidae > Scyliorhinus > Scyliorhinus torazame. The sequence goes on from NC_092716.1 coordinate 231,220,390, forward strand.
CACGTGCCCCTTCTCCAGGGTCACTTGTACCTTTTTATATGCCATTGGATGGGTTGGGGGGAGCTTTGCAATATTTTTGTCTAACTGAACTACTGAAGTTGGTTATTAGAATTAACTTACTTCAACTAACCATTTGTATTCGCATCAACAGATGGAGCAGTAATAAATACTAATGTGGCAAGTTCAAATGGAGCAGCTTTAGCAAAGCTTTCTTCTGCCATTAGCTCTCAAATGTCTCGGGATTTGAGATCTTGCTTTGTTAGCTCCATTAGTTTTCTTGGAGACCTGAGCTGGGCCTGGGGCAGCTCCACATCTGCTGTTACAGCAGTACCAACTGATTAAAATAAATGGCATTGATATATCTTCGCACTGCAGGGCTACCCAGAGACCTATGCAATGCCTTTGATCCACAGTCGCAAAGCCTAGTAGCTGATTGTAAAGAATAATTTTCTTTTGTAGCTTAGGCAGAAGATTTGAAGCTGATATGTCGGAACACTGGGGCTGATAATAGGGCCTGTATCTCACTGTCCCAGTAGAACCCGTCCCCTACACTCATGTCTGCATGCATGTTTCAGTCCCAGATTCCCAAGCTTGTCAAACAAGCATAATTGTCAGAAAGATAGTATAATAAGTGGGTTAGGAATATTCCAGAAAGTTTCTAATGTTTGCACAGAAACTCTCTCTCTCTCTTTGTCTGTGCCTCTGCCTCCCTCTCTGCTTCCTGTTCAAACAATTTTATTGAGTGGGCAATGTATTAAATGTAGGTTTAATCAAGTTGAATTGATTTTTAATTGGTCATTTTAAAATGGCAGCCTGGCTGCTGAATTGGTGCCCGTACTCCCAGACAGCTAGTTTGGGAACTCAGCTCAGTTGGGTTCACTTCCCGTACAGGCCGAGGTTACCATGAAGGCCCCACCTTCTCAACCTTGTCCCTTGCCTGGGGTATGGTGACCCCCAAAGGAGGAAACAGCCTATGTCCTCTGGGACTATGGCCACTTTCACTTGTTTAAACAGTGAATCAAAAGACATTATACAGACATGTCGACAATTCACCAGGTAAAATAAAGGAAAATTCCAAGTTGTTTTACAAGTATATTAAGGGTCAAAGGATAACGAGGGAAAGAGTAGGGCACATTAAGGAATATAGTGGTAATTTGTGTGTGGAGCCGAAGGACGTAGGTTTGATTTGATTTTATTGTCACATGTACCCGAGTACAGTGAGAAATATTTTTCTCTGGCCGAAGGAACATACACAATACGTACATAGTAGACAAAAAGAATAATCAACAGAGAACATTGACAAATGATACATCGACAAACAGTGATTGGTTACAGTGCGGAACAAGGGGTCAAACAAAGCAAATACATGAGCAAGAGCAACATAGGGCGTCGTGAAAAGTGTTCTTACAGGGAACAGATCAGTCCGAGGGGGAATCTTGGAGCTGTGGGGAAGAAGCTGTTCCTAGTCTGGATGTGCGGGCCTTCAGACTTCTGTACCGTCTGCCTGATGGAAAGGTCTGGAAGAAGGCAATGCCTGGGTGGGAGGAGTCTCTGATAATGCTGTCTGCCTTCCTGAGGCAGCGGGAGGTGTATACAGAATCAATGTGAGGGTGGCACGCTTGTGTCATGCGTTGAGCTGAGTTCACCACACTGCAGTTTCTTGCGATCTTGGACCGAGCAGTTGCCATACCAAGCTGTGATGCAGCCGGATAGGATGCTCTCTATCGCACATCTGTAGAAGTTTGTGAGAGTCGATGAAGACATGCCAAATTTCTTTAGCTTCCGTAGGAAGTAGAAAAGTTGTTGGGCTTTCTTGACTGTTGCATCAACGTGAGTGGACCAGGACAGACTGTTGGTGATGATGACCCCCAGGAACTTAAAGCTATCGACCATCTCCACTTCGGAGCCATTGATGCAGACGGGGGGAGTGTGTCGTGCTACGCTTCCTGAAGTCGATGATCAGTTCCTTGGTCTTTCCAACATTTAGAGAGGTGTTTTCGGTACACCGTGCAACCAAGTGATTTATCTCCCCTCCTGTAGTCTGATTCGTCGTTGTTTGAGATATGGCCCACCACAGTTGTATCATCCGCAAACTTGTAGATTGATTTGGAGTTAAATCTTGCCACACAGTCATGTGTTTATAGGGAGTACAGTAGAGGTTCTAAATGAATACTTTGTCTCTGTGTTCACTCATGAGAGGGACCGTGTGGATATAGAAATCAAGGAGAAGGACGATAATAAAATTAAAGAGATTAACATAGTCAGAGAGGAGGTTCTGAGTGGTCTGGCAGGCTTACGTGTCCAGGGTCAGATGAAATGTATCCCAGGCTGTTGAATGAGGCAAGGGAGGAAATAGCAGGGGCGCAGGCAATCATTTTCAATTCCTCTCTGGCCACAGGAGAGGTGCCAGAGGACTGGAGGCTAGCCAATACGTTACCATTATTCAAGAAGGGAGGAAGGGATATATCAGGAAATTACAGGCCAGTCAGTCTAACCTCAGCGGTGGGGAAACTATTGAGAGGCAATTCTGAGAGGCAGATTAATCTGCATTTGGAGAGGCAGGGATTAATCAAGAACAGTCAGTATGGCTTTGTTAAGGGAAGGCCATGTCTGACCAACTTGAATGAATTTTCCGAAGAGGTGACCACGTGTGTAGATGAGGGCAATGCATTTGACGTAGTCTACTTGGACTTCAGCAAGGCCTTTGATAAAGTTACACATGGGAGATTGATAATGAATGTAAGAGCCCATGGGATCCAAGGAAATTTGGAAAATTGGATTTAAATTTGGCTGAGTGGCAGGAAGTAGAGGGTGATGGTCGAGGGTTTTTTCTGACTGGAAGCCTGTGTCCAGTGGGGGCCCCGAGAGATCAGTGTTGGGGCCCGCGCTGTTTGTGGTTTATATAAATGATTTAGATATGAAGGTAGAAGGGTTGATCAGTAAGTTTGTGGATGAAACGAGAATTGTGGGGTGGTAAATAGTGAGAAGAATAGCCTTAGATTACAGGAGGATATAGACAGGCTATCAGATGGGCTGATCAGTGGAAAATGGAATTCAGTCCGGATAAGTGTGAGGTGATGCACTTGTGCAGGACAAACAAGACATGAGAATACACGTTGAATGACGGGACCCTGGAAGCACTAAGGATCAGAGGGATCTTGGTGTGCATGTACACCGGCCCCTTTAGGTAGCAGAGCAGGTGGGTAAAGTGTTTAAGAAGGCATATAGCATATTTTCCTTTATTAACCAAGACAAAGAACAGGGTATTAACCAAGACAAAGAACAGGGAAGTTATGCTGGAACAGTATAAAATGTTGGTTAGGTCACAGTTCTGGAATCCACATTATAGGAGGGATATGATAGCACTGGAAAAGATGCAGAGAAGATTTACCAGGATGCTGCCTGGGCTGGAGAGTTTTAGTTATGAAGAGAGATTGGATAGGCTGGGGTTGTATTCTTTGGAGCAGAGGAGACTGAGGGGGGACATGATTGAGGTGTATAAAATTGGGGGAAGAGATAGAGTAGACAGGAACAGATCTTTTTCCTTGGTGGAGGGATCAATGACCAGGGGGCATAGATTTAAGGTAAGGGGCAGGAGGTTTAGAGGGGATGTGAGGAAAAGCTTTTTCACTCAGAGGGTAGTGGGAGTTTGGAATTTGTTGCCTGAAAGGGTGGTAGAGGCAGAGGCCCTCATAACATTTAAAAAGTATTTAGATGCGCACTTATGATCCCAAGGCATACAAGGCTATGGGTCAAGTACTAGAAAATGGGATTAGAATAGTTAAGTGGCTGTTTTTGACCAGCGTAGGCACGATGCGCTGAAAGGCCTTTTCTGTAGGGCTCTCTGACTCTATATTATCACCAATTGTGGGTCTCTGGACTTGGGCTGTGTTACTCTTTTTAACATTGTGAAAGAAAATGTGGTGATGTTGAAAATCGTTACTCACTGCAATCATTAAAGCTGATTGTGCACTCATGTGGACATGAAGGATTGCCTCCAGATTGTGGTTTCCAATTCATTCTACTTACTAATTATTAATGTCAGCTCACCTTTTTTTGCTATGGATTTTGTCTCATACAGATGGGGGGTGTTAACAATGGAATTGCCATCACAATGATGTAAACAAAAGGAATACTGCTTTCAGCAATACAGAATCCAACTAGGCATGACAACTCATCTACAAACCAGCCGGCATCTGCATTATACATTGTAGGGACATCGCAATGGGGTCCGAAATCTGCAATTCTGCAATCACAGGGAAACTGGTATTAAACAAATTAGTGCATTCAAAGCAGGGAACAGCATCCTAACTTAAACCAGTGGCTCTAATAATTTCATAGTAATACTTTAATTAAGGTAATGGTTGGGTACGCCTCCGGAAAGTCAAAATGTTTATGTGTAACTATTTTGAGAGATAAATGCTAAGTTAACACAGCCCTTAACTGAGTCTTCCTGCCTCCGGGCCATGTTCAATTGGGAGTGGGTGAGACACAAACTTGCAACAGCCTTGGCCCCCACAACAAATCTGAAAGATGCAAATAAACTGGAAGAAATTCAGAGAAGGTTTACTAATATCAGGAATGCGCAGATTGTTTTATGAGGAAAGGTTGGTTGGTGAGGTTAGGTTTGTATCCAGTAGAGTTCAGAAGAGTAAGAGGCGACTTGATTGTCACCTTTAAGACTCTGAGGGATATTGACAGGGTGGCACTGCTCATTAGCATGATAAAATAAGACTGAGCCAGTATGGCTTCGTCAAGGGAAGGTCATGTCTGACAAATCTGTTGGAGTTCTTTGAGGAGGTAACAAGGAAGTTAGACAAAGGAGAACCAGAGGACCTGATTTATTTAGATTTCCAGAAGGCCTTTGACAAGGTGCCGCATAGGAGACTGTGAAATAAGTTCAGAGCCCATCGTGTTAAGGGTAAGATCCTGGCATGGATAGAGGATTCGCTGACATTTCATTTTGTTCTTTCAATCTCCTCCTCCCTTCCTTTCCCTGTCTCTATTTAAAACCTGTCACCTCAAATTTTCTAGTACAGGATAAATGACTTGAAATGTTAACGGTTTCGCCGTCCAAAGGTGCTGCCCGACCTGCTGACGGTTAACAGCATTTTCTGATTTTATAGCTGGTTATTTATCTTGTTTGCTGGTTGTTAGATGTTTCTTGTGTGCTCATTGCTGTGTTTCCTTTTTATATAAGAATGACTGACTGACTGACGACTTTAAAAGGAATTAATTAGCTGAAAGGATTTCCGGAGGGCATGAAAGCAGGGGCAACATTGCTTGGGAGGTTTCCCAGATGTCCCAGTGAATGGTTCCATTATATCATTGACCCCTCATTTTCCATTAGAATTCTGCAGCCTTTGCGAGCTTGTCAGCCCATGCATGAAAGACGTTGTATAAGTGCAACATTATATCTTCCATAAAACAACACCATAGAATCATAGAATTTACAGTGCAGAAGGAGGCCAGTCTGCACCGGCCCTTGGAAAGAGCACACTACTGAAGCCCACATCTCCACCCTATCCCCGTAACCCCTTGGCCCGGATGGCTCTGCAAAGCTGGCAGGAGCAGTTCTAGGGTGTCTGGGTGGTACTACCAAGGGTCAGGACCTGAGGGGGCATGCCCACGAAAGACGGGTGCTGGGGGTTATGAAGGATGGGGAGGTTCAGTGTGGGTATATGAAGGGGCCTCCGGAAGGTTGGTGGTGGTCCGGGAAGTGGGGGCCCGAAAGAGGGCGTGGGAAAGCATGGAAAGGGGTGGGGCCCTCAGCGATGGAGTATAATCACTTGGATGGGGGGTGGGGGGGGGGGATGTGGGGTAATGCTCATGTGCGTGGGGGTGACATTGCCCATGGGTGGGGGCTGTGGGCAAGCCACAAGCCCATTTTAAGATCACGGCACCCTTACAAAATGGTGGCCCGATCTCTGAGGAGCCAATCTTGCCATCGAGTTCAGCTCCCCAGTGATTTCAAGTGTGGGCTTGAATGGGGAGAAACTTCCTCTGGAACAAAAAGTGACCAAATGTGGCTGGATAGCGGTGGGGAACTCGCTGAGAGAGTCGGGGAGAAACTCAAAACCCGCCACAAATGACACTTTTCCGTCAGAGATCGTGTCCCAGGTCTTCATTACCTGAGATGCGTAAATGGCTAATCGGCAACACTCAAACATAGGTTGGGATGATTGGCCTAAGATTGTCCCTCTCTCTCTGTTTCTGTCCCTCTTTATCGCCCTCTGGTGCCCTTCTATGTGTTGCCTCCCCCATGGGTTGATATGTGAATTCATAATTTTGGGAGTAGAGAGTGTGAATCTGCTCTCACCCCTGACTCTGCATCACTTAATTTTGAGCCTGTCGCTCATAACATTTATTAATGTCACTCTTAAGGTAACAATCTGAGGACTTCCGGTTGCGGCTATGCGGAGCCAAGTCGCACGTTCGGCAGCTCCCGCTAGAAACGGACTTTTGGGCTCTTTTTTGCGCCCCAACGGTACTTTCGACAATTCCCAGGGTGGGAAGGAGACAGCAATATTCCCCCGGCACTGTATGGATTAGACCAGGAGTGGAGCGGTGAAAAAAGTGGAATTGGAGCAGAGAAAGGTGCGAGGGAGGAAGACCAAGATGGCGGCGGGGGGAGAGCAGGCAGCGTGGGCGCAGTGGTCACAGGAGCAGCAGGAGTTTCTCCAGCGCTGCTTCACGGAGCTGAAGGCAGAGCTGCTGGAGCCGATGAAGGAGTCAATTGACAAGCTGCTTGAGACTCAGACGGCCCAAGGGGCGGCGATCCAGGAGGTCCAGCAAAAGGTCTCGGAGAATGAGGACGAGATCTTGGGCCTGGCGGTGAAGGTGGAGGCGCACGAGGCGCTCCATAAGAAATGGCAGGCGAAGTTCGAGGACATGGAGAATCGGTCGAGAAGAAAGAATCTGCGGATTCTGGGTCTCCCAGAGGGGCTTGAAGGATCGGATGTCGGAACCTACGTGGTCACCGTGTTGAACACGCTGATGGGCGCGGGGGCCTTCCAGGGGCATCGAGTGGTGGCGAGGAGGCCCAAGCCCAGTGAGCCGCCGCGGGCGGTGCTGGTGCGGTTCCACCGGTTCGTGGACAGAGAATGTGTCTTAAGGTGGGCCAAGAAAGAGCGGAGCAGCAGGTGGGAGAATGCAGAGGTCCGGATTTATCAGGACTGGAGCACGGAGGTGGCTAAGAAGAGGGCCGGGTACAATCGGGCTAAGGCGGTGCTGCATCGGAGAGGGGTGAAGTTTGGCATGTTGCAGCCAGCATGACTGTGGGTTACCTACAGGGACCATCACCATTACTTCGAGACGCCGGAGGAGGCGTGGACCTTTATTCAGGCCAAAAAACTGGACTTGGATTGAGGGCTGGGGACGAGGGGATGCTGAGGGGGGATGGTTGGGACTGTTGTGTCGTGTTTTGGGGGAATTGTGCGGTTGGTTGGGCAATGTTTCTTCTCTGTCTGTCGGGTGGGTTCGTAGGGCGGGCAGGTAAAAGCCTGTGTGCGCCGGTGGCTGGAAATGGAGATGGGGGGGTGAGGAGCCCCGAGCCGGGGGAATTGGGACTAGGCCTGGAAAGGGAGCTGCGCCAGAGGAGGCAGGGTCGGGTGGGTGAAAAGGGGCAGGGCCGGTGCTGGAAATCGCGGGCTTTTTCCCGTGCTGAGAGTGGAAGGGGGTGGGGTCGGGGAGAGCCCATTGACGGATAGGAGGGGGGAGGGGAGACTCCCACACTGGGGGGGGTCGATGGAGTGGCGGGAGTGGCCGGGGTCACCAGGAGTCGGCTGACTCACGGGAGTGCAATGGGGGGAGCAATGCTGCTAGGGGGAGGCCCAGCAGGTGGGGGGGGGGGGGGGGGTGGGGGGGGGGGGGGGGGGGAAACCGGCCGGGTTGCTGCTGAAATGGCCAAGGGGGAGCTGGAGTCTGTAGGGGAGGTCGGGGCGGGGGTCTGCCGCTGGGGGGAACGGGAAGTACGGGGGGCGCGGGCATGTGGCTGGCCTAGAAAGTGTTATGGCTAATCGGCTGGGGTGGGCGGGCAGCCCCCTAATGCAGCTGATAACCTGGAATGTAAGAGGCCTGAACGGGCCGGTCAAACGGGCCCGTGTGTTCGCGCACCTGAAGGGGCTGAAGGCAGATGTGGTCATGCTCCAGGAAACGCATCTGCGGGTGGCAGATCAGATTAGGCTGAGAAAGGAGTGGGTGGGGCAGGTGTTCCATTCGGGGTTGCACGCAAAAAATCGGGGGGTGGCAATTTTGGTGGGGAAGCGGGTGTCGTTTGAGGCGTTGAGCATCGTGGCAGACAATGGAGGTAGGTATGTGATGGTGAGTGGTAAGCTGCAGGGGGTGCGGGTGGTCTTGGTAAATGTATACGCCCCGAATTGGGACGATGCAGGGTTCATGCGGCGCATGTTTGGCCGGATCCCGGACTTGGAGACAGGGGGCTTGATAATGGGGGGGGACTTCAACACGTTGCTGGATCCGGCATTGGATCGCTCTAGGTCTAGGACGGGCAGGAGGCCGGCGGCGGCCAAGGTGCTGAGGCGGTTTATGGACCAGATAGGAGAAGTGGATCCGTGGAGGTTTGCGAGGCCGGGTGCCAAGGAATTCTCATTCTTCTCCCATGTTCATAAGGCATACTCTCGGATTGACTTTTTTGTAATGAGCAGAGCGCTGATTCCGAGGGTGGAGGACACGGAGTATTCGGCGATAGCCATCTCTGACCATGCCCCGCATTGGGTGGACCTCGAGCTGGGGGAGGAGAGGGACCAGCGCCCGCTGTGGCGCTTGGAGTTTGGGTTGTTGGCGGACGAGGAGGTGAGCGGGCGGGTCCGGGGGTGTATAGAAAGGTACCTGGAGGCCAATGATAATGGGAAGGTGCAGGTAGGGGTGGTCTGGGAGGCGCTGATGGCAGTGATCAGGGGTGAGTTGATCTCCATTAGGGCCCACAGAGAGGGGAGGGAGAGGAGAGAGAGGGAGAGGCTAGTGGGGGAGATGGTAAGGGTGGATAGGAGGTACTCAGAGGCCCCCGAGGAGGGACTACTCAAGGAGCGACAGAGCCTCCTGGCCTGTTGACCACCAGGAAGGCAGAGGTGCAGTGGAGGAAGTCGCAAGGGGCGGTGTACGAATACGGAGAGGCTAGCCGGATGCTGGCACACCAGCTTCAGATGCGGGAGGTAGCGAGGGAGATTGGGGGAGTTAGGGATGGAGGGGGAGCACGGCGCGAAGTGCGGTGGGTATTAATGCGGTCTTCAGGGACTTTTACGAGGGACTGTATCGGTCTGAGCCCCCATCGGAGGAGGGGGGGATGGGTCGCTTTCTGGACCGGCTGAGGTTCCTGAGGGTAGATGAGGGGCAGGTGGCAAGGCTGGGGGCGCCAGTTGGGTTGGAGGAACTGGTCAAGGGACTGGGGAGTATGCAGGCGGGGAAGGCACCGGGGCCAGATGGGTTCCCGGTGGAATTCTATAGGAAGTACGTGGACCTGTTGGGCCCACTGCTGGTAAGGACTTTCAACAAGGCAAGGGAGGGGGGGTCCTGCCCCCGACGATGTCTAGGGCGCTGATTTCTCTAATTCTGAAGCGGGACAAGGACCCTGTGCAGTGCGGATCGTATAGGCCGATTTCACTCCTTAATATGTGGATGCAAAACTGCTAACAAAGGTATTGGCCATGAGGATTGAGGACTGTGTTCCAGGGGTCATACACGAGGATCAGACGGGTATTGTGAAAGGGAGGCAGTTGAATACCAACGTACGTAGGCTCCTGAATGTAATTATGTTGCCAGTGGTGGAGGGGGAGGCGGAGATAGTGGCGGCTATGGACGAGGAGAAGGCCTTTGGTAGGGTGGAGTGGGGGTACCTGTGGGAGGTGTTGAGGAGGTTTGGGTTCGGGGAGGGGTTCGTCAGCTGGGTGAGATTGCTGTACGAGGCCCCGGTGGCGAGAGTGGCCATGAACAGGAGGAGGTCGGAATATTTCCGGCTATACCGAGGGACGAGGCAGGGGTGTCCTCTATCCCCCCCTGCTCTTTGCGCTGGCGATGGAGCCCCTGGCCATGGCTTTGAGGGAGTTTAGGAACACCGGGTATCGTTGTATGCGGACGATCTGCTATTGTATGTGGCGGATTCGGTGGGGGGAATGCCAGCGGTGATGCGGATCCTTGGGGAGTTTGGGGATTTCTCCGGGTATAAGCTCAACATGGGGAAGAGCGAGCTGTTCGTGGTGCACCCGGGAGACCAGGAAAGGGGGATTAGTGAGCTTCCGCTGAAAAGGGCAGAAAGAAGTTTTAGATACCTGAGGGTTCAGGTGGCTAGGAGCTGGGCTGCATAAGCTCAACTTGACGAGGCTGGTGGAGCAAATGGAGGAGTTCAAAAGGTGGGATATGCTGCCGCTCACCCTGGCGGGTAGGGTGCAGTCGGTTAAAATGACGATGCTCCCGAGGTTTTTGTTTTAGTGCCTCCCCAGCCTGATCCCTAAGGCCTTCTTTAAGCAGGTTAAAGTATTATGGGGTATTATGGGGTTCGTATGGGCGAAGAAGACCCCGAGGGTGAGAAGGGTGTTCAAGGAGCGGAGCAGGGACAGGGGGGGGGAGGGTTGAGCGTTGCCAAACCTATGTGGGCACTATTGGGCTGCCAACGTGGCGATGATACGTAAGTGGGTAATGGAGGGGGAGGGGGCGGCGTGGAAGAGGCTGGAGATGGGGTCCTGTGTGGGCACGAGCCTGTGGCCGCTGGTGACGGCACCGCTGCCGCTTCCTCCAACGAGGCACACCACGGGCCCGGTGGTAGCGGCAACCCTCAAAATCTGGGGGCAATGTAGACACCACAGGAGGGGAGGTGGGGGCTTCGGTGTGGTCCCCGATACGGGAGGACCATCGGTTTGTCCCGGGGAAAATGGATGGGGGGTTCCTGAGTTGGCATAGGGCAGGTATTAGGAGGATGGGGGACCTGTTCATAGGCGGGAAGTTTGCGAGCTTTGGGGAGCTGGAGGAGAAATTCGGGATCCCCCCTGGAAATGCTTTCTGATATATGCAGGTAAGGGCGTTCGTTAGGCGACAGGTGGTGGAGTTTCCGCTGCTGCCGGCGCGCAGGGTCCAGGACTGGGTGCTTTTGGAGGTGTGAGTTGGAGAGGGTAGGATCTCGGCAACTTACCAGGTGATGCAGGAGGAGGAGGAGGCCTCGACGGAGGAGTTAAAAGCTAAGTGGGAGGAGGAGCTGGGGGAGGCGATCGACGAGGGTATGTGGGTGGATGCCCTGGGAAGGGTAAACTCTTCCTCCTCTTGCGTGAGGCTCAGCCTGATACAATTTAAGGTGCTGCACAGGGCGCACATGACCGGGGCAAGGCTAAGCCAGTTTTTTGGGAGTAAGGACAGATGTGCGAGGTGTTTGGGGAGCCCAGCAAACCACACCCACATGTTCTGGGCATGTCCAGCATTGGACAAATTCTGATGGGGGTCCCGGCGGTTGCGACTCCGGGAGCATGATGTCGTCCTCCCAGGCAGCGTCGTCGCCCCTAGGTGGCGTTGTTGGGGCAAAAGGTGGACAGGGGGGGAAAGCGCCTGTAGGGGGCGTCGGTGTGTGTTCGGGCCTAGGCAGGAGTGGCGGGAGTACTGACCCTCCAGTTAGGTGCTTTGGGGAGGGTGGGGGTGGGGGCAATGGTTCAGGTGCGCGTGGGGTTCCGGCGGGCGCCAGGTCCCGAAGGGAGACCGTGTCTTGGCGGCCGTCAGGGAACGCTACGTAGGCGTACTGGGGGTTGGCGTGCAGCAGGTGGACCCACTCGACCAACGGGACCGAACTTGTGCGCCCTCACATGTTTCCGAAGCAGGATGGGTCCGGGTGTCGCTAGCCAGGTTGGGAGCGAGGTCCCGGAGGAGGACTTCCTGGGGAAAACAAGGAGACGTTCATGAGGTGTCTGATTTGTGGTTGTACAGAGCAGTGACCGGATGGAGTGGAGGGCCACCGGAGGACTTCCTGCCAGCGGGAGACTGGGAGATTCCTGGATCGTAGGGCCAGCAGGACGGTCTTCCAGACCGTTCTGTTCTCCCTCTCTACCTGCCCGTTTGCCCGGGGGTTGTAACTTGACGTCCTGCTCGAGGTGATGCCCTTGCTGAGCAGGAATTGATGCAGTTCGTCGCTCATAAAGGAGGACCCCCTATCACTGTGAATGCATGCGGGGAAACCGAACAGCGTAAAGATACCCTGGAGGGCCTTGATGACGGTGGTTGCGGTCATGTCGGGGCAGGGGATGGCGAATGGGAACCGGGAGTACTTGTCAATCACGTTAAGGAAGTACGTGTTGCGGTCGGTGGAGGGGAGGGGGCCTTTGAAATCCATGCTGAGGCGTTCAAAGGGACGGGAAGCCTTTATCAGGTGCGCCCTCTCTGGCCGGTAGAAGTGCGGTTTGCACTCTGCGCAGATTTGGCAGTCCCTGGTGACGGTCCTGACCTCCTCGATGGAGTAGGGCAGGTTGCTGGTCTTGATAAAATGAAAAAAACGAGTGACCCCCGGGTGGCAGAGATCCTCGTGGAGGGATCGGAGGCGGTCCACTTGTGCGGTGGCACATGTGCCGCGGGACAGGGCATCAGGAGGCTCGTTTAGCTTCCCCGGACGGTACAAGATCTCGTAATTGTAGGTGGAGAGTTCTATCCTCCACCGCAAGATCTTGTCGTTCTTAATCTTGCCCCGCTGCGCATTATCGAACATGATGGCAACCGACCGTTGGTCCGTGAGGAGAGTGAATCTCCTGCCGGCCAGGTAATACCTCCAGTGTCGCACAGCTTCTACTATGGCCTGGGCCTCCTTTTCGACCGAGGAGTGGCGAATTTCGGAAGCATGGAGGGTACGGGAGAAGAAAGCCACAGGCCTGCCGCTTGGTTGAGGGTGGCCGCCAGAGCTACGTCGGACGTATCGCTCTCGACCTGGAAGGGGAGGGACTCGTCGGTGGCGCGCATCATGGCTTTTGCAATGTCTGCTTTGATGCGGCTGAAGGCCTGGCGGGCCTCCGTCGACAGGGGGAAGGTTGTGGACTGGATCAGGGGTCGGGCTTTGTCTGCGTAGTGGGGGATCCAGTGTGTGTAATAGCTGAAGAACCCGAGGCAGCGCTTTAGGGCCTTGGGGCAGTGAGGGAGGGGCAACTCCATGAGGGGGCGCATGCACTCAGGGTCGGGGCCTATGACTCCATTTCGCACTATGTAGCCTAGAATGGCTAGACGGTCGGTGCTAAACACGCATTTATCCTTATTGTATGTCAGGTTAAGGATTTTCGCGGTCTGGAGAAATTTGCGGAGGTTGGTGTCGTGGTCCTGCTGGTCATGGCCGCAGTTATCCAGATACGGGAACGTTGCGCGTAAGCCGTACCGGTCAACCATTCGGTCCATCTCTCGCTGGAAGACCGAGACCCTGTTCGTGACACCGAAGGGAACCCTTAAAAAGTGATAGAGCCGCCCATCTGCTTCGAAGGCAGTGTACTGGCGGTCATCATTACGGAGGGGTAGCTGGTGGTAGGCAGACTTGAGATCCACCATGGAGAAAACCCCGCAGCTTCAAGTCCCTCAAACGGTACTTGGGGCTCTTCTCCCACTACGCCCAGTGGGTCCCTAAGTATGCAGACAAAGCCCGCCCACTCATAAAGACCACCACTTTTCCCCTCTCGGCTGAGGCTCAATTGGCCTTCAACCGCATCATGGCCGATATCGTCAAGGCCGCTATGCGTGCGGTGGACGAAACTATCCCCTACCAGGTAGAGAACGGTGCATCAGACATCGCCCTGGCTGCTACCCTCAATCAGGCAGGCAGACCAGTAACATTCTTCTCCCGGACCCTCATCGCCTCCGAGGTTCGACACTCTGCAGTCGAGAAGGAGGCACAAGCCATTGTGGAGGCTGTGCGGCGCTGGAGGCACTACCTAGCCGGTAGGAGGTTCACCCTCGTCACCGACCAATGGTCAGTCGCCTATATGTTTGATAACACGCAACGGGGCAAAATAGAAAAATGATAAAATTTTGAGGTGGAGGATCGAACTCTACACCTACACGTACGATATCAAGTATCGTCCAGGGGAGCTCAATGAGCCCCCAGATGCCTTGTCAAGGCCATGATCAGGGCCTGCCAGATCTGTGCGGAGTGCAAACTGCACTTCTACCGGCCAGACAAGGTTCGGCCCGTGAAGGCCTCAGGGCCCTTTGAGCGACTGAGCGTGGACCTCAAGGGGCCCCTCCCGTCCACCAATCGTAATGCCTATTTGCAGCACGGTAGCATAGTGGTTAGCACAATTGCTTCACAGCTCCAGGGTCCCAGGTTCGATTCCGGCTTGGGTCACTGTCTGTGCGGAGACTGCACATCCTCCCCGTGTGTGCGTGGGTTTCCTCCGGGTGCTCCGTTTTCCTCCCAGTCCAAAGATGTGCAGGTTAGGTGGATTGGCCATGACAAATTGCCCTTTGTGTCCAAAATTGCCCTTAGTGTTGGGTGGGGTTAAGGAGATAGGGTGGAGGTGTTGACCTTGGGTAGGGTGCTCTTTCCAAGAGCCGGTGCATACTCGATGGGCCAAATGGCCTCCTTCTGCACTGTAAATTCTATGATATTTCCTCACCGTGATCGATGAGTTCTCCCGTTTCCCATTCGCCATTCCCTGCCCCGACATGACCTCAGCCACCATGATTAAGGCACTGCACAGCATCTGTTCGGTTTCCCCGCTTATATCCACAGCGACCGGGGTACATCGTTCATGAGCGATGAACTGCGTCAGTATCTGCTCAGCAAAGGTATCGCCTCGAGCAGAACGACCAGTTATAACCCACGGGGAAACGGGCAAGTGGAGAGGGAGAACGCGACAGTGTGGAAGGCTGTCCTTCTGGCCCTACGGTCGAGAAGTCTCCCAACTACCCGCTGGCAGGAGGTCCTGCCCGATGCCCTACATTCCATTAGGTTGCTCCTCTGCACGGCCACGAATGAGACCCCTCCCAACCGATTGTTTGTCTTCCCCAGGAAGTCTACCTCCCGGGTCTCGCTTCCACCTTGGCTGACGGCTCCGGGACCTGTTCTTCTCCGGAGGCACGCGAGGAGCCATAAAACGGACCCCCTGGTCGAAAAGGTCCGATTGCTCCACGCCAACCCGTTACGCCTACGTTGACTATCCTGACGGCAGGCAAGATACAGTTTCCAGTTTCCCTCCGGGATCTGGCACCCTCTGGATCCCCCACTACAGACGCCCCTTCCCGCGCCGCTCCCCTGCAGGACCCGGCACCCACTACAACACCACCCCTCCCGGCCCCACCCCCCATTGGTGAGTATCTACCGTGCGCCCCCCTATACACACCTCGCCGGCGCCGGCCCCGCTACCCAGGCCCCGCCTATTCTCCCTGCGCCCTGCCCGTACCCGGACCGAAGCTCCGACCGCTGTGCTCCCGGATGTACCCTCAACCAGGACGTCCGTGTCCGCCGCACCACCGCCCGAACTGAGGAGGTCGATGAGGACGATTCGGCCACCGAGACGGATGGACCTATGATGGCACTTCACCCCGGCCGGACTTTTTTTAAAAAGGGGGTGAATGTGATGAACGGTTACTGTAACACTGTACCCTTGTCATCATGTAAGGTGATGTCCCCTTTAAGACCAGGCTTGGCACCCTGGGGAACTCCGCCTCCGGCTCCGTCCATCTGGGAGCTGTATATAAGGAGCCGCCTTGTGGGCAGTGCAGCAGTTAGCACACGTCTCGGCTCCAGTCTAGTTCTTAGTTTATTAAAGCCTTCTTTACTGTTTACACTCTAAGCGTCGTTATTGAGGGTACCACACTCCTCTTGCATGAGACTCAGCCTGATACAATTTAAGGTGCTGCACAGGGCGCAAATGACCGGGGCAAGGCTAAGCCGTTTTTTGGGGAGTAAGGACAGATGTGCGAGGTGTTCGGGGAGCCCAGCAAACCACACCCACATGTTCTGGGCATGTCCAGCGTTGGACGTATTCTGGAGGGGCGTAGCGAGGACGGTGTCAAGGGTAGTGAATTCCAGGGTTAGGCCTAGCTGGGGGCTCGCAATATTTGGGGTGTCGGACGAGCCGGGAGTGCAGGAGGCGAAAGAGGCCGGTATTCTGGCCTTTGCGTCCCTGGTAGCCCGGCGAAGGATTCTGCTTCAGTGGAAGCATGCGAGGCCCCCAAGCGTGGAATCCTGGATTAACAACATGGC
Organism: Scyliorhinus torazame; assembly: GCF_047496885.1. Lineage (NCBI taxonomy): Eukaryota > Metazoa > Chordata > Chondrichthyes > Carcharhiniformes > Scyliorhinidae > Scyliorhinus > Scyliorhinus torazame. Next base: position 231,236,561 of record NC_092716.1, read on the forward strand.
AGGGTTTATTAAATAGGAGAAAGTGACATTTTTCCTTAAGGGGATCTGTGCAAGGGTTCTTCAGGCAGTGGCAGCCGTTCCTAGACTTCCTGGCGGAGCGTTAGGAGATGGTCAACAGCAGCAACCCGTTTGGGGGGGGGGGGGGGGGGGGGAGAGAGATGGGGGGTGGAAGAGGTGGTGGTGGGGGATAGCTGGTGGGGGGGGGGGGGGGGAGAGGTGGTGGGGGGGCGGGAGAGAGGTCTGGGGGAGAGAGGTGGGGGGGAGAGAGGTGTGGGGGAGAGGTGTGGGGGGGGGGAAGAGCTGGGGGGTAAGTTCGTGTCTGGTAGGGGGTGCACTATTGTTTACTGTTTAACGTTTATTTATGCACTTTTGTTCTTGTTGTTTTATTATTTGTGTAAAGGGGGGGTGTTTTCTATATTTCTGTTGTGATAATCTGTGAAAAACTTTGAATAAAAATTTTATTTTTTTTAAAAAAGGGAACAATCTGAGTATTCTACTTTTAAAACAAAATGCCATTTAAACAAAGTTGACAGCAGGTGTATAATCTGCTTTTAAGATTTTAATTACTGGAATGCCAAGTGTTCTTATCTTGTCACATTGTGTGGCATGTTTCAAATCCAAAAAATAACTTTGCTTCTGTGGTATTACGGTACCCGAGAGGCTGAAGTACCATTGGTTAAACCTAGGGGTTTTACCATTGGCTGTAGAGTATGGTAGCTCCGCCCCGACAGGCAGGGTATAAGAACTCGTACCGTCCCAGCAGCCCTCATTCTGTACCTGAGCTGCTGGGGAATACTTCTAGCTTATTAAAGCCTTCAGTTGTATAACAACCTCGTTTTAGTAGTTATTGATCGTGCATCAGCTTCTTAATGGTAAAGTTGTCAAGCCATTGAAATCTCCCACTTGTTCATGTGCCACTCCCAGCACTTGAGCACTGAGGGAGTGCTGCTTTTCGAATGTAATATAAACCAATGCCCTGTCTGCCTTTGCAGGTGGATGTAAAAGATTCAATAAGCACTATTTTGAAGATGAGCAGGGGTAGTATCCGTAATGTCTTGGCCCATGTTTATCCCTCAGTAAACATTCTGGTCTTTATCACATTGCTGTGTTTGGGAGCATGGAGGATCAGTGACGACACTTCAAAAGTACTTCACTAACTGTAAAAAGCTTTGGGGTGACCCTGTGTTCAAGAAACACGCTATGTAAATGCAACAATGACCTGCTTTCTTTTGTTCTCCTGACCAGCTCGGTGTGGCATTATGTGAAGTGTGCAGAATACAAAGGGTTAATGTCACACCATAATTAACCACTAGATGGAGCTAGATGCAGAACAGCATAAAGCACTGACTCACAGGCTTCTGGGAGAAGGCTGGGGAGGAGCAGTGAGAGAGTGTCAAGTACGGTTATAGATACATTTTTGAGACTAGTGTGAGTACAGTGTAGATTGTAGATTATTGTTTACTATAGGAGTATGTGGTCGAGCTTTAATAAGTAGTGTAAATAAAAGTTAGCTTCATTAATGAACTTAGCTTCTGTGGTCTTTGTGAACACTCCAACATCCGTCCTGAATACAGAATCACAAAGAACACCACACTCAGTTCCAAAGATGAATGGTTTGCATTTCGAGGTGGTAATATTAGTGATACTTTCAGCACTTGCTCCCGTTAGTCCACTGAAGCTGACAGCATGCCCACACATGCTGAGAGTAATACAAAAATCCAGAAGAGGCTGACAGTGATTCAATGTTTTTCCAGAGGGTGCATTAGTGAGAACCCTCAGAGTACCATCCCGAAGCAATCAATGAGTTATAGAAACTTCTTCTTTTGGGCTGTTAATCTCACTGTAAAAACCTTTTGTTGTTGTACCTTTTAATGAATGAGTTATAACTGGGTTTTTAATAGTGTACTAACTTCATAATTATGGTCCTGAAATGCTTGTTTTATATATATTTGGGCCGATTTAGCTCACTTGTCTAGACAGCTGGTTCATGGTGCAGAGTGAGGACAGCAATGCAGGTTCAATTCCCGTATCGGCTGACATTATTCAGCCTTGCCCCTCGTCAGAGGAGTTGCGATCCTCCGGTTAAATCACCACCGGTCAGCTCTCCCCCTCAAAAGGGAAAGCAGCTTTTGGTCATCTGGGACGATGGCAACTTTACCCTTTTTTTAATATATATATATTTGTGGAATGTTACTGGACACAAAGTGCTTTGAGACACCTGGTGGTTGTGACATAAATTCTGCATAATTAAACTAAATTTAAAATTTGTTTACATTGATATTTTAGTTTCTAGCTAAATCCAATCATTATTTTGCTATTTGAGAATTTAAAATAGAAGTGCTTTTAACTTCCTGGTTTTCTGCCTGTGGGAATATTTCAAATTGATTGGCCACTCACTCTGAGGCTGACATCACTGTTGCTGCACACTTGAAGATCTCCTTGACTTGGCGCAACATTTAAATAACCCATTGTGAAAGCGGAAACGCACACTCCAGATTGATATGGCTTTGTAAACAGCAACGTCAACAGGGCGCATTAGTTTTGGCAACTGCAAAGTCCAACCTTTTTTTTTTGTAAAGAACCACTTTTGCAATTTCATGTTCCTTTGCCACTTAAAACCAAGCCAATTCGTTCTTCACATACAATTTCCATTTTCTTCTTCCTTGTTATTCTTAGCACTTTCAAGTGTGTCTCCCGAGACTGATAGCTCCTTGCTCTGTACATTCTGTGCCCATTATTTTCTTATGGAACGCTATAAATATACACCTGGTAATGTTTGTCGCATTCTTGAGCTGTACATCACATCGCAAAATTAAGTGATTACACATTGTCCAAACCTCCACTTTTATCACCTGACGCAAGCCCCTTCAACCCACAATATTTGGAGCTAACTAAATGCATGGAAATAGGTAAATCGTAGTGCATGCATTGAGGAGTAACATTGCAATGTAATCTGTAATGTGTGGTGGTGCAGCAAAGCATGAAACAAAGCTAAATTCCATAAAACAGGATATTGAGCTCTGTTTAAATTCAAATGAATTCCATGTTTTTCTTTTGGAAAACTAATTGCTTGCAATAGTGCCTTTCACAATCTCCGAATATCCCAAAAGCCAGTGTCGTATTTCAGAAGTGTAGTCGCTTTTGTAACGTAGAAAATCTGGCAACCAATTTGTGCACAGCAAGCTCCCATATGCCCCACTGAAATGTCTTGATTGTCTATTATTCGGTGTTGGTTAAAAGATTTCAAGAGAATTCACCTGCTTTCTTTTGAAGAGTGCTGTGGTATCTTCTACCAAATAGTTTTTGACTGCATCAAGTTTACCAAAGGTAGAATATGGAAGGTTGGTCAGTGTGTTGGAATAGTCATGTCTAAAGGTATCAAAGGTTTGGATATGTGGAGGCAACAGTGGAGTCAGATGGAGTGATGGAGATGGAAGTAAGCGGGTTTAATGATGGCACAAGTATGTGGTTGGGAGCTCACTTCAGTCAACTGCATTACCACAGTTGAGAGTCTAGAGTCAGGTTCAACGTTCGGTAATTGTCCAAGGGATGGAGTGAATGGAGTATACAGCTGGTTCAGCTCAGTGGACTGGACAGCTGGTTTGTGATGCAGAGCAAGGCCAGCAGCACAGGTTAAATTCTTGTACCAGCTGATAATTCTGAATTCTCCCTCCGTGTACCCGAACAGGCGCCGGAATGTGGCGACTAGGGGCTTTTCACAGTAACTTCATTGCAGTGTTAATGCAAGCCGACTTGTGACAATAAAGATTATTTATTATCTATGGCCTAATACATACCAAGCCCCAGTCACCCAATCCCTCTCTGCTTGCTGACTTATAGGTTCCCAGTCATGCAGCACTTTGACCTTTTAAAATTGTCATCCTTGTTTTCAAATCCTTTCATGGCCTCGTCTCTTCCAACCTCTAATTTCTCCAGCCCTACAGATATCCGCACTCTTCCAAATCCAGCCTCTTGTGTGCACATTCCCAATTTTACGCCCCACAATTGGTGGCCGTGCCTTCTAATGCTAGGGCCCAAAGGTCAGGAATTCCCGCTCACAAACCTCACTCGCTCTTTCCTCCTTCAGCTAAAAATTACCTCTTTTGGTAATCTGCCCTGATATCTCCCCCTGTGGCTTGGTGTCATGTTGTTTGAAAACACTCCCGTGAACCCCCTTGAGACATTTTACGGTCTTATAGGCGCTATATAAATGCAAGTTGTTGAATATTTCCCTGTTCCAAGGTCACAGGTCAATTACATGGGCGCAATTCTCTGGCTTCATTGTGCTCGAGTGAGAGCAAGACAAGGCCGGTGAATAGCGGGAGAGGCCAAAAATGTGAACCGTTTGCAATGCAACTGGCCTGCTCACGTAGGGGAAAATCGGGATCCCGCTGTAGCATGGCGGAAACCAATGATCACCACTTAAGCCCCATTTCCATACAATTAATGGGAGCCATCCCGTATCCAAATGCCTCCCGTGATCCAGCGGCCTCCCCAGCAAGTGGTCACTCTGACGCCGATTAGTACTCCTTGTGAAAATTGTGAACCTGGCAGAAGGGCTGCTGCAGGGACCCCAGGAGGTGAGTAGCCACCTTTGCTCACAGGCAAAGAGCCTAGGGGCAATATTCTTGCTGTCCATTTGCTCGGTGGGGGGCAGCCGGGGGGGGGGGGCGTTGGGATGGGCTGTCAAGGAGGATTGTGGATATCGGGGCTGGTGGGGTGTCAGTGCTGTGGGGGGGGGGGGGGGCAGCGTTTGTGGTCTTCCATGCCAACCCCTGGATCGAATGCACCCGTCCCCGCCTGCCTGCCCCACCAACCACCCATTACTCCCACTGACCGCAGAGACATCTGGCTCTACGGCTGTAGGCTATTGCTAATAGGGAATTGCCAATCGTAGTCAAGCGAGCACTTCACACATCCTAAGTGAATCCCCGTGGGTAGGCATGCCATGTAGCATGTAGGGCGTTTTGCCCAGCATTCCAATCAGACCATGATGCCAGGTCACTGTGCGTGAACACTGTGGGAGGCAGCAGCACAAATGCAGAAACCAACCTCCGACCACCCAGAGGATAGGCCCCAGCCCTGGGCACATAACCGCGGTCTGGTGATATTCTGTTTGGGGTATCCAGGGTGAAGGGCGTGGGGGGTCCGTTGAGCGGGCCCCCGCCCCCCAGCAATGTGGCCACGTGTGCGTGGGCAGGTCGTGCCGTGAAGGGGGTATGCGGGCAGGGGCCAGGACCCTGTGTCTGGGGGATGGGGCATGGGACTTGTGGTCGGTGTGCATCACGGAACAAAAAGCCAGAGTTGTTATACTGATTGTGGTGAGGGCTTTTTAATTTGTACACCACTGCCCCCCTCCCCTCTACCTCCCATGCACCAGGCTTTCCACTGTGGCCACCACCCTAGCAGTATTGGTCTCGGTGCCACGCTGCCAGCGACATCTCCTGTGCCGGTAGCCTCTGGGACTCCTCCAATCGGCTATGGACCTGCTGGAGTGTCGCTGACATCCCTCTCTGACTGTCCTGGCTGCTCCCTATCGTCTCCATCAACTCCGTGGAACCCTTTTCCAGAGGCTCAATATCTGACTGGGACCCAGCTATGTCCAGGGATCCAGCAGACCTCCAACTGCTGTCTCACCAGGGGGTTCCTGCCTCCACCTGATGTGCATCTGCAACTGTGGGGTGCTCACCATAATGTGCCCTAGAAGCCTGACCACTAACATAGAACATACAGTGCAGAAGGAGGCCATTCGGCCCATCGAGTCTGCACCGACCCACTTCCGCCCTATCCCCGTAACCCAATAACCCCTCCTAACCTTTTTGGACACGAAGGGCAATTTAGCATGGCCAATCCACCTAACATGACTGTGGGAGGAAACCGGAGCACCCGGAGGAAACTCACGCAGACATGGGGAGAATGTGCAGACTCCGCACAGACAGTGACCCAGCGGGGAATCGAACCTGGGACACTGGCGCTGTGAAGCCACAGTGCTATCCGCTTGTGCTACCGTGCTGCCCACTGTTGCACACCGAGGTGTGCTTCTCTGTGCTGGTGGAGGGTGCGGATAACAGTGTGACACATCTATGGTGGCATCCTCGGAGTTCTCCTCGGAGGTGTCCATCTGGGAGGTAGGGAGGAGGACCACCCCAAATGGGCAGACACCATCAGCTGGAGGTCCTACGGGAGAACGAATACGTGGTCAGTGGGAGGGATGGGTCATTCAGTATGGCATTAACAACTTACCTGTGACAGGACGTCCGGGTGGGGCCCGGTGGATACTCACCTCTGTAGCGTGTGCCGACCTCCGCGTTGTTGATCGCTCCGTCCTCGGCCACTCCATAACCTCCAGGTCCCGTTCCTCGAATGTTGTGGGGATTCTAATGTCCGGCACACCGCCGCCAGTCTGGGCCCTCTCTCGACGATTGTGGGACAACTTCTCCTGCGGAGACACAGAGAGGGCATTGTTAGCCACCCAGGTAGTTCATCGTGGGGGGGGGGGGGGGGGGAGGTGGAAAGGTTGGGGTGGGGGAAGGGGGGGTTGGGGGTGGTGGTTCCCTCGGGGGTGGGAAGGATTGGGGGGGGGGGGGGGGGTTCGGTGCCAACTCACACAAATGGCCGGTGTAGGTCGTTGACCTTCTTTCGGCACTGGAGGCCTGTCCTCCTCGTCACGCCTCCCAAGCTCTGACAGCTGCTGCCATTTCAACCCCCCCCCCCCCCCCCCCCCGTGGCTCACCCTCGGGGAAACAGGACATCTCTCCTGGCTTTGGCCGCATCTAAGAGACTTCGCTAGTTTGCGTCTCGAAATCTTGGGGCTGGTCGTCTTGGTGCCATCACTGTGAGCTGAGTGGGGTTGGCGGTGCAAGAGTTGGCTGCTCGACCTTGTTAGCAGGGGGCTGGTGAGCGCAGTCCAAGCAAATTGGCTGGCGAGCCATGATTTGTGACGTGAAGCCTGTGGTGCCTCCTTAGGTCCGATTAACTTGCCGGGCCAAGTGGCGGGAAGCTCACAGCAGTTCCCGCTCGTTACCAGGCTGAGAACTCTTTCAGGTGAATCAAGCCCAATGTTTCGCTCCACTTTAAGTTCAGTGCAGATTGGAGACAAATTTGACTTAGTTATAAAAGAAATATGTGTACCCTGTCCAAAAGGGTGTCGCCTGGAATTGAACTGAAAAGCTCAAGAAACATTTAAGTAACTTAAATTTGCTTCAGCAATACTGTGAGCTGATTGCTGTTTGATCTTTTCCAATGCACTTCCATCAGTGTGCAGCACATTCTGATTGGATAATCTTAAAAATGTCTGTTTTGTGGTGTAACTGTAATTCTCAAGGCTCTTGAGATTTTTGAAATACTTTTTCCTGACCTCATTTTTTGGATGTCTTCAGGTTTTACGAATAAAGGTCATAAAATTGGTGCGAGGTTGCCTGATATACATAATGGTAATTTGAAATGACCCGGTGGCAGAATCAGGAGTGTTTGCACATCCTCCCCCGCACTGTGTCTGAGTGGATAGGATTCGTGACTAGGTAAAGGCATTGCAGCTCCATTATCGGACGGATTGTTATGATGTCTGACAAGGCAGCACCGGCATTCATTTGGGAATAGTCGCGCGCATCCTGCCGACTTGGCTGCAGAATCACAATCCTGTATTGGTTTCACTCCTGTTCATTGCAAATACAGCTCTGAATGATTCTCATGGCATTTCCTTTTGGGATACTGGTTTCTCTCCTTCCCTGTGACTCTTGCAAGTTTCATTTTATGCATATTAAATACCACAATGAGAGTTTACCAGTCTATTTGTCTTTTATGATTTGTTTAGCACACTTCTCTCCGAGAAGAAAGAGAGCGGGAATACTTCGTTGGCAGTGGATGCTTGTTTTGGTTGGGATCAATATCTGTGAGCTGGTTCTCTGAGACCAGCTGACTCCCTGAACTTGCACTATTAACAATTTGGCTGCTTTATTCCAGCAACATTGGTGAATAGAAAAGGGTTTCCAATGCTGATCCTAGTAGAACCTCAGGCACAAACACCAGCCCTTATAAAGAATAACATTTAATATTCAGACTGAACTGAATTAAAGGGTGGAATTTGCCTATTTCAGCTTTCAGTAACTCCTGAATCTATGGTACTTAAGGTTTTACAGCTTAACAATGTATAATGGGGGCTGTTTAGCACAGGGCTAAATCGCTGGCTTTGAAAGCAGACCAGCAGCACGGTTCAATTCCCATAACAGCCTTCCCGAACAGGCACTGGAATGTGGTGACTAGGGGCTTTTCACAGTAACTTCATTGAAGCCTACTTGTGACAATAAGCGATTTTCATTTCAATGTGCATTTTTTTTTTCTTTGTCTCCTACTATTAATAAGACATGTCCTACAGAATATGTGCAAGGCCATTTATTTTGTCCAGATTCACTTCCTTTGCATAGAATTAATAGATTTTACAAAACAGAAACACACCATTCAGCCCATCCAGGCCATGCAGTAGTCCTAATCCCATGTGTCTACTGTGCCTCAACATTCCCTTTCCCTTCATCCAACTATCTAATTATTGGAACACCATTTATCCACTTGGTTAAAATGTTTGAAATTCAGTTGAGACTGACAAAGTGGAATGATTTGGTTATTTCTGCACTCCAGCTTTTCACATAGTTAAGATCGTAATCACTATTTATAGTTTATTATTTTGCATGGCATTTTCGGAAGTGTTGAAAAAAGCTTTTTTTCATGGCTATTAGTGTTGCCGACGATTAGTTGGAGGATGCAGTTGTTAAGCGTAGGACATCATAGAATTCATAGAATTTACAGTGCAGAAGGAGGCCATTCCACCCATCGAGTCTGCACCAGCTCTTGGAAAGAGCACCCGACCCAAGGTCAACACCTCCACCCTATCCCCATAACCCAGTAACCCCACCCAACACTAAGGGCAATTTATCAGGGCCAATCCACCTAACCTGCACATCTTTGGACTGTGGGAGGAAACCAGAGCACCCGGAGGAAACCCACGCACACACGGGAAGAACGTGCAGACTCCACACAGACAGTGACCCAAGCCGGGAATCGAACCGGAGACCCTGGAGCTGTGAAGCAATTGTGCTAATCACCATGCTACCGTGCTGCCCCTGATGGCATGTTGCATAATGTATGTTTCTGCTTTCAAGGATATAGGTCTAATTGCTTGTAATATCTTTAGGCCCTTAAGTTAATTGTGGTTGAAGACAAACGTCATGATTTTAATGAGGTAATTTTTGTTGGTGGGGTAATGTATCTGTATGAGAGAATTTTAAAGACATTTTTTTTCCCTCTTTGAAACATTTTTGAAAGGGAAGGGCAAACCATGGATCAGTGAGAAGTTTTCCCAGTGGGACTGTTTGTATGTTGGAAATATTGTTTTTTTTTGTTTCTCTTTTGTTGAAAGGAGAAGTGCGACAAATTTATATCTGTTGACTGGCTGACAGAAGTCTGATGGACATCTCTTCAAACTTCAGAACAATTGAGCAGAATCCATTGTTGCATATGGTGAACAGGTAGAGCAGAAGACACCATTCCACCCATTGTCAACCGTTCTACAATTAAGCATAATGACTTTGACATCTCTTGCACAGAAGCTCAAATCAAACAAAATCGCCAGAAACAGACATTATTATAAACAAGGGTATCAAGTGAGCTGGGATGAAAGTGCTGATAGGCAATTATGAGGTGATCAATGAATACAGGGGAGGCCTCTGTGACAGGAATGGAGTATTGCAATAAAAAAAAATGGTGATCATACTACTTGAACAACGTAGGGACTGTCTGCACTGAAGGCTCGAAGAGGCTTACAACTGATGAGCTTCACACTTAACCGTGTCCAATCATTGCATGGCAGCCATCAAGAAAATAAACAGATTGCTGAGCATTTTTATTAGATCAGTAACTGGGGAGGCTGTCATGCTGAAGCTATTCGGTGCTCTATTGAGAGGCTGTACCTTTGATCCTGTGTTCATTCTTGGTCATTAAAGTACAAAAATGAATCCGAGCCATAATGTGGGGAAGGGCTGAAGGCTGATCCATAGAATCCGAGGACTGAGTCAGGAAGAAAGATCAGAAAGACAGCTTTGAAAAGAAGCAGATTAGAGGGAATCCTATATAGATATAAAACTGCATTTTGATTGCCCGTGGTGAGCTGACAGTGAATCTAGCGGCTCGCTCTCAAATTCGCCGAGATTTCAAGAACTCATTTGCATTGGCTCGTCCAAGTCCATTTTTATTTCCCTTTTTTCAGCATGAATATGAAACCCTGTGACATCTTGACATTATTAGGTGGCTGATTGTAGAAGGAGGTGCTTGGAATCCCTAGTTGCTGAAGAATGCTTCCACTGCATGAAGGGATTCACAATTCGGGTTTGAAACTTCAAACTACTTTAACATAGAAATGGACAATAGAAGCAGGAGGAGGCCATTCAGCCCTTCAAGCCTGCTTCACCTTTCATTATGATCATGGCTCATCAAGTTCAGTAGCCTGAACTTTCCTTCCCCCTCATATCCCTGTAGCCCCAAAAACTATACCTAATTCCTTTTTGAAATTACACAAAGTTTTGGCCTCAACTACTTTCTGTGGCAACGAATTCCACAGATTTGCCATTCTCAGGATTAGGAAATTTCTCCTCAACTCAGTCCTTATCCTCAAACTATGACTCCTAGTTCTGGACTCCCTCACCATCAGGAACATTTTTTCTGAATCTACCCTGTCTAATCCTGTTGGAATTTTAAAAGTGTCTATGAAATCACCTCTCACTCTTCTGAACTCCAATGGATATAACCCTAACCGATTTAAGTCTCTTCTCATATGACAGCCCCGCCTTCCCAGGAATAAACCTGGTAAACCTTTGCTGCACTCCCTCCATAGCGAGAGCATCCTTCCTCCGATAAGGACACCAAACCTGCACACAATACTCCATATTCCTATACTCAAATCCTCTCATTATGAAGGCCAACCAAATAGAACAAAAAGAACAAAGAAAATTACAGCACAGGAACAGGCCCTTCGGCCCTCCCAGCCTGCGCCGATCCAGATCCTTTATCTAAACCTGTCTTCTATTTTCCAAGGATCTACTTCCCTCTGATCCCCGCCCATTCATATATCTGTCTAGATGCATCTTAAATGATGCTATCGTGCCCGCCTCTACTACCTCCACTGGCAAAGTGTTCCAGGCACCCACCACCCTCTGTGTAAAGAACTTTCCACGCACATCTCTCCTTTGGTTGGTTCGTTGGTCTAGGGGTATGATTCTCGCTTAGGGAGCTTCCATTTGCGATAAAATGCGAGAGGTCCCGGGTTCAAATCCCGGACGAGCCCTGTTGGGTCACATTGTGATCCAAAAAGACGAGGTGTTGGGTGTCTTAAAAAATATTAAGGTAGATAAGTCCCCAGGGCCGGATGGGATCTACCCCAGAATACTGAAGGAGGCTGGAGAGGAAATTGCTGAGGCCTTGACAGAAATCTTTGGATCCTCGCTGTCTTCAGGGGATGTCCCGGAGGACTGGAGAATAGCCAATGTTGTTCCTCTGTTTAAGAAGGGTGGCAGGGATAATCCCGGGAACTACAGGCCGGTGAGCCTTACTTCAGTGGTAGGGAAATTACTGGAGAGAATTCTTCGAGACAGGATCTACTCACATTTGGAAGCAAATGGACGTATTAGTGAGAGGCAGCACGGTTTTGTGAAGGGGAGGTCGTGTCTCACTAACTTGATAGAGTTTTTCGAGGAGGTCACTAGGATGATTGATGCAGGTAGGGCAGTAGATGTTGTCTATATGGACTTCAGTAAGGCCTTTGACAAGGTCCCTCATGGTAGACTAGTACAAAAGGTGAAGTCACACGGGATCAGGGGTGAACTGGCAAGGTGGATACAGAACTGGCTAGGCCATAGAAGGCAGAGGGTAGCAATGGAGGGATGCTTTTCTAATTGGAGGGCTGTGACCAGTGGTGTTCCACAGGGATCAGTGCTGGGACCTTTGCTCTTTGTAGTATATATAAATGATTTGGAGGAAAATGTAACTGGTCTGATTAGTAAGTTTGCAGACGACACAAAGGTTGGTGGAATTGCGGATAGCGATGAGGACTGTCTGAGGATACAGCAGGATTTAGATTGTCTGGAGACTTGGGCGGAGAGATGGCAGATGGAGTTTAACCTGGACAAATGTGAGGTAATGCATTTTGGAAGGGCTAATGCAGGTAGGGAATATACAGTGAATGGTAGAACCCTCAAGAGTATTGAAAGTCAAAGAGATCTAGGAGTACAGGTCCACAGATCACTGAAAGGGGCTACACAGGTGGAGAAGGTAGTCAAGAAGGCATACGGCATGCTTGCCTTCATTGGCCGGGGCATTGAGTATAAGAATTGGCAAGTCATGTTGCAGCTGTATAGAACCTTAGTTAGGCCACACTTGGAGTATAGTGTTCAATTCTGGTCGCCACACTACCAGAAGGATGTGGAGGCTTTAGAGAGGGTGCAGAAGAGATTTACCAGAATGTTGCCTGGTATGGAGGGCATAAGCTATGAGGAGCGATTGAATAAACTCGGTTTGTTCTCACTGGAACGAAGGAGGTTGAGGGGCGACCTGATAGAGGTATACAAAATTATGAGGGGCATAGACAGAGTGGATAGTCAGAGGCTTTTCCCCAGGGTAGAGGGGTCAATTACTAGGGGGCATAGGTTTAAGGTGAGAGGGGCAAAGTTTAGAGTAGATGTACGAGGCAAGTTTTTTACGCAGAGGGTAGTGGGTGCCTGGAACTCACTACCGGAGGAGGTAGTGGAGGCAGGGACGATCGGGACATTTAAGGGGCATCTTGACAAATATATGAATAGGATGGGAATAGAAGGATACGGACCCAGGAAGTGGAGAAGATTGTAGTTTAGTCGGGCAGTATGGTCGGCACGGGCTTGGAGGGCCGAAGGGCCTGTTCCTGTGCTGTACATTTCTTTGTTCTTTGTTCTTTGTAAACTTTCCCCCTCTCACCTTGAAATCGTGACTCCTTGTAATTGACACCCCCACTCTTGGAAAAAGCTTGTTGCTACCCACCCTGTCCATACCTCTCATAATCTTGTAGACCTCAATCAGGTCCCCCCTCAACCTCAGTCTTTCCAACGAAATCAATCCTAATCTACTCAACCTTTCTTCATAGCTAGCACCCTCCATACCAGGCAACATCCTGGTGAACCTCCTCTGCACCCTCTCTAAAGCATCCACATCCTTCTGGTAATGTGGCGACCAGAACTGCACGCAGTATTCCAAATGTGGCCTAACCAAAGCCCTTTACAACTGTAACATGACATGCCGGCTCTTGTACTCAATACCCCGTCCGATGAAGGCAAGCATGCTGTATGCCTTCTTGACCATTCTATCGACCTGCGTTGCCATCTTCAGGGTACAATGGACCTGAACTCCCAGATCTCTCTGTACATCAATTTTCCCCAGGACTCTTCCATTGACTGTATAATCCGCTCTTGAATTAGATCTTCCAAAATGCATCACCTCTCATTTGCTTGGATTGAACTCCATCTGCCATTTCTCTGCCCAACTCTCCAATCTATCTATATTTTGCTGTATTCTCTGTCAGTCCTCCTCGCTATCTGCAACTCCACCAATCTTAGTATCATCTGCAAACTTGCTAATCAAACCACCTATACCTTCGTCCAGATCATTTATGTATATCACAAACAACAGTGGTCCAAGCACGGATCCCTGTGGAACACCACTAGTCACCTTTCTCCATTTTGAGACACTCCCTTCCACCACTACACTCTGTCTCCTGTTGCCCAGCCAGTTCTTTATCTATCTAGCTAGTACACCCTGAAACCCATACGACTTCACTTTTTCCAAAGGAAACGTTATCAAACACCTTACTGAAGTCCATGTATATGACATCTACAGCCCTTCCCTCATCAATTAACTTTGCCACTTCCTCAAAGAATTCTATTAGGTTAGTAAGACATGACCTTCCCTGCACAAAACCATGCTGCCTATCACTGATAAGTCTATTTTCTTCCAAATGTGAATAGATCCTATCCCTCAGTATCTTCTCCAACAGTTTGCCTACCACTGACGTCAAGCTCACAGGTCTATAATTCTCTGGATTATCCCTGCTACCCTTCTTAAACAAAGGGACAACATTAGCAATTCTCCAGTCCTCCGGGACCTCACCCGTGCTCACGGATGCTGCAAAGATATATGTTAAGGATTTGCCTTCTTTACTACCTGCTGTACCTGCACACTTACTTTCTGTGACTGATGCACAAGGACACCAAGGTCTTGCTGAGTATCCACCGGTCTTAATTTACACCCATTCAAATAATAATCTGCGTTCCTATTTTTGCTACCGAAGTGGATAACCTCACATTTATCCACTGCATCAGCTGCATCTGCTGTGCACGTGCCCAATCACTCAGCCTGTCCAAATCCCGCTGAAGCATCTCTGCATCCTCCTCACAGCTCACCCTCCCACCCAACTTTGTATCTTCTGCAAATTTGGAGACAATATATTTAATTTCCTTGTCCAAATCATTAATATATAATGTGAACAGTTGGGGTCCTCGCACAGATTCCTGTGGTACCCCACTCGTCACTACCTGCCAGTCAGAAAAAGACTCATTTATTTCAACGTTTTGATGCCTGTCTGCTAACCAGCTTTCTATCTACCTCAAGACACTACTCATAATTCCATGCGCTTTAACTTTACATATTAATCTGCGATGTGAGACTTTGTTGAAAGCCTTCTGAAAGTCTAAATAAACCACATCCACCGTTCTCCCTGGTCCTCACTGCTCAACTCTACTAGTTACATCTTCAAACAATTCTAATAGATTTGTCAAGCATGATTTTCCTTTTGTAAATCCATGCTGACTTTGTCTGATGATTACACCACTACTTTCCAAATGCTGTGCTATGAAATCCTTGATAATGGACTCCAGCAACTTCCGATTACCGACATTAGGCTCACTTGTCTATAGTTCCCTATTTTTGCTCCATCTCCCGTATTGAACAGCGGGGTTACATTTGCTACCCTCCAACCTGTAGGAACCATTCCAGAGCCCAAAGAATTTTGGAAAATGACCACGAATGGATTTACTATTTCTAGGACTACTTCCTTAAGTACTTTGGGATGAAGATTATCAGACCCTGGAGATTTGTCTGCCTTCAGTCCCATCAATTTCCCCAAAACCATTTATTTACTAATACTAATTTTCTTCAGCACCTCACTTGTGTTTCTCAGAACTTCCGGTACATTATTCACATCTTCCTTTTTGAAGACAGAAGCAAAGTATGAATTTAGTTCCTCAGCCATATCTTTGTTCTCCATTATGAATTCCCCTGTTTCCGACGTAAGGGGTCTACATTAGTTTTTACCAATCCTTTTCTCTTTGTATACTTATAGAAACTTTTACAGTCAGCTTTAATGTTCCCCGCTGGTTTACATTCAAATTGTATTTCCCCCTTCTTAATCAATCCCTTGGTCTGCCTTTGCTGAATTTTAAACTATTCCCAATCCTCAGGTCTATTGCTTTTTCTTGCTAATTTGTATCTAATACTATCTCTGATTTCCCTTGTAAGCCATGGTTTGGCCACAGTTCCCTTTCTACTCTTGCGCCAAATAGGAATAACACTGATTAAAAGTGTTATTAAGAAGTTTGAATTCTGGGTTTGATTTGAAGGAATAGGCTATGTTCAGATTTCTGATAGGCGTGGGACACAAACTATGAATTTTGCACTACCCAGTTACTGGTAATAGGCTCAACTTATTGCCATAGGTTCATATAAAAGCTATCTTATCAAAGCAGAATCTATCCTCAACATCGAGCTGCCAATATGATATAGGACAAAATACATCTGAACCAATACTCGTTCTTGTATGAACCAGCTTTGTGTGCTGATTTTGATACACTGTCTTTAATTGCACAATGAGTTTTTTGAATTCATTCATTGAATGTGGGTGTCACTGGTTAGGCTAGTGTTTATTCTTCATCCTTAATAGGAAACCTCCTCTATCATATTATTTACCCAGCTTAAATGCTCTTTTCAGAGGTGGTTGCATGATTCAAAAGGCCAGAGTTTATGATGGTATTGCTGGGTGATTTTTGGAGTTGAAGTGGATGGTTGGAAAATTTCATAGGTCCACCAGTTAGAGTTTATTTCCAGGATCTTTAGTGACATCCATGGAATATTGTGACTTTGACTGTTTGTCTTACTTCTACACAGAGATTATTTCTCACCACTACAGAGTATTTTGCTTGTGAAGATGGAATGAATGTTCTCTTTCTTTTGTATATATCTCACTAAATCATGTTTATTGAGCATCCAGTCACCAGAAAGGCATGTGAACCTCTCAAAATGGCCTTTCTCAGTCGAACCGGGGTCCATTGTGTTCATTGATGGATTGTTAGGATACCGGACCAGACCCCAATTTTTGTTAGGATAACGGATGGGAAACCCCCAAACAATTTGCAGTTTGTCATACTGTGAGGAAAGGATTCTTCACTCTGACCAGTAGGTATCTTTTAAAACAAACTTTAATTTAAACACAGAATTAATCACATTAACACTGAAGAAATAGTTTTACAACTAACAGTCGAACAGTTCTTTAATAAAAGGAACATTTTTAACTTGTGCCCTACACCTTCATAGAGATATTCCAACAAAGCAATCTAATACAGTTCAAAATCCACTTGTAAGTAAAGTTATCAATCAGGGTTACTTGCTGTTCTCTGTGCAGGCCTTTGGAGAGAGACCCTTTCAGGAACAACCTAAAAATCTTTCTGTCTTATCAGACTCAAATCCTATGTCAAACTGCTGTTCAACTTAAAATCTTCTCATAGACTGCAAACCTACAGACATATACCTGGTTCCTCCCATTAATTAAATCATCTGTATCCCACTAAAATGTCCCATGACCTTCTTAGCTACCACTAAGCACTATCCCTCATTAATTGCCTACTCCCCCAGGGAACATCAAAAAAATGACCAGTATTCCATTAGCCATCGCTCTGTAAACAAGTAAATGGGTAAAATCAATGATTTCCTCACTTTTACAACACTATAATTACAGCTTTAGCAGACACACTACTGTTTGTATTTTAAACCAGGTTTTTTAAAAATAAAATTACTGCCACAAATATAAAACAGAATATGTAACAATTTCCTACATTCATCACAACATAAGGGTGCTGTTATCCCACACATACTAGATTGAAGCTGGTAGCTGTTTAGAGGAGTCTGAGAACAGAAAGCCAATGCAAGCATGCACACACTTCCACTCATCAATCTGCAAATCTCAACCAAATGTTAGTATTGTCAAATGGCTAACTGGACAGTAGTCTTTCAGTGAATATTAAGGAGTTCTAAAAATGCCCAATTCCACCTTTTAACACTAATTTTCCACGTGATGCACATATTGTGCTGCAGTCGTTGAAGTGAGCTGGGATCCAGCCAGCTGTTTTAATTTCAGTAGTGCTGCTTTCCACCTCATGCACATTATGCTGTGAATCCAAAACAGTTGCAGCGATTATCTTTATAGTAGAATGAAAAATTAACTGAAGACATGCCTGTTCTTTGGACAACCCAAGGGCTTTACACCAGATAAACTATTTTAATAATGTCTGCACAGTGACCATTTTTCAGTACTGCAAGGTCCCTCAAACAGCATAGAAGATAAATAACCAGTTAAATGGTTTTGGCAGTATTGCTGGAGGATGAATGTTGGTCATGACTTCGGACGAACTTTGAATAATTCCTTGGGATCTTCTTATGTCCACCTGCTCTGGCAGGCAGGGCTTTGTTTTGCTGTAGTTCATCTGAAAGACCGTATTTCCCACTCTGCATTGAAAAATGGCCTGCAGAGCTATCTTCACCATTGCAGTCCCTTACGTTTGCATTCTCTCTTATTTTTGCATTGTGAAGCACTTGTGCTGCACATTTTCAATTTGCTGTCTTTTGACCCTAATGTAACAATTATGGGTTCATTCCTTAATGGAAATTCTCTTTTTAAAAGTAGAAAGTGTCTTGAATATAAATGAACTGGATCATTTCTACTAGCAAAGATACGGTTTTAAATGATGAAGTGATATGTGAATCGAATGCCAACTGCTCTGAGCAAGATTTTCATGTTTATTCTATTTGTCACTGACTCAAGAAGTGTGTATATTTGTAGGACGGTGCTGTGTCCCGGGGATAAGTATTATTTAGTGGAGGGAAAACACAACGAATAGATAATAAATGGCTGGTTTGTTCTGAGCATCCTCAGGACAATGGTGTCAATTTTCTTTTCTCTCCCTCTCTGCGTCAGCTTTATTGCATTCCCTTGCACTGCATTGCTTCTTCTGGCTGCTGAGCTGGTGGAAAGGAAATGAGCTGAATGCGTTTGCTGTACTCTGCTGTAAAATCTGGTTCTGATGTTCACTGAAATTAGAGTCTAAGAATAGAATCTGTCTTCCTCACATCCTCAGACACGCTTTCCTTGGCATCAGGATTAGAAAGGCAGAATAGATCTTGTGTAGTTTACGTCACCAGCTCTAGTCACGAATTAGACACCGCTCATGCTGAAGATCTCTCGAGGGCATGTGCAGGTAAATACAGCACATTGGATACTGTCCAGAAATGAAATGAAATGAAATGATAATCGCTTATTGTCACAAGTAGGCTTCAAATGAAGTTGCTGTGAAAAGCCCCTAGTCGCCACATTCCGGCACCTGTTCAGGGAGGCTGGTACAGGAATTGAACCGCGATGCTGGCCTGCCTTGGTCTGCTTTAAAAGCCAGCTATTTAGCCCTGTGCTAAACCAGCCCCTCTAAACTCCTGCCAAAGTATTTTGAAGGATGATTGACAACCTTATCTGATTTTAAACTTTATTATGTGGGTCACAGTGAATGACTTGCTTGGATTTAGTTCTGACCTTATTTGTGACTGGTTAAAAATTAATTGATGGCAAATGTGAATATTTGTAAGGTATGCATTTCTGGGTGAGATTTGATGGAAATCACCCCGACCTACCAAACAAATTGGCAGGATTTAAACATTCTTCTTCTGTGGTAAGTGGGTAGATATTATGCTCTGGTTCAATTGGTTAGTGCTATCCTATACTATACCCTAGAAGTGGGGGGGGGGGGGGAGGCACTAACTGGAAAAGTGGGTTAGATTTTTAACTCTTTATTTCTGATAAGTTTGTTATAGATACAAACTGATTGAGTGTGTTGGAAGGATCCTATAAGAATGGGTTTGGACAGTATAGAGCATGGGTTCCAAGCATTAAAAACATCTCCATTTCCACCTGATGCGCAGTCTCGCATAGGAGGGCTGATATGGAAAATGGTGAAAGGACAGTCTGATGCAGTAGGTGGTGCTTCTCTGATATTGGGGCGGTTGTGTAGGAATTCTTTACAGGACAATAGGGATGCTCAATATTAACACAGGGCAACCAAAATGAAGGGTTCTGTTCCCCAGTACCAACATATTCATCTTGAAGGGCGCGCACTCTCTTTAAAAACAGGTTTCTCTCATAAGCAGCATTGCATGAGTTCTGATGAACAGATCTTGGACTGGATTCTCCGCTGTCGGGATTCTCCGCTGTCGGGATTCTCCACCGTGCCGGCAGCCCAGGGATTTCCCGACGGAATCTGGTGCGCCCCGCTCATTAACTCTGTTTCTCTCTGCAGAGACGCTGCCAGGCCTGCTGAGCATTTACAGCAGTTTTGTTTTTATCCCATGTCACTAAGTTCAAAGAGGCCATGCCCTCTGTGACACCCTGGTCCACTCCTCAATCCTCAGCGGCGGTATGGTGGCATAGTGGTTAGCACTGTTGCCACAAGGTGCCAGGGACCGGGGTTGGATTCCGTCCTCCGGTAACTGTGTGGAGTTTGCACATTCTCTCTAGGTTTGCGTGGAGTTTGCACGTACTCCCCATGTTTGCATGGGTTCCGTCCAGTTGCTCCGGTTTTCTCCCACAGTCCAAACATGTGCAGATTAGGTGGATTGGCCATGATAAATTTCCCCTTAGTATCCCAAGGTTAGGTGGGGTTAGAGGGATAGGGAGGGAGAGTGGGCCTGGGTGGGGTGCTCTTTTGGAGGGTCAGTACAAAATCGATGGGCCGAATGACCTTCATCTGCACTCTCGGGATTCTATGAAACAAACCGCAACAGCCCCTCCCTTCCCTACAGCACCTTTTCACAAGTGTAGGAGATGCACCTGTCCTTTTACCTCCTCCCTTAACAATCCAATGCCCCGAGCACACCTTTCAAATGAAACAGCCTTCTGCTTCACGTAGTATACCTTATTCACGTGGTCCTCTCTACACTGGGAAACCAAATACAGCCTAGGTGACTGCTTTGTAGAACACCTTCATTCAGTCTGCAAGCATAACCCCGAGCTCCCAGTTGCTTGTCATTTTAATTCTCCACCTTTCTCCCACTCTGACCTTTCTGTCCACGGCCAGATGCCGTGTTCCAGTGAGTCTCAACGCAAGCTCAAGGAATAGCTTCTGGACTGAACATTTGAGTTCAGCAATTTCAGATCATAACCTCTGCCCCCCCCCCCCCCCCCCCCCCCCCCCCCATTTTGTTCTGCGTTTTTGTTTTTTGGCTGCTTCAATCTCATCTCGTTTCCTTCTTTTTACCTTCATGTTGCATTTAGATGGCTGCCATGTAACATTGATGCCTCATCTAAACATATCTTCTGCTTCTTTTACAATCCCCATTACCACTCTCCTTTGGCTTTTACTCCATGAAACCGTCTGTTGTTTAATCTCTTCTGCCATATCATAGACCTTTACTTTTCTTCTTCCTGTCCCCTCTGCCCTTCCACTGGCATAAGACCTATTACGTTTCTATCATTCCTCAGTTGTGATTAACGGACATCAATCTGAGAGGTTAACTGCTGTTTCTCTCCACCGACTGGCCTCCTGAGCATTTTGCTTTATTTTATTCACTAGGTTCCTGCTTTTAGATGTCTCACCCTGCCTCTAATGCCTCACACTCTGGTGCCTATGCAGCCACCTGAGTCTCCTGGATAGTGTAGACTCATTCAAATAAAATTAGATTTCTTTGACAGGATATTTTGGGATACTTTGTATGTATTTTTTTTTTCGCTTACGGGATGTGGGCATCGTTGATTAGGTCAGCATTTATTGCCCATCCTTAATTGCCCTGGAGAAGCTGACAGTGTGTTGCCATTAATTGGAATCGCTGCAGTCCCTGTGATGTAGGTGCACCCACTATGCTGTCAGAGATGGAGTTCCAGGATTTTGACCCAGCAACAGTGGAGCAACTGTGATATATTTCCAGGTCCGATTGGTGAGTGACTTGGAGGGGAACGTCCAAGTGGTGGTGTTCCAAGGTATCTACTGCGAATTGAGTGGTTTGGAGATGTAACATATATATAAGTGTAGCGTGCCTGGGAGAAACAGCTGATTTTTAGGCTTGTGGTTCCCAAAGCTTTACATCAGTATCGGTTTTCTTTGTTTTATATCTGGATCTGTTTTAAACTTACTGATTTTGAGATTGATCACCATGATTAGTCACAAGGTTTATTATCATTCCGTTGTGTGACAAACAGGATGGTCTTCAGTTCCTGTTTTCCTATACCTTCACTGAAGAGGAATAATAGATTTACTGATATCAAAGAGGAAGACAACAGTATAAATATGATTATATGGGCAGCACAGTGGCACAGTGGTTTAGCCCTGCTGCCTCACGGCGCTGAGGTCCCAGGTTCGATCCCGGCTCTGGGTCACTGTCCGTGTTTGCGTGGGTTTCGCTCCCACAACCCAAAAATGTGCAGGGTAGATGAATTGGCCACACTAAATTGCCCTTTAATTGGAAAAAAAAATGAATTGGGTACTCTAAATTTATAAAATAAATAAATAAATATGATTATAGGGACTGGTTTAGCACAGGGCTAAAGAGCTGGCTTTGAAAGCAGACCAAGGCAGGCCAGCAGCACGGTTCAATTCCCGTACCAGCCTCCCCGAACAGGCGCCGGGATGTAGCGACTAGGGGCTTTTCACAGTAACCTCATTTGAAGCCTACTTGTGACAATAAGCGATTTTCATTTCATTTTCATTTCATTATTTTCCCTCGTCTACATCCTCCAGTGCATTCAGACACCCAGAAAAATATTCCATTTCACTGCTTTAATGTGATTTGAATGCTAGAAAAATAATGAAGAAAAGTCGGACAGGAATAAAAATCCAACAGCAGAATATAACTTTGGACCTCAAATAGCTAAAGCATTTTATTAGCAGTTAAGAAGCCTATCAAAGTGGTCCAAATCCCAGGACCCCCTACCTAAGCTGGGCCACACTGCAGAGTTTTTCGTGACTCTCAGCAGTGCTACTCTGTTAATCGCTATCAAGAGATAAGCTCAGTGAGACCACCAAGACTTTTTATTACCGTATTCCGTTTCAACCAGACACTGGGGCTAGCAGCCTATCACAATTATTAATTACAGCAGTAAGTAAACTTTCAGGTAGATGGGGATGTCTTTGGGATAGGATGCAGTCCCAGTAGTGGCCACTTGCTTCTGGTGGTGCTGCTGGGAGAAAAAGGAGGACTTCCTGTCCAATGGTGGTGGAAGGCCCTCAAACCAATTAATGGCCAACTGCAGTAAAACGGCTGTGAGTGGACCGACCATATGCAGGCAGGCTCCCCCCATCTGCAGAAAAAGAAATACAGGTAACGTTTCAAGTTCATATGACCCTTCCACAGAACTGGTTAAATGATTTGGGAAAGAATGTGGCAGATAGAATATAATGTGGGGAAGAGTGAAATTATCTACTTGCATGGAAAGAAAGGAAAAACTGATTTTAAAAAAAAATTCAGACTAGGAAATGGTGATATACGGAGTGATTTGTGGGTCCATGTCCATGAATTATAGAAAATCAACTTGCAGGTACAACAAGCAATTAAGAAGGCAAATTGTAGGAAGCCCAGCGAATCATGTCCATATGTTCTGGGCATGTCCGGCTCTCAAAGGATTCTGGCAGGGATTCGCAAAGGCAATGTCCAAGGTCCTAAACACGCGGGTGGTGCCGAGTCCAGAGATAGCGATCTTTGGTGTGTCAGATGATCGGGGAGTTCAGGAAGCGAAAGAGGCCGAGGTTTTGGCCTTTGCCTCCCTGGTAGCCTGGAGACTGATCCTTTTAATGTGGAGAAACTCGAAACCCCCGAGTGTGGAGACCTGGGTTGGTGACATGGCTGGGTTTCTCAGTCTTGAGAAAATAAAGTTTGCCTTGAGAGGGTCCATGATGGGGTTCTCTCGGAGGTGGCAGCCGTTCCTCGACTTTCTAGGAGAGCATTAAAATGACAGCAGCAGCAATTGGGGGGGGGGGGGGGGGGGACGACATGTTTACTTACTGCATATTCTTTTTTTTTTATAATGTTAACGTTCACCTTGTTTTGTTAAACGTTGTTAATGTTTATGTAAAAATTTTGTTTCAATAAAAACCTGAATAAAAATAATTTTTTTTAAAAGAAGGCAAATTGTAAGTTAGTCTTTCTTGCGAAGGGAGTTTGAGCGTAAGAATAAAGAACTCTTATGTGACCACCTGGGGTACTGCCTACATTTCTAGTCCCCTCGCCTACGGAAAGATACACTTGCCTCTGGGCAAGGCAGGTTTATTAAGGAAATGCAATGAAGGTTCACTAGATTGCTTTCTGGGTTGAGAAGGCTGAACTTGAAGGAGAGATTGGTTTGAATGGACTTTATTGCTTTGGAGTACAACAGAACTGGAAGTGATGTCATTGGAATGTATTAAATTCTGAGTATTTGACAGGGTAGATGCTGAGAAGCTGTTTCCCCTATTGGAATTCTGGAACTGGGGCTATAGCCTCAGCATAAGTGGTTGGCTATTTAGGGCGAAGATAAGGAAAGATTTCCTGACACTGTTGTGTATCTTTGGAATTCTCTCCCATAGTAGGCTTCATTCAATCCATAGAATCCCGACAGTGTAGAAGGAGGCCATTCGGCCCATTGAATCTGCACCGAGCACACTACCTAGGCCCACTCCACCGTCCTATCCCCGTAACCCTGCACATTGACCTTGCCCAATCCACCTAACCTGCACATCATTGAATGATTTCAGAGTTACCGTACCGGCCTCCCCGAACAGGCGCCGGAATGTGGTGACTAGGGGCTTTTCACAGTAACTTCATTGAAGCCTACTTGTGACAATAAGTGATTATTATTATTATCCAAAGGAGGCCACTCGGCCTATTGTATCTGTGACAACTCTCTGAAAGAGCAATTCACCAAATGCCACCTTCTCACTCTTTCCCTGTAGCCCTGCAAATCGTTCCTCTTCAAGTAATGATCCAATTCTCTTCTGAAAGAATGAATCTGTCTCCACCACACTCTCGGACAGTGCATTCCAGATCCTAAATACTCACCGTGTGAAATATGTTTCTCCTCATGTTGCCATGACTATGTTTTTATGCATGGTTGTTCAGTGTATTCAACATTTAGGACAGGTTGATGGATATTTGGCTGCTAAAAATCTATGAATAACTGGACAGGGTGAGAAAGTGGAGTTGATGTTGAAATTCAGCCTTGATCTCATTGAATGGTGAAGCAGTCTCAAGGGGCCCTGCGGCCTACTCCTGTTCCTATTGTTTATTATTGACAAGCAGCGTTATAATATACTGGTGGAATTGGAGAGTGTCTGGCAATGAAAGATGTAGGGAGAGGGTTAATAAAATCCAGTGGGTGTTCAAAATTCCATGTACTGATCCTTGCGTTCTCTACATGGGTAGAATTATGACTGTCAGCATTTTATAAATCAAAGCCGCACATGTCAACTGCTTTACAGCACACCCAATTCATTTTTTATTGAAACCAATGAAGGGCAATCAGGGTATAGAAGATTGTATTGATTAGTCACTTTGGGTCTCGCAGTCCCTGAAGGCAAAAGCCCACATGTTTTGAACAAGATAGAGATGCAATATCGGCCAATCTCTTGAAGGGATAAATCGTGTGGGTACTTACCAAAAAATTGAAAAATAAAACCTCCTGTTGAAGACTCGTATGTTAAGAATTCTTCAATAAATTTTAACGTGTCGCTGTTTACACTGGCATTATGATTTTTGGCAGGATTTTCATTTACAAAGAGTATAAGTCAGTTGTGTTCCTTTGTCTAATCCTTTTATTTACCCTCCATGGCATCACTTATGAAATGTGGAAAACACTTAATTAAAAATGATAGGTTGATTTACAGACCTTGCACTCCCAGGGAAGAGATGCACTCAAACGAAACCTGGATTTCCTGTCAATCAAAAATGTACCTCCGCCTCGAATATATTATATGATCCAGCCTCCCCTCCTCTAGAGAAGAGAATTCCAAAGGCTAACCATTCCGAGAAGAAATCCCTCCGTATCTCCTCTTAAGTGGGAGACCCCTTATTTATTAAGTGGCCCCATTTCTAGTTTCCCTCGGGAGAGGAAACTCCCGGTGGACGGACTAAATTGGTGAAGAGTGGGGCTTTGCCCCTAATGGGGGCGGAAGGCCCATGCTCAGGAGCTGCCAACCAATCCAAATGAACGGCAGGTCCAGCACTCTTGGCAGCATCAAGATCTCCTTAATGAGCACTGTCTCAATTGCATCCAGTCCCAAAGAACAAGGCCCAATTGATGTCAGATTGAGGTGAATCCAGGGTATTTGCGGGGGAAGATTTTGGTCAGTTTAGGAAGGAGTGGAAAGGGGTGGTGGGTTTTGGAGCAGGTGGGTAAGAAGAAAGGGGTGGTTCTATCTTAGGGGGACAGCCTCCCCCCCCTCCTCCCAGATGTGCACAACAGTCCCGAAGGTAGTACTACCTTTTAAGAACACTTTAACAATTGGGCCTGCCCACTCTTTTTAATTGCCCCCCCACTCCCAAACTTCCCACACTGACTGTAATATGACGTGGGCAGTGTGTTATTGGAGTTAATTGTATCAATCTCAATTGGCCCTTAATTTATGTAAACATGGTGAGTGAACTGCTGGCCTCTGTACTTGCCCACCTGCTGTGTTATGAGGAGGGGGGGTGGGGAGGGTTGAACTTGAGACGTGGTAGGAAGGTGGTGGGGCTGGGCACCTGCCCTATTTCATGTGTGCCCCCCCCCCCACCCCCCTTTCCAATGCCCGGTAGGGGCACATAAAATCCAGCCCATTCTCTCAGCACCTACCCTATCAAACCCCCTCAGAATCTTGTAGGTTTCAATACATCACCTCTCATTCTTCGTGACTCCCATTCAGATTGTGCACAAAACTATTACACAGCTACGCTTAAAAAACCTCTGCTTTCCGTAAGTTCTGGCCTTTCCCCACCATCCAAAATATATTTCCATGGATTAATGTTTACGTGGCAGTGATTATGACTTGGGGATTTCATTGAAGGGTTCAACAAGGAATATATTGGATATCTGGAATTGCTGACATCTCTTTTCGAGGTTCAGGCAATGTTTGTCCTGGCTGTTAATTTATCCAAAAATACGAGGCGAATGGCCCATTCATCCAGCTGTACATATTTTTAGAAGCGTGAGTCATCTGTCCACTTTGAAATTTGTCAATGCTGTGATTCAGTTGCGCTTTCTCTCCTGATTGAGCATAACCCTGGCCTTTAGCTGCCCATACATGATGGTATCCACACTGACTTGTACAATAATCCCGCAATCATTGAGGGAGGTGAAGCAAATTTACCAAATTTCTGTGAATTGCTCATCACAGGAATTGGTGCAATCTTATTAAATATAATCAAGTTAAGTGGGTCAGTTGATATCGTCATGAATATCACCCGGACCCGAGACTCCATTACTGACACAAGTGGGTATGTGATCATTTTTAATGGACAAAAGGATAATCTTCAGTTTTTAAATTGGTTTTGCGGCTAGAAGGGGTTCTTGTTAGATGTACAGCTTTGCAATACTGTCTGAAGATTAAATAGTCCTTCATCTCAAATGGCAAAGGGCATCACCGGCTCAATCATATTGAATCTGAAGTTGAACGGATCATGTGACAGGACCTGTAATAATGCTCAGTTATTTTAACAGTACATCAGGAGAACGATTGCAATCTTGTACAACAGAAAATCACTACCTTTCTCCGGGTCCCTGAATCATCAGTCATCGTTACTTTATAGTATCCAGATACAACCATGGAAAATACAATTTCTCCTGGTTACCCTTCGCTTTTTTGACATTCCTGCGTGTACGCTGTTAAGGGTAAGCATTGGAGTCTGCTCCCAAGGATTTCAGAGGAAAAGCGGAGATTGGAAGTACAGGCTAAGTGGATAGCTGCTGAAAGATGTGATGAGCAGAGAGATCAAAGGATGCAAACATGTGTGTGTGCCAACAGGTAAAGCCATAAAGAGAACAATATTAGATTTTGAGATAGAGGTTTAGAGACCAGGAGCAAAGTGGTGGTGATAGATTTGTGCAAAGCAGTGGGTAAAGTTGTGTGTACAATTTAGAGCAAGAATGAACATTAAAGCCACAGAGTATGTGCACTGCGGACTCACCAGAATGATGCCATGGATTGGAAACTAGTCATTTTGAGGATAAACTTAAGATCTTCTTGTCTTTCACCTGTCCTTGTTCTAAGAATTGACCGCATTATGAACAATCTTTCTCCACTGATTTCTAGTCTCTCCTGCCCTCACTGCCTGTCACATAGAGTGGCTAGTTCATGTTGATATTCTCCATACATTATATCTGGGGCCTTCCTTGGGCATGTCTTCCAGGTGTTTTGCCTTGCATTACCTCTTTCCATACGCTCCACTCCTGTGCGTATCACGTGTCCAAAATAGGAGAGTATCCTTGATATCAGTGCTTCAAACGAGTTCTACTATTCACAAGGGGCAGCACTGTAACACAAGTGGATAGCACTGTTGCTTCACAGCGCCAGGGTCCCAGGTTCGATTGCCCGCTGGATCACTATCTGTGCGAAGTCTGCACGTTCTCCCCGTGTCTGCGTGGGTTTCCTCCGGGTGCTCCGGTTTCCTCCCACAGTCCAAAGACATGCAGGTTAGGTGGATTGGCCATGATAAATTGCCCTTAGTGGCCAAAAAGGTTCGGAGGGGTTATTGGGTTACGGGGATAGGGTGGAAGTGAGGGCTTAAGTGGGTCGGTGCAGACTCGATGGGCTGAATGGCCTCCTGCACTGTATGTTCTATAAACTTTCTCGAGTACACACTCATTTGTCCGTTTGGCTGTCCATGACGCATGTAATATCTGTCTGAGTCCATTCCTTTCAAATGCTCTTGATCAATCCTCAGCACTTTCTTTGGTAGTCCAGCTTCCACAGCCATACACCAGTTACACACGAGCTTTCACAAGATGAGTTTTTTTATACTCAAGATGCTGGGCTTATTTCAACTAAATGGGAACAAAGTCCCGTAGCGAGCGGGTTAAGCCACATGTTTCCTACCGTTCGCAGCAATGGAACTTTGTTGTACAGGGCTATACAATGCGACTCGTGTTGCATAAGGGGCCTCAGCGGGGAATGCATAGCCGAGGCAGCACAGAGCCCCTTTTTGTATGGAATATTGGGAATGTAGTGAGAGTAGTTTAGGTTCATCTGTGATTAGATCCTACTTTACATGGCACACATGCACAATGGGCACCTGTTCAGGTATCGAAGATGTCCAACATCAGTGGAAATATAACTCTGTTTATGGGAGAGTTGAGGAGGAAATTGGAGTGAGTGGGGCGGGGATGGAGGGCAAAACTGTTGGGATGAAGTATCAAAGTAAAATCTTAACTGCATTCATTCGGTGAGCGAGCTTTAAATGTTTTGCTCTTCGAAGATCCTGCACATCTCCTCCATTTATCAGATTATACATTCTTGAGATCAGCACAGAGGCAATGTGTGGAGAACAACTTGCAGTGTCGAGAAATCGGAGGTAAAAAGCTGATGGAATTGGAGGGATAAACAGGGAGCTGGTGCCAGAGGTTTAATCGTGTGGGAGACGGTTTCTGCGCAGTGTTCTTTGCTGCGTGATGGTGGTGATGCAGTCATGAAGACCTTCATGACGACAGGCTCAATAGAATAATGCTGGAAATGAGAAAAATCACAACCCTGATGTTACAGTTTAAACATGGAAAACCAGACTGAACAGGGTCGGCTGGTGAAGTGACGATGCTGAAAATTAGAGCTGGAGTGTGGTTCGTACTTTTCCTCATGGCGGACAACATCGTCTTTGCGGGGTTTTGCATTTCAAAAATCAACAGCTTGCATTTATGTAGTGCCCGTCGCATAGATGATTAGCCTCACAATTGAACCTGGGACTTGAGTATAGAGCTGCCGTGTGCCGACCCCCAGCAATTGCCCATTGTCTGCCTGGTTGATGAAGACAGACTAATAACACAGCAGGAGTGCGAAATGGAGGGGAGGCCGGGAGAGGTCAGAGTTGAATGTTGACAGAAAAACGTTCAAAGGAACTCTTTTGGCAGGGATGAAGGTCGCCAGGCGAAAGGATCTTGGGAGGAAGTTTCAGAGGATGGGGGGGATGGTGGCTGAATGAATAAACACCATGGAAAGAGAGCAGGTTTTGGAAGTAGACTGATGGTGGAGCTACAGAAGAGACATGGGGAACATATGGCATCAGCCCATCTGTGTAAATTTAAGTAAATTCAAAACGTTGTGGGTAGGTTAGGTAGCTGTCAGATTGTGATCGGCCATGTTGTTATGGTGTTGGGAGCACATCTACCCTTTGTTTATGTTGGTCGCGTGTTGGTAAGATGTTGATTTAACTTCCACTGAAGGAAGTTGCTTCCCTCCGATGAACTCGGAGGAACATCCTGAGCAGAGGTGAAGCGATTGACTAACAGTATGTTATTTTCAGTAACCTATTGCTGGGATAGTTTTTATAATGTTGAATTTCATTATATAAAAATCTACCAGAAGCTTTGGTGAGATGTATATGAATGAGCTGATATCATCGAGATTTACAGAAAGGAAGAAGGCCATTCACTCCATCATGCGCTGGCCGACATGTAGTCAATCCAGTTCATCTCACTTTCTAGTTTTTGGTCCATCGCCTTGTACGTTATGGCACTTCAAGCGCATATCCAATTCCTTTATAAATGTTATGAAGGTTTCTGCTCAACCACCCTTTCGGCTGAGAGTTTCAGATGAACAAATTTCCCCTTCCCCTCGAATTGCCTTTAAACCCCCTGCCTCTAGCTCCAGCTCTCAATCCCTCAACCAATGCTGCTGAACCCCTCATCATTTAGTAACCTCCTCCTGTTCCAAAGAAAACAATCCTAGTCCAGCCAGTTTTTCTTCATAACTGACATTCTCCAGGCCAGGCAACATCCTTGTAAACCTCCTCTGTAACCTCTCCAGTGAAATCGCACCTTTTCTGTCGTCGGGAGTCCAGACTTCCAGCTGCGGTCCGAGTAGGATTTTACAGTCTTTTATTCTATGTGTCAATCATTAAAGGCAAGCTTCCTGTTTGTCTTCTCACTTCGCCAGCTACCTTCAGGATCCGCGGACATGCACTCGAGATCTATTCCCCTATACTGCACATATATTGCACATTCTGTTGCCTTTTTAACCTTTCCCAAATGTATTATCTCACTCTCCTGCTTGAACTCCATTTGCCACAAAAGTTCTGAAGCAGTAGTCTTCAATACTATTGCTGGAATATTGTCAGGCCCCATAGCCTTTGCAGTATCCAGTCCTTCAGCCATTTCTTGATATCACCTGGAGTGAATGGAATTGGCTGAAGACGGACATCTGTAATGCTGGGGAACTGCAAGTAGATCGAGATGGATCATTCATTCGGCACTACTGGCTGAAGATTACTGCTTCAGCCTTATCATTTGCACTAATGTGCTGGGCTTCCTCAACATTGAGGGTGGGGATATTTATGGAGCCTCCTCCTCCAGTGAGTTGTTTAATTGTCCACCACCATTCACGGCTGGATGTGGCAGGACTGCTTAAATATGATCTGGTTAATTGTGGGATCGCTTAGCTCTGTATTATTTGCTGCTTATTCTTTGGCACTAAATAATTCTGTTATGTCGCTTCACCAGCCTGACGCCTCATTTTCGAGGTATGCCTGGTCCTGGCTTGGCCTTTGCACTCTTCATTGAACCAGGGTTGATCGATCCCCTGGCTTGCTGGTAATGGTAGAGTGGGGGATATGGCAGGCCATGAGGTTGCGGATTGTGGTTGAATACAATTCTGCTGCTCTGATGGATGCCCAGTTTTGAGCTGCTAGATCTGTTCAAAGCCTTTCCCACTTTAGCAAGGTGGCAGTGCCACACATCAAGAAGGAGGGTATCCTCAATGTGAAGATGTGGTAATCAGTAATCAGCAGGAGGTTTCCTTGCCCATGTTTGACCGGGTGCCCTAAGACTTCATGGGGTCCAGAGTCAATGTTCAGTGCTCAGGGCAACTCCCTCCCGACTGTATACTACTCTACCGCCACCTCTGCTGGGTATATCCTGTGCCACCAGCACAGGAAAGGTGGTGCTGTCTGGGATATTATATGTAAGCTATGATTCTGTGAGCATGACTATGCAAGGCTGTTTCTTGACTAGTCTGTGAGGCTGCTCTCCCAATTTTGGGAGCTGCCAGATATTAGTAAGGAGGACTTGTGGGGTCGGCCAGGCTGAGTTTCCTGTTGTCGGTTACGGTGCCTGGGCTGATGCATTCCATTGAATACACCTGAGTGACATTTCAGAGTCAATCACGTGCCGTGGATATGGAATAACATGTAGGCCTGACCAGATAAGACAGCAGGTTCCCTTCCCGAAAAGGCATTAGTGAACCAGATGAGCTTTTACGACAATCAACAATGGATTCATGGATTTTTAATTCCAGATATTTTGTGGAGTTTTTAAAACTGAACCACAGTGGGATTCAATCCCAGTCTCCAGAGCAGCACGGTAGCACAGTGGTTAGCACAGTTCCTTCACAGCTCCAGGGTGCCAGGCTCGATTCCCGGCTTGGGTCTGTGCGGAGTGTGCACGTTCTCCCCGTGTCTGCGTGGGTTTCCTCCGGGTGCTCCGGTTTCCTCCCACAGTCCGAAGATGTGCACGTTAGGTGGTTTGACTAAGCTAAATTGCCCCTAGTGTCCAAAAAAGGTTGGGGGGGGGGGTTACAGGGATAGGGGGGAGGTGTGGGCTTAGGTGTGGTGCTCTTTCCAAGGACCGGTGCAGACTCGATGGGCCGAATGGCCTCCTTCTGCACTGTAAGTTCTATGATACCCTGGTCTCTGGATTGGTACAGGACTCTGCTACTGCCTCCCCATAGATCGGAATATTGGAGAGTCCCACTGGTGTGATTGTCCCTTTTTTTGTTCTTCAGTTCATCCCA
Source organism: Scyliorhinus torazame (assembly GCF_047496885.1). Classification (NCBI taxonomy): domain Eukaryota; kingdom Metazoa; phylum Chordata; class Chondrichthyes; order Carcharhiniformes; family Scyliorhinidae; genus Scyliorhinus; species Scyliorhinus torazame. The sequence continues at coordinate 231,268,876 of NC_092716.1, forward strand.
TGTGGCCTCATTTGATGATCTTTCAACCATATTATCCTCCTCACAGCTGTTGTGTTATGCTGCTTCGGATAACACAGGCTGCTACTTGATGCAGTCTTAACTAAAGGATGCTCCAGACTCTGAAGTGAGTTCAACGTGTTTATTGAACTATTAACACAGTTCTCAAATGAGTTCGACTCTCTGCTAATCTAACTGTAGTAACTCAGTCTAACTGTACCAGCTTGCTCTCAGCCACGTGCTGGGGTGTGATGCTGCTGATCAACCCTGTCTAACTCTCTAGATGTCTGCCTGTGGAAAGAGGCAGGGTGTGAGTGCCTCATCCCTTTTATAGTGTTTATGTCATGCCCCCTTGTGGTGATGCCACCTTCTGAGTGTCCTGACTGCCCATTGGTTGTGTCCTATTCGGAGTGTTCATTGGTTGCATGTTTGCATTTCATGGTTTCTTTCCGTCAGTATTGTCTTTCCATCAGTACTGACCTCCCATCTTGTCCCCCGCTCTTATCTGGTCTGAATTCTCTGTAACCAGGGTTTTTTGAGCTCCCATTCCATGTCACCGTGATAATTATAGTATCATACTTGCACTGTCTATATAATTTTTGAATATATTATGATTGCCGTAGAATTGCATTTTGACCATATTCACACAGACGCATAAAATAAAACTGCTCATGGGATCAAACGTTCCATTCTCAAGCATGAAGTCTCTAAATATATGTACATAACTCAGCCTGTATAAGACCATATATAAGAATGTGATAGTTAATTTGTGTTACTTTAACTGATAGTTTTAAGTTAATACTGAGTTCTCATGAGGTGAATACTGCGCAGCATAACTCTGTCTGCCACATGTGTTCAAAGAGCATCATTCCACTCTACTTCATTGTTCACGTTGTGATGGTGCCTTGCAAACAAGGGAATACTTAATTGATTCTCATGATCTTTATGATGTATGGATCAAGCAGCACACTACTCCTAAAATAATAGTGTAATGCCCTTGGGCCACATAACTCAATGGTCGGGCATTTTGAATATAAGACATGGCCCTTTGTGCAGGTCCCTGCACTGGGCCAAATGTCCAATTGCCATTACTAAGGTTTTCTCAGAGGATTTACTTTCAGTACAAATGCTGAAAATTGACTGCGATAGGTTAAGCAAGTAATGAGAATTTGAGATGTTCCCAGAAGGTTTCGCCTGCACGGTTTCTCTTGATTGACTTATTGTAACTAATTAAAGCAAGCTCTTATTGAATATTCAAACTCTTGTGCAAAATGTTTGAACCTGTTTTTAAATTGATAGATTTTGGCACGAGGACGCTATTCCTTGAATAAATAAATATAGTAAACAAACATTGGTTATGCTTTTCTTGTGTGGTATTCCACCTTACCTCTTCAGCATTTTGCTCTCCATTAATTAAACAGGAAGACTTTGAATGGGCATTTTGTTGTTTAAGTAGAGCAATAATGCTTTGTTAGATATTGTGATCTGGGAATGAAACAAAAAGGAAAAATACTGCAGATGCTGGAAATCTGGAATGAAACCAGGAAATGCGGCAATCACTCCAGTCAGGCAGCAGCAGTGGAGAGAGCAAGATACAGGTAGTGTTTCAGGTTGATCATCTTTCCTCAGGTTTTGGTTGGCATAGGATGCAACATCAGCTTGAGACAGGAGTCTTTCCTCAACTCCGTATTGATTGGTGGACAACTGTCACCTCTGCTGAGCCCATTTTAAAAATTCCAAAATGGAAGTTTTAAGAGTCCTGGCATCTAGTCCCTTCAAAACATGAGCTTCCAATGTTAGTAAATTGGCAGCAGGGAAGATTTAAAAAAAATAAACTTAGAGTACCCAATCCTTCCAATTGAGGGCCAATTTAGCATGGCCAATTGTCCTACCCTGCACATCTTTGGGTTGTGGGCGTGAGACCCACGCAGACACGGGGAGATTGTGCAAACTCCACACGGACAGTGACCCGGGACCGGGATCAAACTCAGCCCCATGAGGCAGCAGTGCTAACCACTGTGCCACCGTGCTGCCCTAGGCAGCAGGGAAGATATAAAGTAATACATGTTTCACAGGCTTGTAATCAGAGCTGAACATACATTTAAGTATATATGCAAGGAACCCTGCCCTATGACTAAAGAGCAGCGAGATTGGAGCAATATGGCACCGCCATCCACACAGGCCATTCTAAAAGCTGGTGCTGGTACTGACTGTTTACGTGGATCATGCATGTCCACAAGGGACCTCTTTGTTAGAGAGAGAGAAGTTCCTGCATAGTTTGAGGAGCACCACTCCATATCCAGCATGGAGCAAGGCAAGGAGGCAGACCTGCATGAACCCCACCATCGGCATCATTGCACCACACTCCAGTCATGCAACCAACTGAGCTAACCAGTCCCCACCACATATGCCCAAGAAAAGTAAAAACAGGCTAAATTGATGCATGTATACAGATGGACCTTCAACGTGATTTAATACACAAGTTGTTAAGACATCAAAAATTAAAGATATTACAAATTCAATTGTTGTTAAATAAGATTATTGTGGAATGGTTATCTTTTGGTGACATTAATTGAAAAGTACAATTTGCTGGTAGCATTTCTTGTCCTGTGCAGTTGTGAGCAGGTAAGGAGGCATATTTACTTCTCAAAACACAACAGAATAGTCCAGTCACTACAGGGGGAAATGAATGGTTTAAATCCTTTTCGGGTGTACTTGACCCATGGGTGGCATGATGGGCACAGTGGTTAGCACTGCTGCCTCTCAGCGCCAGTGACCCAGGTTTGATTCCAACCTTGGCAGCTGTCTGTGTGGAATTTATGCGTTCTCCCCGTGTCTACGTGGGTTTCCTCCAGGTGATCTGATTTTCACCCACATTCAGAAAATGTGCAGGTTAGGTGGATTGGCGATGCTAAATTGCCCCGTAGTGTCCAAGGGTTAAATGGGGTTATGGGGGTAGGGCAGGGGAGTGGTGCCTAGGTGGAATGCTCTTTCGGTAGGTCGTTGCAGACTGGATTGGCCAAATGGCCTCCTTCAGCACTGTAGGGATTCTATAATTTTGTATAATTTCTTATGTAATTATCATGCTGTTTTTTTGGGTAAATGTTTCCTGAAGTATCGATGATAGTCAGTGTTATTTAGGTCTTTTATTTTAACCCCTAAGCGAGCACCTTCTTTCTGCAAGCATGTTTGTCAGAATATCCTTTTTTTCTGGCAAATGCTCAGTGCAATGATGTAAATCATATCAAACCCCATCAGTGCATCAATTATGTGTGATTATAATTAGGGTAGAAATGATGCACACTCTGCTGGCTGTCCCATCTCCCCAGGCAAGGAAAGGTGAAGATGGCATCTCCTGAGATCTGCACCCAAAGTACAATAGCATTAATCTGCCCAATTTACCAGCCAAGTGCATGATGAGTGAATATATCAGTCTTGCCTTGACTAATAGATAGAACACTTTGATATGTTTTTTGTCTTTGATAATTATTTACTCAGAAAAGATGGCTGGTGTACTGCAACTTATCGTAGAATCCCTCCAGTGCAAAAGGAGGCCATTTGGCCCATCCGTCTGCACCGACCCTGCAAAAGAGCATACTACCCAGGCCCACACCCCTACCTCATCCCTGTAACCCCGCAACCCACCTAACCTTTGGACACTAAGGGGCAATTTAGCACGGCCAATCCACCTAACCTGCACATCTTTGGAGTGTGGGATGAAACCGGAGCACCCGGAGGAAACACACAAAGACACGGGAGAATGTGCAAACTCCACACAGAGTCGCCAAGGTCGGAATTGACCCCAGGTCCTTGGAGCTGTGAGTCAGCAGTCCTAACCACTGTGCCCATGTGCCGTCCGTGCCGCAACTTAGTACCTTCCTATTATTATCGAAACAGTTAATCGCAAACCTTAATTTCGCAATGCTCACAATTTCTTGCTGGGAAATGGGCATTCATATTTACTGAATGACCAGCCTATTTCAATACTCATTGGCACTGCCTATTTCAGTTACATTTTGATCTGTATCATTTTAAGTGTAGTATTTTAAAATTGTACCAAATAATATTTCTGTATATATTGTAAAGATCTTAGGCCGTATTCGGGGTGTCGGACAAGCCGGGGTTGGAAACGGGTGCGGAGTCAGCTGTTGTAACCTTCGCCTCATTGATCGCTCAAAGGTGGATCCTGTTAGGGTGGAGATCAAACGCCCTGCTGGAATTCTTGACTCTTGAGAAGGTGAAGTTTGAACTGAGGGGAAGGATGGAGGGGTTCTACAATTCATGGGCGTTATTCATTGTGCACTTTTAAGAACTGGATAACATCGAACGCTGGGAGTGTTGTGGGGAGGGGGACTGTGTGTGTTAATGGTGACTATTGGTGATTCCTGATTCCTTTTTGCCATTTGTTTTTGTGAACATGTGGGCTAATGTTTGCGGTTTGGTGGGAGGATGGGATCGTTGTTATTGATATGGGGATTGACATTTGTTACTGATTATTGTTTATTGTTGGTGGGTGTAAATTTGGGGAAAATGTGAAAAAGGAGAATAAAAATATTTTAAAAAAAATATATTGTTAAGATTTTGATGGGCTCCTGTGTCAGCAATATTTTGGATAAACGTTACCTCTAACGGGACTATCTCAAATCAGTTGGAGACGTTAAGAGGTGTCCTTTTTTCAAACAAACTTGATAGCAACAATCAGCTTTTAAACTTTGGGTTAATTGTGACAAACCGAGATGCTTTGTCATGTTTTAGCAGGATCCCATTATAAATGAGCTTTCGAGGTAGCTAATATCTCCAATAGAAATATCTTTAATAAATGACATTGAAACAGGCCTATTTTGACATTAATGAGGATAGATTATGTAGAAATTAATTAGAAATAGTTTGATGTGTTGAAATTCTATGAACAGATTATGGTGCAGTAAGGCAGGATCATAATTGAGCTCCCGTTTACTTGAGGTTTTAGGAAAGACTGATAAGAGAAAATGACTATTGTTTTCTTTAGGGATGATTTTAATAATAGCTATTACCATTAACCTAATCAGTGTAGAAAAAGAATGATAGCTCCGTAGGAACGTAGGCTGATCATTTGCATAGAGTTTACAATAAGTAATCAAAACAGAATATAGAAAGCATTCCTCCATGCATTTGATCTTTCAAGCTTAAAAAGTTTGATGTTATTAGTGAATATCCTATTAGTTATGGTTTCAAATGGAGTATGAATGAGAACACAAGTATTGTTTTGCTTCAAACTCATTTTGGTTCCCCAATTTCCTCCAATGCACGTACTTCTCCTTCTAGCCTCTCTTGAAACTTCTGTAATGTGGCAAGTTCAGCAGTGGCTTCAGATAAACTGTACCTTGGCTTATTAGATAATTCCACCTCCTGTGCTGAACTGTGCAAATTTAAAAGTCCCAAGCTTGACCTGCATTTGGTGCTGAATTTACCTGATCTTCATTTGGGGTGATGAAAACTGCTCCATTCTCCTGTGACCTGGGAGGGAAAATACATCTGATCTTGATTGCCATTCAGAAGCCTCTGGTGCAATGTGTGGGATGTGACTGTATGCCTGCTGTGTTCAGCGTTCCCCATACCAGCTGGTCAAACTTGTTGGCTCAGTTCACAGATAAAGGATTGTAATTTGGTGGAGCTTTGCAGAGTGACCTTGGAACCGCATCCAGGGGACGGAGGGGAAAAATGCATACACAAACAGCTGACCCCTCTTTTAGCATAGATCTCGATGTGCTTGGGCAGATCATTATTGAAAACCCACTCAACAATTTATGACCTAATAGTAGTGTGTGCATCTGTTTGCGGAAGTTTAAGGGTCATATCTTTTTTAAAGCAGAGGCACTTTGTTGAAATGCTGAATAAAACCGTACAGCTTACCTGACGAATGGTTAAAAAGGATATTTTTTCATAAATATTTTGTTAAGTATCCATTGATTGCTAATCTATTTAAATCTATGCCTGCGAGTGTTTAGCTTTGCCGCCTAATAAATGGAGTCTTTAATTTCCAGTCGAAATCTTGATTAATATGCTTCACATTGTTTAGAGGAAGTGCAGTTTCTCCTTTCCTCTTAGCGGCTGAGAGCAGCAGTTCCATTAACTTGGAGGAGAAAAAAGTCTCCGCTGAATGGACCACAATAATGAATGATTAATGTCGGACTCTGATTTGTACAAAAATAAAATCCACCATTCAGGAGTCTGCACCTTGAAACTAAATGACTAAACGGCTTTATTTCAATAATATATGAATCGAGGTTCTGCATGCAGTGACGACAGCGGTAAGACACCAGTAGAAGCAGTGAGGCTCCAGCATTGCACAGCAGTGCCCCATCGCAGGTGCACATTTTGACTTGTCATGCATGTTAAAGGGGATATTTAGATCATTCCTGAACTCATTAACTGGAAATGCGAATTCCTGCTTTGTTCACTTCCAAAATCCATTTTAAAAAAATGTTTGGTGGAGCCATTGAAAGCACGCAGTTGAAGATGAGTGTAACTTATCAATAATGCAATTAAATATAATGCATTTATGACAGCAGGTTTTCTTCTACAGCTTGAGCAAATCTGCAGGTTATCCAAAGTTTCAGGGACACCGGTGATCTCGCCGTTTGGAAGCTATGCAGAGGCTGTCCTGCCTCTCTTTGAAAGCCGTGTAAGAACCTATTTGAATAAAGCAATAGAATTTGGAAAATTGAAATAAATGGTTGCAACACAACAAACAGTATTCCCCAGGAAAAGTACCTCCTTGCTCATAGTTTCAAAGAACTCCAAAATTGCTGCCTCAACCAGGAGAGACTTGTGTGCAGTGTGAACTGGAAAGAGTGCAGAAGGGATTTACGAGGATTCTACCAGGACTTGATGGTCTGAGTTATAAGGAGAGGCTGGATAGGCTGGGACTTTTTTCCCTGGAGTGTAGGAGGCTTAGGGTTGAGCTTATAGAGGTCTATAAAATAATGAGGAGCATAGATAAGGTAGATAGTTGACATATTTTCCCAAAGGTAGAGGAGTCTAGAACTAGAGGGCATAGGTTTAAGGTGAGAGGAGAGAGATACAAAAGAGATCAGAGGGGAGATTTCTTCACACAGAGGGTGGTGAGCATCTGGAACGGGCTGCCAGAGACAGTGAAATGAAATGAAATGAAAATCGCTTATTGTCATCAGTAGGCTTCAAATTAAGTTACTGTGAAAAGCCCCTAGTCGCCACATTCCGGCGCCTGTTCGGGGAGGCTGGTACGGGAATTGAACCGTGCTGCTGGCCTGCCTTGGTGTGCTTTCAAAGCCAGCGATTTAGCCCTGTGCTAAACCAGCCCCTGGTAGAGGCGGGTGCAGTTTTGTCCTTTAAAAAGCAGTTAGACAGTTAAATGGGCAGGATGGGTATAGAGGAATATGGGCCAAATGCGGGCAAGTGGGACTAGCTTAGTGATGGACAAGCTGGGCCAAAAGGCCTGTTTCCATGCTGTAAACATCTGTGACTCTGTGACTCTGTGGTGATCAAGTAAAAGCTATATAAAATTCGTTCGTCACCTAATTCTCACACCTAATATTTTTCAAATGTTTCCAGGCCCCAGGTTTTATATAGTAAGCTGGGATCGGGTGCAGGATGGGCTTCCTGACTGTCAACAACCAAGCAATGTTTGGTTGACAAGAGGTTTGCTTTCACAAGGCGAGCATGATCCAGTCATTTTCTCCTAGCGTTCCCCACTGGGGCAGAGCTCTCTGATCCTACATGATATTTCATACACTGGCCTCGCTGACACTTGGCAAAACTTTCTCAATGGCAGCTGGTGAACCTGAATGCTAATCGAGGCCAGAATGTGATTTCCTTCTTCTCTGGGCTGATAGACCACTGCTGGAGAGATGCAAGGCTACCCGTTAATATTTAATGAAATTGCAGCATTTTGATGTTTTGTATTTATGGTCCAGGGCATCAATTGGTTCGTGACACTATTCTGATGTCTGAGATAGTCATTGCACAAGTGATTGATTTTGTCACTGAGAAGAGGTGGTATAACACTGTCCAATGTTCTATTATGATTTGAAACTACTGTCAGCTACAATAGCTGCAGTTTTAAATGATTATTGGAAGTTCGTTCATACTGTACTTACAATCATGTCTGTACCATTATTTTTGTCAGTAATTGAGTAATTGCGGCCTGTAGGTAAAGGTACATCATAGAATCACAGCATTTGCTGTGCAGAAGGAGGCCATTCGGCCCGTCGAGTCTGCACCGACCCTTGGAAAGAGCACCCTACTTAAGCCCATGCCTCCACCATATCCCCGTAACCCAGTAACCTCACCCAATCTTTTGTACACTAAGGGGCAATTTTTTTTTTTTCTAAATAAATTTAGAGTACCCAATTCATTTTTTCCAATTAAGGGGCAATTTAGCGTGTCCAGTACACCTACCCCGCACATCTTTGGGATGTGGGGGCGTAACCAACGCAAACACGGGGAAAATGTGCAAACTCCACACGGACAGTGACCCAGAGCAGGGATCGAACCTGGGACCTCGGCGCCCTGAGACTGCAGTGCTAACCACTGAACAGCCATGCTGCCCTCTAAGGGGTAATTTCGCACCGCCAATCCACCTGACCTGCACATCTTTGGACTGTGGGAGGAAACCGAAGCACCCGGTGGAAACCCACGCAGACCCGAGGAGAACGTGCAGACTCCGCACACACACAGCCACCCGAGGCCGGAATTGAACCCGAGTCACTGGAGCTGTGAAGCAGCAGTGCTAACCATGTGCCACCGTGCCACCCATGATGCCGTGGATGATGCTTTGAAAGCGGAGTTTAAAATAGAAAAAGAAATTACGGCAGTAAAACAGCAAAATGCTCAATGCTTGTATATCTATTTTAATTTACAATACATCAGTCTAGGTGGCGAATGACGACACAATTCAAAATCTTTTCTCACATTTCGCGCACATCTCAATAATGGCAGAGCCCAGCTTGAGTACGAAAGGCAAGGCTGAAGCTTTTGCAGCCATCATCAGCGAGGGGCAAAAAAAAACCCAAGAGGGTGATCCAATTTGGCCTCCTCCTGAGGTCCAGTCTTCACAGAAGCTGGTTTTCAACCAGGGCAATTCACTTCACATGATGCCACAACCGTGCTGGTTGCAGCAAAGGCTATGGGGGCGAGGCTACACATGAGAGCTGTGTATGTAGTCAAACTGCTCCAGTACAGCTACAGTGCTGGCAAACGGCAATGTGGACAATTGCCCAGTTATGTCTTGTCCACACAAAGTTGGACAGTTCAATCCAATCCAATCCAAACCAATCCAGCCAATTTGCAATGATCAGCAAAGGGATGGAATGGGTCATTGACAATGCCACCAAGCAACACTTGCCCACCTGCACACCAATGATCAGCTTGTTTTCTGCCAGGGACACTCCACTCCAGGTCTCATTACAATCTTGCTTCAACCATGGACAAAAGAACTAAATGCCTGAGGTGTGAGGTGAGAGTGACTGCACATGATGTCAAGGCAGCTTTTGACTGAATGCGGCGCCAAGGAGTCCGAGCAAAACTGAAGTCAATGGGAATGGTCAATAGGTTGGGCGGGGACGTGTTGGAAAAACCTCTCCACTGGTCGGAGTTTCACTTGGCACAAAGGAAGATTGTTGTGGTTGTTCAAGGAAGATTCTCTCAGCCCCAGGAGGTTGCTGCAAGGGCAGATCAGGAGCTGAGTATTCTGCCACAAGTGATTAAGCTCCTGACTCTCCAAAGCCTGCCCACGATCTGCAAGGCACAAGTCAGGGGTATGATGGAATACTCTTCATTGTCTGGCTGAGTGCAACTCCAACAACACTTGAGCTTGATACCATCCAGGGTAAAGTAGCCTGCTTGACTGGCACCCTATACACCACTTTAAATATTCACTCCTTCCATCACTGAAACCCACAGTGACAGAAATATGTACACGGTACAGTGCAACAGATCGTCAAGGGTTCTTAAAGAGCACCTCCGAAAGCAATGATCTCTTCCACCTCTTTTCATTCACCGGATATGGTTGCCGCTGGCTGGGCCAGCATTTATCGCCCATCCTAAATTGTCCTTGAACTGAGAGGCCTGCTTGGCCTTCAGAGGGCATTGAGCCTACTTGTGACAATAAGCGATTATTATTGTTAGTATTATTATTATAAGAGTCAATCACCCTGCTGTGGATCTGGAGTCGCATATAGGCCAGACCAGGTAAGGACGGCAGATTTATTTTCCGAAAGGACATCAGTGAACCAGATGGGTTTTTAAACAACAATTAACAATGGTTTCATGGTCATTATTGGACTTCATAATTCTAGATTTTTATTGCATTCACATTTCACCATTTGCCATGGTAGGATTCGAACCTGTGTCCCCAGACATTGCCCTGCATATTTGGAGTACTAATCCACTGACAATTACACCATCACTTACCCTGGAAGAACAAAAGCAGTAGATGCATTGGAACAGCCATCTCCATCACAGCCTGGTTTGGCAATTGCTTGGTCCATGATCACAAGAAACTGCAGAGTGTGGTGAACTCAGCCCAACGCATCACACAAGCTTGCCACCCCCACATTGATTCTGTATACACCTCCCGCTGCCTCAGGAAGGCAGACAGCATTAATAGAGACCCCTCCCACCCAGGCATTTCCTTCTTCCAGACCCTTCTACCAGGGAGAAGGTACAGAAGTCTGAAGACCCGCACATCCAGACATTGAACAAAGAACAAAGAAAAGTACAGCACAGGAACAGGCCCTTCGGCCCTCCAAGCCCGTGCCGACCATGCTGCCCGACTAAACTACAATCTTCCACACTTCCTGGGTCCGTATCCCTCTATTCCCATCCTATTCATGTATTTGTCAAGATGCCCCTTAAATGTCACTGTCATCCCTGCTTCCACCACCTCCTCCGGCAGCGAGTTCCAGGCACCCACTACCCTCTGTGTAAAAAACTTGCCTCGTACATCTACTCTAAACCTTGCTTCTCGCACCTTAAACCTATGCCCCCTAGTAATTGACCCTTCTACCCTGGGGAAAAGCCTCTGACTATCCACTCTGTCTATGCCCCTCATAATTTTGCAGACCTCTATCAGGTCGCCACTCAACCTCCGTTGTTCCAGTGAGAACAAACCAAGTTTATTCAACCGCTCCTCATAGCTAATGCCTTCCATACCAGGCAACATTCTGGTAAATCTCTTCCGCACCCTCTCTAAAGCCTCCACATCCTTCTGGTAGTGTGGCGACCAGAATTGAACACTATACTCCAAGTGTGGCCTAACTAAGGTTCCATACAGCTGCCACATGACTTGCCAATTCTTATACTCAATGCCCGGCCAATGAAGGCAAACATGCCGTATGCCTTCTTGACTACCTTCTCCACCTGTGTTGCCCCATTCAGTGACCTGTGGACCTGTACACCTAGATCTCTCTGACTTTCAATACTCTTGAGGGTTCTACCATTCACTGTATATTCCCTACCTGCATTAGACCTTCCAAAATGCATTACCTCACATTTATCCGGATTAAACTCCATCTGCCATCTCTCCGCCCAAGTCTCCAAACAACCTAAACCCTGCTGGATCCTCTGACAATCCTCATCGCTTTCTGCAATTCCACCAACCTTTGTGTCGTCTGCAAACTTACTAATCAGACCAGTTACATTTTCCTCCAAATCATTTATATATACTACAAACAGCAAAGGTCCCAGCACTGACCCCTGCTAGTCACAGCCACTAGTCACAGCCCTCCAATTAGAAAAGCATCCTTCCATTGCTACTCTCTGCCTTCTATGACCTAGCCAGTTCTGTATCCACCTTGCCAGCTCACCCCTGATCCCGTGTAACTTCACCTTTTGTACTAGTCTACCATGAGGGACCTTGTCAAAGGCCTTACTGAAGTCCATATAGACAACATCAACTGCCCTACCTGCATCAATCATCTTTGTGACCTCTTCGGAAAACTCGATCAAGTTAGTGAGGCACGACCTCCCCTTCACAAAACCATGCTGCCTCTCACTAATACATCCATTTGCTTCCAAATGGGAGTAGATCCTGTCTCAAAGAATTCTCTCCAGTAATTTCCCAACCACTGACGTAAGGCAGTTCCCTGGGTTATCCTTGCTACCCTTCTTAAACAAAGGAACAACATTGGCTATTCTCCAGTCTTCCGGGACATCACCTGAAGCCAGTGAGCATCCAAAGATTTCTGTCAAGGCCTCAGCAATTTCCCCTCTAGCCTCCTTCAGTATTCTGGGGTAGATCCCATCAGGCCCCGGGGACTTACCTACCTTTATATTTTTCAAGACGCCCAACACCTCGTCTTTTTGGATCTCAATGTGACCCAGGCTATCTACACCCCCTTCTCCAGACTCAACATCCACCAAGTCCTTCTCTTTGGTGAATACTGATGCAAAGTATTCATTTAGTACCTCGCCCATTTCCTCTGGCTCCACAAATAGATTCCCTGCCTGTCCTTCAGTGGGCCAACCCTTTCCCTGGCTACCCTCTTGTTTTTTATGTACATGTAAAAAGCCTTGGGATTTTCCTCAACCCTATTTGCCCATGACTTTTCGTGACCCCTTCTAGCCCTCCTGACTCCTTACTTAAGTTACTTCCTACTTTCGTTATATTCCACACAGGCTTCGTCAATTCCCAGCCTTTTAGCCCTGACAAATGCCTCCTTTTTCTTTTTGACGAGGCCCACAATATCTCTCGTTATCCAATGTTCCTGAAAATTGCCGTATTTATCCTTCTTCCTCACAGGAACATGCCGGTCCTGAATTCCTTTCAACTGACACTTGAAAGTCTCCCACATGTGAGATGTTGATTTACCCTCAAACATCCGCCCCCAATCTAGGTTCTTCAGTTCCCGCCTAATATTGTTATAATTAGCCTCCCCCCAATTTAGCACATTCACCCTAGGACCACTCTTATCCTTGTCCACCAGCATTTTAAAACTTACTGAATTGTGGTCACTGTTCCCAAAATGCTCCCCTACTGAAACTTCTAACTCCTGGCCGGGCTCATTCCCCAATACCAGGTCCAGTACAGCCCCGTCCCTAGTTGGACTGTCTACATATTGTTTTAAGAAGCCTTCCTGGATGCTCCTTACATACTCCGCCCCGTCTAAGCCCCTGGCACTAAGTGAGTCCCAGTCTTCTTCCCCACAGCTACAAGACTCCTCAACGACTCCCCCTCAGACTGATCTGTTCCCTGTAAGTACACTATTCACGACACCCTATGCTGCTCTTGCTCATGTATTTGCTTTGTTCCGCACTGTAACCAATCACTGTTTTGTCAATGTACCATTTGTCAATGTACCCTGTTGATTATTCTTTTTGTCTCCTATGTACATACTGTGTATGTTCCCTCAGCTGCAGAAAAATACTTTTCACTGTACTTCGGTACATGTGACAATAAATCAAATCAAATCAGAATCAAAGTCACACACCATTTGACTTTAAAATAATTCATGATTCCTTCGTCTTACTGATTCAAAATTCAGAAACTCTCCCCAACGGCAGGATGGGGGTAGCTTCACCCCAGGACCGCAGCCAGATTTTGGCTCACGACCACCTTCTGAAGGATTGGTATACAGAGGCTGTGCCTCCCATGAATGAATAAAAAGCATGAATTAATATCTCATACAGTGAAGTTTCAAATGGCATATCATGGAATATATTCATCCTATTCTAAAGTATACAACTTTTGCAGTGAAATCTCCCAGTCCTGTAGAATAACGAAAGTGACTTCCACCGTGACCATCTACACTAATAATATAACAATAATCTTTATTGTCACAAGTAGGCTTACAGTAACACTGCGATGAAGTTACTGTGAAAATCCCCTCATCGCCACACTCCGGCACCTGTTCAGGTACACAGAGGTAGAATTCAGAAGATACAAATGACCTAACAGCACGTCTTTCGGGACTTGTGGGAGGAAACCGGAGCGCCCGGAGCAAACCCACGCCGACACGGGGAGAACATGCAGACTCTACACAGACAGTGACCCAAGCCGGGAGTCAAACCTGGGACCCTGGCACTGTGAAGCAACTGTGCTAACCACTGAGCAATCACTTGTGCCGCCCACTATCAATGTGTCTCTGTTCACTATGGAATCTCAGGGCCGAGAGAGGGGTGATTTTAGGAGGAGGCATTTTTCTTGCCCTATCTGTTGCTATGATGTGATTCCATAGGTGCCTTGGCCTCAGCAAACCTCTTCTGTAAGTGGCACCTATTGAGTCTGACTTTGTCGTCACCTGGTGTCTGCATGTACTACCAGGAATAGGAGATGCAACTTTATTTTCTCACTTTAATCCTGGGTTTTGACCTAATTATAGCACCCTTAATACTAATCCTGATTCACTAATTTGACACATATCCAGGCTCTTATCTGGTACTTTCTCCTCTGTTTGACTCAGCTGCTCAATGAGTCAACAACCCACAGAACAATTCAGGAAGTTGCTGAGTTTTGCGTTGGGATTTTCAATTTCAGAATGGGGTAACTGAAGGCACAAGTAGAAAATAGAAGGATTCTTTAAGCTATCAGAATAGGTCTCTTCAATGGTTTAGAACTCCGGAACAGTTATCATCTTGAACAAAGAATAAAATCTACATTTTATATTTTAAAAATGAGTTGGGGCGTGATTCACCAAGTGTCTTTTTGGCCGGTTTGGTTGGGTGTTTCCCACTGGCTTTTTGGGTGAGATCCAGACCTGTTTTCATGCACACTTAAGGCGCAATTAAGCGCTGGGAGCGACCCCACTATCAAAGGGGACTCTGTATTTTTTCGGGCCTCAGCAGTGAATGCCCTGCCGAGCACAAGTGGCTAGCACTGTGACTTCACAACTCCAGGGTCTCAGGTTCGATTCCCCGCTGGGTCACTGTCTGTGTAGAGTCTGCACGTTCTCCCCGTGTCTGCGTGGGTTTCGTCCGGGTGCTCCGGTTTCCTCCCACAGTTCAAAGACCGTGCAGGTTAGGTGGATTGGCCATGATAAATTGCCCTTAGTGACCAAAAAGGTTAGGACGGGTATTGGGTTCCGGGGATAGGGTGGAAGTGAGGGCTTAAGTGGGTCGGTGCAGATTCGATGGGCCGAATGGCCTCCTTCTACACTGTATGTTCTATGTTCTATGAGGCTGCACTCAGTCACGTTTTCTGCATTGAGGAGCTCTTAAATGGTTCCCCGATCTCCATCGCCCCCCCCCCCCCCCCCCAATGCTCTAACTCACCTGTTGGGGTCCAGGAGCCCCAGGTCCAATCCGCAGTACCCAAACCCCAGTTCGGGTAAAATGCGACTTTCCCACTGCCAGGGTGGCACCCAGGTGGCACTGCCAGTGTGGTACCCAGGTGGCGGTACCAGGGTGCCAGACTGGCGGTACCAGGTCTGCAGTGCCAAGATGTCCGGCTGGCATCTGCCAGAGAGGCTCGTTCGAGATCGGGACGTTATTTTGAAAGGGTGCTCTGATCTCTAAGTGAGCTTGAGGAGCCCCTATGCCCTCTGCCCACAGACAATATAATCCCCTGCAGACATGGGCAATCCCCCTCCATCAGTAAAACGTAATGTGAGACCCACCCTACCACCACCCAGACATGAGGGTGACCCTGCTTCATGCCCATCCATCCTTGTAGGCATCACGCACCCCCCCTCCAACCCCTCCCCCAAGAGAGCATACTCCACTATGGGGTCGCTGATGGCCCACCCACCTTTATGGCCCTCCCCTCCATTCAGCAACACTCCCCTTCACCCTCCCAACCATCATGGTGCACCCCCCCCCCCTCGTTCGCACTGACACCCTGGTACTACCAAATTGGCAGGGTGCTGCCCTGTCCCCAACCATCCACGGGACACCAGGGGCCACCAAGACCCCCGGAGTGGCCATCACGCCAAGCAGAGACCAACACTAATTGGCAACGAGGTAAGGCCTTGCTGGTGTGGTCGGTGACTCCCAGGAGCCGGGAGAATGTGGCCTCAAACTGGCCGCGTATATTTTGATGAGCCTGATTGTTCATTTATTTATTTTTAAAAAATAATTCAGAGTATCCAAGTCATCTTTTCCAATTAAGGGGCAATTTAGTGTGGCCAATCCACCTACCCTGCACATCTTTGGGTTGTGGGGGTGAAACCCACGCAAACACGGGGAGAATGTGCAAATTCCACACAGACAGTGACCCAGAGCCGGGATCGAACCTGGGACCTCGGTGACCGGATGGTTCATTTAAATATGATTATCTGGGTCACACCCAGTGATAGCATGATCCAGATCACCGTGTGTCAGACGATTTGCACCCGGCTCGTAGCACATTGCAAAGCCCGGATTTGGCCTCTCCCAAGATGCACAAGATGCAATGGGATTATGCAGTGGGCACAGCAAAGTAGGAAAATCGCTCCCTTGTTGTCTGAAACTAAGATTTTAATTTTCTTTTCAAGAGAAAATATTCATTAGATTTGGGGAACAACAAAATAAATATAGATTAGGGAGACAGTTTGGCTCATTCGGCACCTCCAATCCGTCATCACTGGTATTGAATGTACCTGGCTAATTCCACAGTTTTTCACTCCAATGTCTTCCTCAGTCGGACCGAATAGATTTTGTATAAAGAAGTGTCTCCTGGCATCGGTTATAAATTTACCAACTTCTGATTTAAGTTGCAATTATGCACAAGGTCAGCTTTTGATAGCATCAAAAAACCTTTGATGTTGAAGCTGTCATCGGTAGAGTCTTAAAATTTCTTCCCAGTGTCTATTGATCAAACAAGAGTAGTGTAATGTTTGTGAATCTTACATTGCTTCAATACTCGTTAAAATGTGTCTCTGGTACCTCTCGCCTGAAAATCTCTCTCTTTTGCAACTCCATCCATAGCTTCCCTTTACATTCATCTTATACTAATCCTGCTTCAGCAATCTCCTGTCCTGGACATCTTAAGACTCATCTCTGAAGAGCCGGTGTATTTTAATTCAATGCAATTTCATGACACAAATTAAAGCTACGAAACAGAGCATGTTGCTCATTCAACGACGTTGCACTTTTACTGTCTGTAACAGCTGGTGTTCTCCTTGCAGTGGATTGCCAGGACGTCTCTGCCATCAGGGCTCAATAAGAAGTCTTACAACACCAGGTTAAAGTCCAACAGGTTTGTTTTAAACACTAGCTTTCGGAGCACAGCTCCTTCCTCAGGTGAAGGAAGGAGCAGTGCTCCGTAAGCTAGTGTTTAAAACAAACCTGTTGGACTTTAACCTGGTGTTGTAAGACTTCTTACTGTGCTCACCCCAGTCCAACGCCGGCATCTCCACATCATCAGGGCTGAAGAACACAAGAAACGGGAGCAGGAGCAGGCCATTTATCCCAGGGAGCCTGCTCCGCCATTCAGGAGGATCAGGGCTGATCTGATTGTGGCTTCAACTCCATCTTTCTGCCTGCTCCCCAATAACCCTTGACTCCCGAGTAGATCAAAAAAATTTGTCTAACTCGGTCTTGAATGTATTCAGTGACTCAGCCTCCACTGCACTTTTGTGTTAGCGAATTTGAAGAAATGACTCCATATCTCCATCGTAAATCAGAGACCCTGCCTCAGTGGATGAACTAATCGCGCAGATAGATATAATTGGGATTACGGAGACATGGCTGCAGGGTGAACAGGGATGGGAACTGAATGTCCCAGGGTTCTCAGTATTTAGGAAGGACAGGCATAACTGCTGGTTAAAGAGGAAATTAACACAATATTGAGAAAGGATATTAGCTCTGACAATGTAGAATCTGTATGGGTAGAGTTGAGAAATACCAAGGGACAAAAAACATTAGTGGGTGTCATATATAGACTCCCAAATTGCAGTGGTGAGGTTGGGAATGGCATTAAACAAGAAATTAGAGATGCATGTAATAAGGGAATATCGGTGATCATGGATGATTTTAATCTTCACATAAATTGGGAAAATCAAATTAGCCACAATGCCTTAGAGGAGGAATTCCTGGAATGTAGACGCGATGGTTTTTTTGACCAATATGTGGAGGAACCAACTAGAGAGCAGGCCATGTTAGACTGGGTACTGTGTAATGAGAAGGGAATTATTGCCAATCTGGCTGTACGAGACCCCTTGGGGGTGAGCAAGCATAACATGATAGAATTTTTTATCAAATGGAGAGTGAAGTAGTTGCTTCGGAGACTAGGTGCTGAATCTTAATAAAGGGAACTATGAGGATATGAGGCGTGAGTTGGCCTTGATAGATTGGGGAGAGTTACTTAAAGGGATGACAGTGGATAGACAATGGCAAACATTCAAGGAACGCATGGAGGAATTGCAGCAACTGTTCATTCCTGTCTGGCACAAAAGCAAAGGGGCTAAGAGGGCCAATCCATGGTTTAAAAAGGAAATTAGAAATAGTTACCCATCCAAGGAAGAAGCATACAGATTGGTCAAGAAAAATAATGGGTCTGAGGATTGGGAGCAGTTTAGAATTCAGCAAAGAATGACGAAGGGATTGATTAAGAAGGGGAAAGTACAGTATGAAAGGAAGCTTGCAGGGAACAGAAAGACTGACACTAAGAGTTTCTTCAGATATGTGAAGAGAAAGAGATTGATAAAGAGAAATGTAGGTCCCTGACAGACAGAAACAGGGGAATGCATAATAAGGGACAAAGAAATGGCTGAGCAATTAAATACATACTTTGGTTCTGTCTTCACAAATGAGGACACAAATCAGATTCCAGAAATGTTAGAGAATGAAAGGTTTAGTGAGAGAGAAGAACTGAGGGAAATCAGTAGAGAAATGGTGCTGGGAAAACTGATGGGATTGAAGGCGGATAAATCCCCAGGGCCTGAGAACTTGCATCCCAGAGTGCTTGAGGAGGTGGCTCTGGAAACAGTGGATGCATTGATGGTCTTCTTCTGGGATTCTATAGACTCTGGAACTGTCCCTGCAGATTGGAGGGTAGCTCACATCACTCCGATATTCAAAAAGGGAGGTAGAGAGAAAGCAGGGAATTATAGACCAGTTAGTCTAATATCGGTAGTGGGGAAAATGCTTGAATCCATTATCAAGGACTTTATAGCGGAACAGTTAGAAAGCAGTGGCCAGATCAGTCAGAGACAGCATGGATTTATGAAGGGAAAATCATGCTTGACAAATCTGTTGGAATTCTTTGAAGTGGTAACCAGTACAGTCGACAAGGGGGAGCTAGTCGATGTGGTATATTTGGACTTTCAGAAGGCGTTTGACAAAGTGCCGCATAAGAGATTATTGTGCAAAATTAAAGCGCATGGGATTGGGGAAATGTATTGAGGTGGATAGAAAACTGGTTGGCAGGGAGGAAACAAAGAGTAGGGTTTAATGGGTCCTTTTCAAATTGGCAGGAAGTAACCAGTGGGGTACCACAGGGATCAGTGCTGGGACCCCAACTATTCACAATATATATTAATGATTTGGATGAGGGAACAAAATGTAACATCTCAAAGTTTGCAGATGATACCAAATTAGGTGAGAAGGTGAATTGTGACGAGGATGCAGGGATCCTACAGCAAGATCTGGTTGGGCGAGTGGGCAAACCAATGGCAGATGCAGTGTAATTTGGATAAGTGTGAGGTTATTCATTTTGGAAGCAAAAACAGGAAGGCCGATTACTAACAGAATGGTTGCAAATTGGGAGAGGGGAGTGTGCAGCGGGACCTGGGTGTCCTTGTGCACCATTCACTGAAGGTCAGCATGCAGGTGCAGCAGGGGGTAAAGAAGGCTAATGGTATGTTGGCCTTCATTGCAAGAGGTTTTGAGTATAGAAGCAGGGTTGTGTTGCTGCAATTGTACAGGGCCTTGGTGAGGACATACTTGGAGTATTGTGTGCAGTTTTGGTCTCCTCCTCTGAGGAAGGATGTTCTTGTTCTCGAGGGAGTGCAGCGAAGGTTTCCCAGACTGATTCCAGGGATGGCGGGACTGCCATATGAGGAGAGATTGACTAGATTGGGATTGTTCTTGCTGGAGTTGAGAAGAATGAGGGGTTCTCATAGATACTTATAAAATTCTAACAGGACTAGACAGGGTAGATGCAGGGAAGATGTTACCGATGATGGGTGTGTCCAGAACCAGGGGTCACAGCCTGAGGATTCAGGATAAACCATTTCGGACAGAGATAAGGGAGATACTTCACACAAAGAGTGGTGAGCCTGTGGAATTCATTACCACAGGAAGTAGTTGATGCTAAAACTTTGATTATATTCAAGAGGCGGCTAGATATAGCACTTGGGGAGAATGGGATCAAAGGATATGGGGAGAAAGCAGGATTAGGCTATTGAGTTGGATGATCTGCCATGATCGTGATGAATGGCCTAGCAGGCTCGAAGGGCCAAAAGGCCTCCTGCTGCTCCTATCTTCTATTTATCTATGACCCCCATTTTGAAAATGTGCGTCCTGGTTCTAGATTTCCCCCACGTGGAGAAACATCCTCTCGGCATCTACCCTGTCAAGTCTCCTCAGAAACTTGTATGTCTCAATAAGTTCACCTCGCCTCTGACTTCTTAAACTCCAATGAGCATCGGCACAGCCTACGCAACGTTTCCTCCAAGACCACCACTTCTGAGCTGCAACGCTCTGCTGGACTACACCCTATGTTTTGGTTGCGGTCTGCTACTCAAATCTTCTCAGTCTCTTTTAATTTAAGAATACCTGTCTCATGCTCATCTCTCACATGCTGCTGCTACTAGTCACTAGTCCAGACTGGACTGAGGTGCACACTAACTTTTCACCTTTACTCCGTTGCATTAGATCCTGAGCATTAGTGTTTTTTATTCCTGAGCCAAATCCTACTTGGAGTGGGAAAATTGCTCCAGCATTCCACCCCTGACAGCTTCCACTGGAATTGTGCATGTTGAGTCCACAGTGGCGTGCCCTAAAGTTGAACTATTTGCCTTCATCACTGGGCTGGTTTCACACATGAAGGGTGACCAAGGGTGAGGTACCAGAGCGTTGCTGACAATCAAAGTGGGTCTCGGCATGATTTGCTGCTTTTAGAAGCGAGAGAGAGAAGACCGGCAGTTTGTAAGGTAAACATCAATGCCGGGAAATCCTTTTCAGCAGTGGGCCATTCAGCCCCTCAAGCCATTTCTGCTGTATCCCAATTCTATTGGCCCACCTTTGCTCTATACCCTTGGACACCTTTATTAGCTTGCAAAATGTTAACTTTTTATTTCCAAAATAAAAAGCAGCTCTTTTAGCCAGAAGCTGGACTGTCATCTGTTTGGTTGAGTTACTAATTGTCTTCTGAGCTGTCATCATACGCGCGCGGTTATTCTCAGTAGTGTGATAGGAGAGAGGCAAAGTCTTTTTTCTGTTTTATATCTGTCTGATGGTTCTGCTCTGCTGAACTGTGTCGTTGCATTGCCGATGTAGAACAGATCTGTGGAAAGTGCTTGGCAGGCAGCTTGACATTTCTGAGTCCTGCGCGTGATGGATGCACTCAAAGCCGCTTCCATCGAACTCTGTTCAACTCTTCTGCGTGCAATTTTCAGAATGTGTGCTTTGATCAATTCTAATCATTTACTGGGGCGATTTTTTTGTTGTTGAATAAAGCATTCCCCTTCATTAACATCAGAGCAATGACTGCTCAAACTGCTGATGCATACACAAAGTAAGAGGAAACACCATTCAGCCACTGTATTTGTTTTAAGATACACTGAAACAACAAGGTGATCACAAAGCCCAAAATAATGCACATGATAGAAGCAGTATTTGACTATTTATTTATGTGTGGAATTATTTAACAGTAATTTGGAGCAGCAGCTTTTTTGACACTCATATTTTCCAGTTGTGTTTCACCAATGGAACAATCTTCAGCTTAGAGGTGTGTTAGAGAATACCATCAGTGGCGTTCCAAAGGCAGGGAGGAGCTCCTGGGTGACTTGATCTGCTTCTCATGTAATGTTACGTGGTTATAAGTTCATATTTTTCAATGTATTTTGAAACAATTTTAACATATTTCAAATCTCTTGAGATCAGGGATCTAATTTTCACCTTCACCGCTTGGGTGGAGCTTGTTTTGACCCCCCGGCCCAATTTCCATTTGGACCAGTGGAGGTGAAAATTGCCCCTGTGTAAAAGGCTCATGACATCGTTCTTTCCTCCTCCCGTTTTTCAGCGAGGGCTAGTGAGGATGCCGGGAAGCAAAGACTCTTAACATTTCATAAATGTCAACTCTATTCACCACCGACCACCTGGGAACAAGAGCAGTTAATTTTTTTGTCATAGGTTCCAACATCCATCTCCAGAAAAGCTTAAAAACAGAACAGTAATTCATAATAAACAATGAATATTCGATGGTTTGTGCCTTTTACTTTTAGCAAGATTTTCTTCCCTTGCCTATGCATCTTTCCTGTCAAAGATGTATGTCTTAAGAAGGATCTTTAAAAGAGGAAAGTAAGGTAGAGAGGTGTGAGAGGGAATTCCACTGTGTAGAGCCGAGGCATCTGAAGGTGCAGTCACCGGCAGTGGAGCAATTTTGATTGGGAATGCACAAAGGTCAGAATTAGAGGAGCGAAGATATTCCTGCGGGTAGTACAGCGGGGCACGGTGGCACAGTGGTTACCACTGCTGCCTCACAGCTCCAGGGTCCCAGATTCAATTCCAGCCTCGGGTGACTGTGTGGAGTTTGCGCTTTCCCCACCCCGTGTCTGGGTAAGTTTCCTCCGGGTGCTCCAGTTTCCTCCAGCAAACCAAAAATGTGCAGGTTAGGTGGATTGGCCAAGCTAAATTGCCCCTCGGTGTCCAAAAGGGTAGGTCGGGTTACCGGGATAGGGTGGAGGGGTGGGCTTAAGTAGGGTGCTCTTTCCAAGGGCCGGTGAAGACTCCATGGGCTGAATGGCCTCCTTCTGCACTGTAGATTCTATGATCTACAGAACTGAATGTTTAGGGTAGCACGGTGGCACAGTGGTTGGCACTGTTCAATTCCAGCCTCGGGTCACTGTCTGTGTGAAGTTAGTGCTTTCTCCCCCTGTCTGCGTGGGTTTCCTCTGGGTGCTCCAGTTTCTTCCCACAGTCCAAAGATGTGCAGGTTAGATGGGTTGGCCATGACAAATTGCCCCTTAGAGTCCAAAAGGTTAGGTGGGGTTACTGGGTTACGGGCTAGGGTGGAGGCGGTAGGCTTAAGTAGGGTGCTCTTGCCAAGAGCCACTGCAGACTCGATGGGCTGAATGGCCTCCTTCTGCACTGTAAATTCTATGATTCTGGTGGGGTTGAAGAAAATGAGATATAGGAAGAGGCAAAGCCATACTGGGAGTTGAAAACAAGGATGAGCATTTTAAACTTGAGCCTTTGCTGAAAGAGGGGCCACAGGTAGATCAGTGAACAATGAGGTGATGGATGAACAGGGCTTGGTGCGGGTTAGGACATGAGCTGCGGCGTTTTGGATGACCTCACGTTTATGGAGTGCAAATCATAGAATCATAGCATTTACAGTGCAGAAGGAGGCCATTCGTCCCATCGAGTCTGCACCGGCTCTTTGAAAGAGCACCCAACCCAAGCCCACACCTCCACCCTATCCCCAAAACCCAGTAACCCCACCCAACACCAAGGGCAATTTTAGACACTAAGGGCAATTTATCATGGCCAATCCACCTAACCTGCACATCTTTGGACTGTGGGAGGAAACCGGAGCACCCGGAGGAAACCCACGCACACACGGGGAGGACGTGTAGACTCCGCACAGACAGTGACCCAAGCCGGGAATCGAACCTGGGACCCTGGAGCTGTGAAGCAATTGTGCTAACCACCATGCTACCGTGCTGCCAGGATGTGGGAGGCCAGCAAGGAGTGTATCGGAATTGGCAAGTCTAGATGTAACAAAGGCAAGAATTTGGGTTTCCGCACCATATGAGCTGAGATGGGATGGAGTTGGACGATGATACAGTGAAATTAAATGAAAATCGCTTATTGTCACAAGTAGTCTTCAAATGAAGTGACTGTGAAAAGCCCCATTGCGGGAAATAGGTGGTCTTGGTAATGACGTGAATATGTGGTTGCAATTTCATCTCCTGGTCAAGTATGACACCACAGTGGTGAACAGCCTGGTTTAGCCATGGATAGTTGCCGGGGAGAGGGATGGAATCAGTAGCTAGGGAATGGAGTTTGTGGTCAGGACTAAAGGCAATGGGTTTGCCAATATTGAGTTGGAGGAAATTTCTGCTTATCCAGTACAAGTGAGTGACCAAGTCAAGAGCAGCAATGGTGAGATAAAGCTGGGTGTTGACAGTGCACATGGTGCAACTGATATGCTTTTGATGATATCAAGGTCCTAAGCTCTGGAATTCCCGTCCTACATCTCTCGGCATCTCTACCTTGCTTCCCTCCTTTAAGACAATCCTGAACACTAGCCTCTTTGACCAACCTTGTGGTTATCTACTCAAAACCCTTGTGATGTGATTTGGTGCCATGTTGTCTTATAAGATGCCGCTGTGGCCCACCTTGGGATGTTTTCTTATGTTGAAGGTGCTACTGTGTTGAAACACAGTTGTAATTTTGCCTTGTGATCCTGGGACTGGTTGCATGCTCGACCAAAAATGCCAAGATAAAGATGTGCTTACATCCCAATAAATATGGTTTTAAATATGCTTAAGGAGCTCCGTAATCTGAGTCTACAGTGCTTGTTAATACTGTTTTGCGAAAGTGCAATTTTCAGTGCTTCAGACTAACCTTTTTAAAAATGTATCTTTATTATGTTCAACTTTTGCCGATGCTTAGACTGGCTGATGTTGAACTATTTACCATTATCTGTGGCAGCACACAGTGCTGACTTTCACAGATCTCTAAGAGGATACAGTCTCCATACCTTGGGCAAACCAAATCTGTGTCATCCCAAACAGATTGTTTCCACCTTCTGTAATACCTAACTGAAGGTGTTATATCTGTGACAAGATCTACAGTATTAAGATACTGGGCCAGCATGACACCAAAGGTCACTAGCCAAACTGCAGCTGTTTGGATGTTGACAGTAAAACCTAGAATTACTGGAATATAAACCGGATTTATAGTTGCTCCTACCCATTATATTTGCATTTGACCGACATCAGCCAGCTCCAGTCCGATCATATATTGAGTCCCCTGGTTGCAAAAGTATGACAGCTTTGTTTCCTCACTGAGTTTTAGCAAATATTCATAATTCCAGAACTTTTACCAGCAGAGTTGGACTTCATGTAAAAATAACAGCAAATCCAGAAATGGAAATGTCTAAGTACAACAGAGTGTCAATCTTTTCCCCCCAAATTTTTCCTCTGGCACAGGATAGGCAAATCCTCCAGCCTCATTTTACCCCCTCATGAATTCGACCTTTTCAATCTGAACATGGTTCCCATCTGCATCCCTGCATGGTGAAGCACAACATCATCTTGTTGCCTACAGCAGCTCTCCATCACCTGGAGCCTGGTAGGCTAAAGTTGTCTGTGAGTTCCCATGTGTATGTTGGACCTTCCCCTCTCAAAGCCCATCTCCATGGCAATGTGAATCACATGGGTCTTGTATCCAGGTAGAAATGCTGATTAGCTATCCTTTAGACCCCACCTCTCTTTTATCCTGGTACTAAATTGACAGCTAAAAACACACCTGTTTACAAATCCATATTCTCAACATTTTTCTGGGACTTTGGAGACTCACAGTCTATCCACTGTTAGCACACGGACTGCTGCCATTGTCTCCAAGTGTAAATGTCATTCATCTTCTCAGTAAAACAATCTAAGCCCTCTTTAAACTCTACCAACAAAACCACCATGCTTGCTGTCAGGCAGACTTCTGAACAGGTCACATGGGCTCACTTAATTTGAACATAAATTAAAGAGACAAAACTAAAAACTAACACTCTTGTAAAACAATGAACAAACTGAGAGTCTGCGCATCAAAAAGGATCACTGAGAAGTTAATGAGAAAATACAAATCAGCATATGTTTGTGGCCAATTCTTCAAATTACGTAGTTTGTCCTGTGCAGCAATTGTGCATCCATCTTCCTGCAGATCACAACTTAGCTCAATGGTGCTTTAGAG
Source organism: Scyliorhinus torazame (assembly GCF_047496885.1). Taxonomy (NCBI): domain Eukaryota; kingdom Metazoa; phylum Chordata; class Chondrichthyes; order Carcharhiniformes; family Scyliorhinidae; genus Scyliorhinus; species Scyliorhinus torazame. Next base: position 231,294,883 of record NC_092716.1, read on the forward strand.
AGGGCAAAGTAGTTCCACTGATAGAGCTGAGCATACCTCCTCTTACCTCCATGGCTTTTTTCCTCTTTAATGTCAGTTATTTATATGTCTAACTAGACTTGATTTGTATCGAAATATGTCTGAACAATTACAACCTCTGTGTCTGAAAATGGCGGCATTTTAACACTGGGCACTATGCTGGTTTTAACTCTGTTGCACAGCTCCTGTGAGGTACAGTTTAAAGAGGGCTCAGATTGTTTTACTGAGAAGGTGAAAGATGTTTACACTTGGAGACAATGGCAGCAGCCTGTGTGCTAACAGTGGATAGTCTGTGAGTCTCCAAAGTCCCAGAAAAATGTTGAGATGATGTGTTGTGGATGAAGCTGAAATGGTGGAATTGCTATTTTCATGCAGAAGGGGATTTAGCCGCCTGCCATCTTGTGGTTGCATTCACGTTGCCCTTTCTATCTGCTCCCTTTCAATAACACCACATGAAAGAGGAAGATCTGAGGAGCTGAGGCATTAAAGAAAGGAGCGGGAAAACCCTGTCGGACAAGCTCCTAACAATGCCTGCAAGTTCAGTTCTGAGGGAGCCATGCTGTCCAATGCTGGACTCCAGAAACGTTATTTAATGAACCTGTATGGGGCAGGGTGGGGGAAGAGTTGGAGGGGGGCAGATGTTCAACGCACGAGAAGAGGAAGTTCACCAATTGGCAGCTTGCTATTTAGTTAGACGGAATGTGTTTGTAAGGAGCAATTTTCTTCCCTCTTCCAGAGCTCCTCGTTTGAGAAGAATTTGCGTTAGACATATCAATCTGCTCTGTTTGAGCAATTTAAACTGCTCACGAAACTGCTCTATTTGTACTGGCTCCTGACGTCTGCTGAGAATGCTGATCCATCGACCTTTAAGGCAGAATTTCTGAAAGGTGAAACGGCGATGAGAGGGATGGCCGCACATGCCATTTTCATGGTCCAGACGCACACTCTTCGTTTTGTTCTTTGGACTGACCAGCACTCTTTAAACCATTGGTACTGCAGTGCTGGCACAGGTCCATAACAGCTAGCACGGAACAACATTGCAGCAGCGTTGAAGGTACTTCCTGCCTGCTGATTTAAAGCCATATTCATGGTTTAGCGCTGTGCACTAATTGTAAACTATCTCTGTACTTGTCAGACACCTGAATAGCTTGCTGAAAGCAAAGGGTTAAATTAACAATCCTCAGCAACCACAAGACAGAAAAATGAATCATGCCCCAAACTAAAGTGAATCTGTAGAAATAGAGATGATATATGCTCTTCCCATGCCCATGTCCTGTTTTTTTTAAATTAAGTCATGGTCTGGTGAGAATGTTTACTTTACCATTCTCCAAAGTACAAGAGATTATGAGGAGCTAATGATGTACTTAGTAAAATACATAGAGTAACAAGAGGTGCTGTTAAACAGTCGCTGTGTAAATTCCCTTTAATGGAAAGATTTAAAGTATTTGGTTGTCCTGTAGGTCAGCTGTAAAATATATTCTGAAAAGGCAATTCATCTACTTGTTACACCCATAAAAATTAAATCCCGCTCAATTTCAGATTCTCTGGATTGGGATTTAGCTGTGACTTCATTCTGTGATCAACCATCATTTTCCAATTTGCCAATTCATGTCCTCAGATTGCTTCAAAATCCAGTTTCCCGAAGCACAGTTGTAGATTTTATACCTGGGCCCAGGGGGCGGGGGAGGGAGACAGTGGGAACATCCACGTGCTGTCGCTGCATTGATTTCTGTCCTGCAAACTATTACACCTGCAAATCCTGGGCACCAGGTCCGTCATATCACTCTGACTTGCATCAATAAACTGTCTTTCGCTGAGTCATTCCAAGCACTGGCAAACACTAATAAAAGCAGAAAATGCTGGAAATATTCAATAAATCAGGCAGCATTTATGGACAGGTAAATTCTATTTAACGTTTCAAGTCCTTGGCGTTTTGTCACAACTGAAAAATGTCAGAGGTGCAACAGCTTTTGAGCAAGTACAAAGGCCCAAATCTTTATTAGTGTCACAAGTAGGCTTACATTAACACTGCAGTGAAGTTACTGTGAAAATCTCCGAGTCGGCGCCTGTTCGGGTATATGGTCGGGTTTTCGGAGTGAAGTGTTTGGGTGTTCGGAGGGGTAAAGAACTGAAAGGTAATGCCAGTGATCGGATGGACGGCAGGTGAGATTGAAAGATGAGGGGTGGTGATGCAAGTCAAAAGAGGATGCTAATGGGACAAGTAAAGAAACAAAGGAAGGGTTTAGAGGGTATAGCAGAGTCATCACCAACAGCTATCATCTGAGAAATGGGAAAAGAGGTTATGATCTGAAATTGTCGAACTTCCATGATGAGTGTCAAGTGTCCAACCAGAAAATGAGGTGCTGTCCTTGAGTTTACGTTGCACAAGGTAACAGACTGAAGCCAGAGTGGGAGGAGGATCGAGAACTAAAATGACCAGAAAGCATCTCAGTCACATTTGTTCTGACAATGCAATCTTCCATATCAATACTTGCAACATAGCTTCCCTTTTGTTCAACCGAGGATTGCCTCCCTTCTGTGACATCCTGTTTCAATCCTCGATCAGCCGACACACCCTCTCCTTCCCACAGCACCTTCCAGTGCAACCACAGGGGATGCAACATCTGCCCTTTGACCTCTCCATCCTTAGCCAGAGCCCCAAACGTTTCTTCCAGGTCAAACAGTGATTTACTTCTTTCAATACACTTTATTCACTGCTGGTAATGTATTCTCCTCTAGACGGGGGAGATCAAAAAAAGAGGTTTGGGGACATTATCATCCCTGCTCAGTCCCCGAATGCAAGCCTATCTGTGCGGAGTCTCATGTTCTCCTCGTGTCTGTGTGGGTTTCCTCCGGGAGCTCCGGTTTCCTCCCACACCAAAGGTGTTTAGGTTAGGTGGATTGGCTATGCTAAATTGCCTGTAGTGCCCAAAGGGGATGGGAGGGGTTGCTGGGTTACGGGTATGGGGAGGAGGTGTGGGCTTAAGTGGGGTGCTTTTTCCAAGGGCCGGTGCAGACTCAATGGGCCGAATGGCCTCCTTCTGCACTGTAAATTCTATGTCTATTTAATCTCTGCAGCTTTCATCTCTATCACAAACTTCCCCTTTTATTTTCCCCCTTGCCCTTTTTCTCCCTGCCTGTGACCAGGCTTAACACTGCTACGTCTCAACTTTATCCGGTTCTGACTAAAGAACAAAGAAAATGACAGCACAGGAACAGGCCCTTCGGCCCTCCCAGCCTGCGCCGATCCAGATCCTTTATCTAAACCTGTCTTCTATTTTCCAAGGATCTACTTCCCTCTGTTCCCCGCCCGTTCATATATCTGTCTAGATGCATCTTAAATGATGCTATTGTGCCCGCCTCTACCACCTCCACTGGCAAAGCAAAGCGTTCCAGGCACCCACCACCCTCTGTGTAAAAAACATTCCACGCACATCTCCCTTAAACTTTCCCCCTCTCACCTTGAAATCGTGACCCCTTGTAATTGACACCCCCACTCTTGGAAAAAGCTTGTTGCTATCCACCCTGTCCATACCTCTCATAATTTTGTAGACCTCAATCAGGTCCCCCCTCAACCTCCGTCTTTCCAACGAAAACAATCCTAACCTAAAGGTCATTGACCTGAAATGTTAACTCTGTTCCTCTGTCCAGAGATACTGCTTGACCTGCGGGACGTTTCCAGCAGTTTCTATTGCTATTTGGTTTCCAGCGTTGGCAATATGTTGCTTCTGTACTGCAGAACTGCCACTGATAGTGTTATCTCATCAATATTTACAAGGTAACAGGTTTCACTGGAAGGGCATCCAGACCAACTAATTCAGCCAAGAACATACACAGCCCTTCGTCATCGCAGCCTCCAGCTGTGTTTTAAAAAAAATATTCCTTGAGTATTGCCTCCCATTAACTCTACTTTGTTGATTACCCTTTGTGTGAAGAACTTCCTGACATCTGTCCCAAATGTGAATTCAACAGAAACCCTTGTTGCTCTGAGTAGTTTTCTGGATACATCACAGCCTCCTCTCATCTGCACTTTGGTGTGTTTGCCAATCGGTTCACGGCTTCATAAGCCATAATGCATGAAAGATTTTTGCTTGCTTGGGAAGAAGGAACTGTCTATTCTGAATGCTAAAACCATTGATTCTATCTGCAGTAATGTAGAGCGTGATTCCCCCAATGCGTCGCATACAGCGCGAGCTGGGCACCGTGGGTGCATCGCAGGAGGGCCCCAAATCGGGCTTTGCGCCGGGCGCAAAACCTCGCTCGAGTCACCCTACCCATGGTGCCCAGCGTAATCTGGAACACGCCCCCACTAGGCATGAGCCAAATAATATTAATGGTTCATGTAAATATGTGTAGCCTAGTTGAGGCTGCATTCTCCTGGTGGCCAGGAGTCACCAGCAGCACTGGCGCGGTCTCAATGGGTACTGATTGGTACTGACCTCCACAAGCGGAGACCAGGCGTGATGGCCATTCTGTGGGTCTCAGAGGCCATTTAAGCCTCCCAGGTGGTCGGGGGAAGTGCAGTAGCCAGGCACCTGGTACTTCCAAACTGGCATCCTGGCAGTGCCAACCCAGTTGGGGCCATGTCCATGAAAGGGGGAGTGAAGAGGATATGGGGGATATAAAGTGGCTTCATAAAGTTGGGGGGGGTGAGGAGGGGGGTCCTTAAAGGGGGTAGGGGGGTTGCCTCGGCAACCCCATAGCAGGGTATGCTCACTTTTGGAGGGGGGGTAATGCCCATGTAGGGTGGCATTGTCCGTGGGTGGGGGGCTGTCGGGGATTCAAGCTCACTTAGAGATCAGGGCAGCCTTTTCAAATTGCTCCCAAATCTCTCTCGCTGGCGAGTTCGGCTCCCCATTTCAAGTGTGGACTAGACGGGGAAACTCCCCAAGTCCCAAAGAAATGACTTAAGTGTGGGTGAATCCAGGTCTGAATCTCACCCAAAAAGCCGGCGGGAAACACCCCATCGAACTCGTCCAAAATGACACTGGGCCATGTTTTGTGAGGATCGTGCCCGGAGTCTTTCGAGTTGAATACTAGCTGTGCGGGAGTAATTGACATTTAGTTTTGCTGCCAGCTTCCTATTTAACAAGATATAAACAAATGCAAGTTCTGACGAAACGTCACGGAAGTGAAGCATTAATTCAGTTTCTCTCACTGCAGATGCTGCCTGACCTGCTCAGTGTGAAGAAGATTGCCTCTCTTTGTACAAAGAGATTGTTGGCATTGTGTCCAAAACATCTGACAACTGTAGTACAGGCCAAGCCTAACTTTCTGCAACTTTTATTATTTTGGTGACGTAGCTAAATATTCCATGTAATTGTTTCTTGCTGTCATTCAATATGTTGAGCAATAAGCATGCTGGCATTTCTGGATCTCTGAACTTCAGCCTTAGCTACTTGGTTCATGCAGCATGCATGGTAATTATTTTCCTTTGTGAGCACAGTGCTCTGTTATCTGTCAATATTACACTTAATCTGTCACTGATTAGCAATTTACATGTTTTACCTAATTCACAATGTAAGTTCATGGCTGCCTCCTCGCATTCAACTGTCTTCTATTACCCCCACCCCACCTCAATTTGACAAATTTGCATTAAACATTTAAGTTCAATTTGTGTCTGTAAATTAGATGATTCTGTTTTCTGAACACTGGTCCCTGATGTGCTCCAGTAATCACTTTTCCTTACCGCCTGCACCACTCTGCCTCGAAAGTCCGTTATCCAACTCCATGCGCTGGATTTTACACCCTTCCAGGTGTGATTTCGGCAGCGGTGGGGCACATAAATATGGCAGATGGTTAGCCCACTGCCTTCCTGCTCACCCCTGACCATAATTTGTAGGTAGGTGAGTGCCGAAATTGAGAGCCTGACTGCCGTTTTGAAAGAACCATTAGTTGGCAGTTGAACTTGTTAATAAGCCAATTGAAAGGCCAGCACGGAAGCATAGTGGTTAGCACTATTGCTTCACAGCACCAGGGTCCCTGGTTCGATTCCCGCTTGGGTCACTGTCTGTGTGGAGTTTGCACGTTCTCCCCGTGTCTGCGTGGGTTTCCTCCGGGTGCTCCGATTTCCTCCCACAGTCCAAAGATGTGCAGGTTAGGTGAATTGGCCATGCTAAATTGCCCTTAGATTAGATGGGGTTGCTGGGTTACAGGGATAGGTTGGAGATGTGGGCTTAAGTAGGGTGCTCTTTCCAAGAGCCGGTGCAAACTCGATGGGCCGAACGGCCTCCTTCTGCACTATAAATTCTATGATATCTATGATCTGAATATTACACTGCTCGTGCCATAATGTAGGTGGTGTGAGTAGGTGGGTGGGAATGGGGGGTCTGCCTTTTCATCATCTGAGGTGAAAATGGTGGGAAGGGGGAGGGGGTGCATCGCTCGGGGGGGGCAGGGGTGGGGCTATTGGGGCCATCCCCTCCCGACCCCCCATAAAAATGTTACCACCTTTGTGCTGCCTGGTCTCCAAAACCAGCCCCATTTGCCCACCCCTCCCCCGGCATCCAATCTGTTCTGTTACCACCCTAAAAACCTGGAACTAACCTAGGTCCACGATTCCCGGGACCTGCTTGCAGTCCCAGCAGTGTCCACCATTGTCTTCTGGCGCTGCTGGGACTGCTAGAACTACCAGCCACAGCAGATTGGCTGGCAGCTCTCGAGGGCGGGGCTTCCATCCATCTGAGGGGTGGAAATCTCACTCTCTGCTCATTCAGGCTGTTGTGAGGTGGCCATTTTGTTTTTAAGGCGGTCGGTTTGTGAATGTCCACTGTGGAACCTTGGGCATTCTGAGGTGGCACTGTTGAGTGCGTGAGTTACTGAGCATTGCTACACACACCTAAATCCTATCGCTCTGTGACCCTGCTGCTCCAATGGGCTGTGCAGATTCCATCTGGTGCAGGAGGGGAGGGTGGAATAATTTGACGCATCCAGGTAAATATGACAGATAGCCCGACTGTCCCACTGCCATCCCACCCAGCCCAGTGTTTCACATGCACCCTTTAAAAAAAAATATGAATTGGAAATCCCAATTTGTTTTGTAATCTTTTCAATTGCTATAGCCCCATGCACACAATTTTACCCTGAATAATTGAGATGAAATAGTATGTTTTAGATGTTCAATAAATGCAAAGGTTTTCAGCAAATAGAAATTAAAAATGAAAATGAAAATCGCTTATTATCAAAAGTAGGCTTCAAATGAAGTTACTGTGAAACGCCCCTAGTCGCCACATTCCGGCGCCTGTTTGGGAGGCTGTTACGGGAATTGAACCGTGCTGCTGGTCTGCCTTGGTCTGCTTTCAAAGCCAGCGATTTAGCCCTGTGCTAAAATTGCAGGGCATTTTTCAGCCATTGCTTGTTTTTGTTGACAAATGTGCACAAAATGTGATGTGTCTTACATTTCATGGGTTGGTAATGTGGCCAATTCTCAAATACTGGTTTTCCTTCGCAAATCCATTCCCCTGTGATTTGTTCTGCAACCCTGGAGGTATCTTAGCAGCTTTATTCTCACTAGTGCACAATTCACAGTGCAATTTAGAGAAAATGTACTTCAGCAAAGAAAGGAACATTTCAAGATGACGGGAAGGACAATGTTCAGAGATGTTTCTCTGCCGAACAAGCAATGAAAGATCTCCTGATGTTTCACTGCTGTGACACAGATTGGATATTAAATGAGTTCTATTTAAATTGCAATGTTAAAAACAGAGGGCTTGTTATAATCAATGGATCTCTAGAAATGGAGGAATGAAGAAACTGGACTAGGGTTTATGCATATTGTACTCCATGAATTACTTTGAAGTACAGTGAGTATGTGTCAGCAATCAGAAAGCGAAGGCAGATCTTTTAGTGTCTCCAGAAGCATGTTTTAAGTATCTCTTATGCTATTTTAATATTTTTAAAGCACGTGGAATATATCTATAATATATATATAATATAGGTACTGATGTACTTTTAGAATTGATGGCTCATTCAACTGCTTCATAGTGAGATGTGCTAGATTGTCACAAAAGGTACCACATTGTACATCATGGGAAAGACTTAGACCGGGATTCTCTGATGTGGGTTTATCCCGCCACAGCTGCCAGCGAAACCGGAGAATTTGGCGCTCAGCCAAAACTCCATTCTCTGCTGTGGGACCGGAGAGTCCAGTTAGTGTAAATGGACAGAGAATTCCGATCTTAAGTTTCACCCCCTTTTTTTGTGCTGGTTATTAATGACCTCGGTGGAGCTGGCTGTATCAGACATGTCCTGTAAGACAGCCGACCACCGAGTAGGTCAACGAATAAATGATTTATTAAGGTAAGTGACTATTGAGAGAGAGTGAGATCGAGGCTACCCTGCTCCTCCACACCAGACCACTAACACTCCAGACCACTAAACGGACAAGGAAAGTCCTTCAGCCCCAGGATTCGTGTGCGCTGGCCCAATTGGCCGCATGGGTCACATGATCCTCCGAGAACCCACCCCTTAAAGGGGCATGCAACCACAGTAACAATGAAACAATTGCCTTTGGGAGAAAAATCAGCCCGTTGTTTTTGTTCCTGATTTGCGGCTTACTGCAAGGTTAAGTGTACGTGTGTGAAAATTGTCTGAGGCCTGGATCGGGCCTAATTGTGATACCACCTACAGTTGTGCGAAAATACTGTACTTTAAACCTGTTTCACATGGAGGAAGGCCACCTGACCAACAGCGCGAAGGACCACGAAGCAGAACTTCACAGTTTTCAGGAGAGGATGAGTGAATAAGGTGATTTCAGTTTTTCCCAAACCTACTGGGAAGAAAAATAACAGGCCTTTCGTTGCCTCTAGTTTTGTTGGTAGGGTAGGGTTGGAAATTAGATGTGGAGATCTAACTGCGGTCCTACTGAATTGCTGGAGGAACCAGAATGACCTTTTGTCAGACCTTTGATAAGCCCTTTAGCATTGGATGGGGGCTGTCAGGCATCTTGTGTCCTCAAAGGGACTCGGTTTACTTCATCCAGTGGAAGCCTGGTTCATCAGTGTTTCCACGGCGGCATCATGACCTGGAGGTCAGAAGAGAAACTGTTCTAAGACTAATTAAATGTGGCACTACTGTAAAGAAGTCTGCTGGAAAGTGTTTATAATTATATCGATGCCAGGTTCCTTCAACAGCACCTTCCAAACCCATGACCTCTACCAACTTGAAGAGCAAGGGCAGCACATGCATAAGAACACCACCATCTGCAAACCCTCCTCCAAGCCACACACCATCCTGATGTGGAACTATATCGCCCTTATTTCACTGTCACTGGGTCAAAATCCTAGAACTCCCTCCCTAACAGCAGTGTGGATGTACCTATTCCATTGCTGAACATTGCTGACCCAGGCACCAACACCCACCCCCCCCAAATGAATAAAACAAAATTACATCTCTCCTAAAGAATGTTGAGGCCTAATTCATAAAATTGGAAATGATTTTCAAAGTCAGAAATTTCTTATTCTATTTAGCAGTAGGATTTCTCTGTGATTTTCGAGTAGCTGATTGTTATGGGCCCAGACCAGAACCCCAATTTTAGTTAAGATCCTGGACCAGAAACCAACAATTTGCACTTGGTAAAACTGTGAGGAAAGGTTACTGCATCACAGGAGTGATAACACTGACCAACTTTAATTTGAACATAGAATTATGCACCTTAGCAATAAAGAAATGCAGCTACAACATCTTAACTTGCTTCCTGAAACCTGCCTCTGCATTCCAATTAAGCAATCAATAAATTCAAATACTACTTGTGTATAAAGTTAACAACCAGGTTGTACTTGCTTAACTTGGTGCAGAGTCCTTGGAGAGAGAAACCTTTTTATAGGATCGAATTGAAAAGACACTGGAAGCAATTCATTTGTCCAGCAGACCTGGCCCCTCCCAATAGCTGCACCAGCTGTACTCAAAGCGCACAGCATTCTTTTGTCTCTTGTTTTGCAAGATGTGCCTTGACTTGTTTAACCAGGCTCAAAATGTTGCAACATTAAATTAGCTCTGCCTCTGTAAACAAGTAAAATGGTTTAAAATATCTCTTAGCAAAACACTTTGGCTTCAAGAATCACTGACTCCTACACATTTAGTTACTGCTCTAGCAGGCATACAGTCAGGAAGAATTTTAACCTATATTTTAATAATACTGCAAAAATACAATGCAGTAAAGGAGCAGCAATTCAAAAGTGAGAAGAGTCCAGCCTATTAGAATGAGGCCTGTTGGGACTTGAAGCCGTGTGTGCCCCTAACAGTCTGAACGTTTTTCCATCTGGCCTTCGTGATCTCAAGTGAAGAATTAACGTCCAAATTTTCTGCGTGTGTAATAGAAGCATAAAAGCATAGAAAATAGGAGCAGGAGGAGGCCATCAGCCTTCAAGCCTGCTCTGCCATTCATTATGATCATTGCTGATCATCCAACTCAGCAGCCTAATGGAGAATTAAAACCTGTTGTTGTACTGTGTTTATTTTGACAATATAATCCTTTCTAACCTATTTCAGGTGAAAAAGATTGCTTACGTTAGGTTCTATTTAGTATGCACTTCATCAAAATTACGTGCGATCCACAATACAGAGTTCCTTCCTCATCTTCCCCCGTCTCAATTATTGGGACACATTTTAATTTACAGTGGAGCCCTGAGGAAGCAATAGAGAGCTAGCACCGTGGGTGTTGGTATTTGATTCAATTTGAACGGCAAACCTGATAATGGTGACGACAATCCATGTGAATGTTTTTATGCACACAATATATTATACACAGCGGTAAAGGATTTATGTTAAGCTCTGTGCGTCATTATTTAACTCTTAATCTCTTTGAGAATAGCCTCCATATTACTGTAGCAATAATTGAGGCCATATTCCTCCTAATGTACCAACAGGGCTCAAACTCCAACACAAAATAAGGCAGACTTGCCATTTATACACTTTTCATGACCTGTGACTTGAGAACCACATTCGTTCAGGTCTGGTCACAAGACTAGCCCCCATTCTCCAGCCATTAATCCTTCAACCCGCCCACCCTTGAGATGCACTGCTTTTTCTTTTTTTAAAATTTAGAATATCCAATTATTTTTTTTTCCCAATTAAGGGGAAATTTAGTGTGGCCAATCCGCTTAACCTGCACATCTTTGGATTGTGGGGGCAAAACCCACACAGACACGGGGAGAATGTGCAAACTCCACACAGACAGTGACCCGGGGCTGGGATTCGAACCCGGGTCCTCAGCGCCGTGAGGCAGCAGTGTTAACCACTGCGCCACCGTGCCACCACATGATGCACTGCTTTTTGACACCACTGGAAAGTAACAAGACATATTACCCAATGGGATAACACTTGAATTGTCAGCCCAAAGCCTTTTTTTTTCTGTTTTCAATTTTGTAAACGGGCTAAAGAGAATTGTTCAAAGAAAATGACTAAACAAAGTGTCTTTTTCTTTTAATATCCCAATATTTTTTCTCCGGGGTGGCACAGTCCTGGAGATTTATCTTCAATATCTGGGGACTCCACATCAACTAATGGAGGATTGGCAATCATTCCCTGCCAGATGAATCGATGAAGTGTTATTGTGTCTTGCTGAAAAGTGCACAGTACCTATCTCCACCCTTACAAAAGACAACATTTGGTCAATACAAAGTAATTCAGTCGGCATATAATACCGACAGCATTCAACCATCAATATAGAATGCAAACCTTGATTTTTCATTGTAATGGAGAATGATAATGGAAGGAACAGAAATGGAGTCACTGCTCAACGAAGCAAGGATGGAATTGCGGAGAGCGACCCAGTGCATGCGAGATGTACTGGAGGACAGCTTTGACTATGTATTTGCATGTTAATTCCTCACTTGAGATCGTGAAGTGTTCGTCCACCTTGGTCCAATTTGTAGTATTCAGTAATTACCAATCTTAAAGCACAAAGGTTTTTGGCATCTGCTTCACATGTGAGTGGCAGAGGCAGGGCTGGTTGTGTTGGTTACAATAAAATACAGCAAAGGTGCCTTGGGAGTGGGTGTAAAGACTGAAGTTGTTGCAGCAACTGTACAGTGAATGGAATCCTGTTTTTTCTCTCTCACCCCCCCCCCACCCACCCCCGGCCACCCCACTCACCCATACTGGTCTTTGAAACAAGAAGAAGTGAGAGTAAGGCAGCATCCGCAACCTGTGATCTTTAGTTTACAAGCCACTTTATGAGAGATTACATCAAAATTTCTGTTTGGGAAAATTGTGGAGGCGGGGGAGCAGCTGTTGTGCGCACGATCGTGTGTTGTCGCTATTGATGTATGAATGAGTACAAATATAAATTGTTCATTTCGAGGCGTGATGTCCTCAGCAGCCTGCCACTTCTCGTGTCCTTTTCTTGATCCCTCTCCACCAGCGCCCAGAGTCCAAGCTGCCAGAATGAATGATGTCGGTCTGTCGGGTTTGATGGACCGCTCCAGTTAACCTCCTTGATGCTGCTGCAGGTGAAATGAATTATAGGCGTGAGTCAGCTTTATCAGGCAGGCCCAGGGCTCACTGCGGCTGCAAAGCCCTTGTTCACACCTTCTGCTGTGCACAAATACTGTGCATTTCTCTGCCTTGAGTCTTGAGGTTACTTTGAACATCGCATGAAAAGAATCTCCGGGGAAGGTACATGATTGAATTGCAAATGAGACTGACATGAGGATATTATCATTCTGTGTTAATAATGAGTGGGGCTAAGGTCTTTGGACAGTTTAGACACTTACCACCTGCTTGCATGTATAATACATGATAACCTATTGTAAAAAAATTAAACCAAACAGCCAAGTGTCAAATGATTCCAGGAACCTGGGCCGGGATTCTCCGATCCCGCGGCCAAGTTCTGACACCGGTGTCAAAAGCGCCGTGAGCCACTCCGGCATCAACGGGCCTTCAGGCCCAGGTTTTCACCCCTTCCCAGGGGGCTAGTATGGCGCCGGAGTGGTGTCCGCTGCTCCGGCACTCGAAAGCCGGTGCGCCACAGCCGGCGCGGGTCCGCGCATGTTCGCCACGGCCAGCGCGATTTCGCACAAGTACGTGGGTTCCCGTCTCCACGCCGGTCCCCGAGCCTACAGGGGCCCGGCGCGGAGGAACATAGGCCCCCCACGGAAATCGCCCGCCCGCCGATCGGTAGGCCCCGATCACAGGCCAGACCACCGTGGAGGCCCCCCCCGGAGTCAGATCCCCCAGCCCCCCCACCAGGACGGCTTCAGGAGCCATAGCTCCAGGGTCCCAGGTTCGATTCCGGCTTGGGTCACTGTCTGGGCAGAGTGCACATCCTCCCCGTGTCTGCGTGGGTTTCCTCCGGGTGCTTCGGTTTCCTCCCACAGTCCAAAGATGTGCAGGTTAGGTGGATTGGCCATGATAAATTGCCCTTAGTGTCCAAAATTGCCCTTAGTGTTGGGTGGAGGTGTTGACTTTGGGTAGGGTGCTCTTTCCAAGAGCCGGTGCAGACTCAATGGGCCGAATGGCCTCCTTCTGCACTGTAATTTCAATGATAATCTATGATTAATCTGGGACAAAGGCTCGGCACAACATCGTGGGCCGAAGGGCCTGTTCTGTGCTGTATTTTTCTATGTTCTATGTTTTTCTATGTTCTATGTCCCGCCAGGTAGGACCATACGTAACCCACACCGGCAAGACTTGGCCAAACTCGGCGGGCACTCGGCCCGTCGAGGCGTGGAGAATCACCGGGGGGCCGCTTTCAACGGCCCCCGACGGGCACGGCGGTAATCCCGCTGGTGGGGGATCGGACAATCTGATTTTTGTGATTGGATGTGTGACTTTTTCTCTGGGCATCTGTGCATTTTATTGTTTGCTTTCAACATATTGTCCAGGATGTTGCCAAGATATTAATATTAACATGGCTATCAGCTCACTGGATAGCAAGTTCTGTTAATCACATAAGTACAATAAAAAGTAGAAATCTGGAGATTGTTGTCAGAGAAATCCCACACTTGCACAGGCAGTGCTGTCCCTTGACACGGCATGGACCAGCTGTACTTGCTTACAATTCAGGATCAAAATGGTTGAAATATATAAAGCTGATGCAATCCGGTGTAAGCAAGTTGTTGAGCAACGTGATACGCGATGATTCATTTCGAGCTATCCCTCTTTTCCTGAATAAATAATTTTCTCTTGAGAACAACAGGGGGGGGGGGACACGGTAGCACAATGGTTAGCACAGTTGCTTCACAGCTCCAGGGTCTGCTTGATAAAGAGCCCCACTCTTTCCTGCCCTTCGCACAGATACACTGTAGAGGGCACCGCACTGGAAAAAACACTGGATTGGTTAAAGTCTATTCTGTAAAGCCACAGAAACACTTGAGCAGTTGTCAGTCAGGTACCCAGCACCAGGGGTTTGCTGTTTTGGGACGATGTAATAGAGGGTGGCTTCATCCATTTTTGCCAAGTTCAAACCAGAGGTAAGCTGATGTTGGGCTAAGGTCACTGACATGGCTCGCAAGTAACTGCGTTTAACGCTCAGCTGTTCGGGGAAGTATATTTTGATGCTGATCCTCTCCTTGTTGGTGATGCTGAACTTGATTAGCACAGGGCTAAATCGCTGGCTTTGAAAGCAGACCAAGGCAGGCCAGCAGCATGGTTCAATTCCTGTAACAGCCTCCCCGAACAGACGCCGGAATGTGGTGACTAGGGGCTTTTCACAGTAACTTTATTTGAAGCCTACTTGTGACAATAAGCGATTTTCATTTTAATAGTTTGCTGGTTTAGTGCTTTGGGGTTAACATCAGTTTGGTTCAGGTTTGATACTTTTGTGTTAACTCCCCAATACCAGACTAAAGTGCACAGCCAGAAACTCGTCTTTTGCAGCCCCCACTTGATATCAAAAGTACAAGGGACACCAGATCCAAATTATAAGGATTTGGCACTGTAAATTCTATGACCCTGGGATTGTCTGAAGAGAATTGAAATTTTGATTTTGAGAAACAATGCCTTGAAGTTCCTTGTATGACATGAATGTTTTTTAAATCTTGTTTTTGCAGTTTAGATTATGTAATGTTTAATACATGAAATAATCAATCATTGGTGTCACCTTTGGATACTGCAGAATTCTCTTATTCTCACAGTACTAGACATTAAGGGTCTGCTGCTCATCAAAGCCTATTGAATTGAGAGAGAAATTGTCAGGAGTATCCTATTTATGTATAAGATTAGATGTGATTTGTGGGACCGGTTTTCTACAAAGATTGTTTCTCTGATGCTTGTTGACTTGTTTTGATCAGTCACAGCACTTAAAAAAAATCGTGACCTTGGCAGATGATACCGATGATCATAGAATCATTGAATCCCTACAGTGCAGAAGGAGGCCATTCGGCCCATCGAATCCGCACCAGGCCTGGCTCTGATAGAGCCATCCCCATAACCCCACCTAACCTTTTTGGGCAATATTAGCATGGCCAACCCACCTAAAGTGCACATCTTTGGACTGTGGGAGGAAACCAGAGCACCCGGAGGAAACCCACGCAGATACAGGGAGAAAGTGCAAACTCCACACAGACAGTCACCCGATGTCGGAGACTGATATTCAACTTCATTTTCTTCAATGGGTCAGTTTTTCTGGGCTCCCAGGTGGAACTGAAGAGCTTCAGGATGCACCAAAGCATTTACACTTCAAAATACCTCATTGGCTGTATGTTGGAAATGTGGCAACCAATTTGCATGTGGCGAGGCTCCCCAAACAACAATGTGACAATGATCTATTTCAGCGATAGTTGTTCAGGGATAGGCACTGGCCGTGATACCAGGGAGAACTACCCTGATGCTTCTTAGAAACAGCCCCATGGGATTTTCAACATTCACCTCAGAGGGTGGGTGGTGCCTCTGCTTAACATTTCACCTGAAAGACAGCCACCGCTGACACAAAGCTTTGTTTCAGTAGGAGGAAACCTTTCACAGTCACTGTATTTCTTGGGAAGAGATTTAGATTGAAAAGCTTTTTCAAACTGTTCGTAGTCTTGCTTCTGTTTACTTATCATGAGCTGACATTGATGATCGTGGAGAGTCCGTAGGCTCTTGCCTCGCGGCTGGTGGAAAGAATATGTAACACCGAGAGGCAGTGCAGGATCAAATGAGGTGGTGGAATTCATCTCGATTCAAGCAGCATGGTGGCAGAGTGGTTAGCACTGCTGCTTCATAGTACCAGGGACCCGGGTTCAATTCCGGCCTCGGGTAACTCTTTGTCTGGAGTTTGCACTTTTCCCCGTATCTGCGTGGGGTTCCTCTGCGTGCTTCCTCATAGTGTCCAAAAGGTTAGGTTGGGGTGACGGGGATAGTGTGGGGGCATGGGCCTAGGTAGAATGCTCTTTCTAAGGGTCAGCGCAGACTCGAGGGGCCAAATGGCCTCCTTCTGCACTGTCGAGATTCTATGATTCTGAACTGGACTGGACTTTTAAAAAAATAATCTTTATTGTCACAAGTAGGCTTACATTAACACTGCAATGAGGTTACTGTGAAAAACCCTTAGTCGCCGCATTCCGGCGCCTGTTTGGGTACAATGAGGGAGAATTCAGAATGCCCAATTCACCTAACAGCACGTCTGTCAGGACTTGTGGGAGGAAAACGGAGCACCCGGAGGAAACCCACGCAGACACAGGGAAAAAGTGCAGTCTCCGCACAGACAGTGACCCAAGGGAATCGAACCTGGGACACTGGCACTGTGAAGCAACAATGCTAACCACTGTGCTAAGTGTACTGCTTTTTGAAAGGCATTCTTACAAACATCGTAAAATGCAATCTTCTTCTTCGACTCAATTCTTGATTTTTGATTGTGTAGAAGTCGACAATTTTCAATTGAAGATCTTGCTTATTGAGTTCAAGACTCAGTCTTCCTACGCACTACACAACATACGCAGGTTAAAATGTTTGTGTGTATTTTATTAATATTACTGTTACGGACAGAATTTAGACAGACAAACTGCACTGATTTCCTCTTAGCACCTATTCGTAAGTAGAAGATGTTTTGAATTTGTTTTTAAAAATAGACACTGGTGTGTTTTCCCAATCTGCCGTTTTCTTTTGTGATTTAATTTACTGGTAATCCATAGAAAACTCAAGTTAGGATTAACTCAGAAAGTTAGTTCATTTTCCACATTCAAAAACCAGGGGAAGGTGGGTATGTAACTTTCTACTCCAAACACGTGCACACGCACATATATGCACACATACATACCTACACACACACACACAAAGGGCGGGGAATAGAGAAAATAAGTTTTATCGTAAAAGAGCCACTAAAATCAATATTTGTTCAAGTAGTTTTCAGAGTCCAATGAGGAATTCTTTCACATAGGTGGTGGAGTTCAGCTGGCTGGACACCAAAGTTGTAGTATTTGCTTTGCAGTTGGTGAGTGGCGGTAAGATGAAGTAGGTATGCAGTAACTGGTTTGATGTTCAAAATCTTCCAGCGAGGTAAGTTTTGAAGTACAGGCTGTGTTCTGTCTCATGGGTCCTGTCATGATATTCAAACACACACATCATGATGGACACACCAACAGACAAATCAGAGCACACAACACCACAACCAATCACACACAAGGACAGTAACCACATAAAAGCACGAGCACGACACCTAGTGGACAGTAGGTCTGGGGACAAAGACACGGACAAGACCTGTTACAAGACCACAAACAGGGAATCCCCACGTGCAGGGTATCAAGACAAAACTGTACATAGAAAGTTTAAATAAAATAGCGTTGTACCATATACAACCGTGTTGGCTCATCTGTGTGTCAGAACACCCAACACCACATGGTACAGGAGTGGATCGATACCTGCCAACTAACCTGCCATTCTGGACATGGACCGCACCGACAAACCGCAGCCGTTGCAAGTCGCGGGGAACCTAGGTACCAATTGGAAGCTCTTCAGGCAGCGATTTGATCTGTACATCCGAGCCAACGAAAAACAGAGTGCCTCGGATGAAACGAAGATTGCAATGCTCCTCTTCTACGCAGGTCAGCACGCCCTCGACGTCTTCAACTCACTGGTGTTCGAAGAAGGCGAAAACCAATCCAAGTATGACACGTTCATCCTCAAACTGGACCAGCACTTTAAGGTTGAAGTAAATGAAAGTTTTGAAAGATACCTCTTTCAGCAACGCCTGCAAGGTAAGGAGGAGCTTTTTCAACCCTTTTTGACGCACCTCCGAATTCTAGCGCAGTCCTGCGGTTACGGCAGCACCACAGAGTCCATGATCAGGGACCAGATTGTTTTTGGCGTTGCCTCTAGTGGCCTACGCCAGCAGCTTCTTAAAATAAAAAGCCTCACCTTAGCGTCTGCTGTGGAAGCCTGTGTCCTCCACGAGAATGCAACCTGCCGTTTTGCCCGATTTCAGGCGTCCGAGTTGGCACGGAGGGGGTCCCCAGCCGTCGAATCGGCAAGCCAGGCCGCCCACGACGCCGAACGCATCCAGGCCGTCGATTACTTCCCGACCCACGGCCCGGACGACAGCGGCCGCTTCCCGCGCTTTTCGCGGTCTCCCGCGCTGGTGCGCGCCAAAAATAACGGCCACATCGAGGGACGCACTGCGCAGGCGCGCCCACCGCAAGATCGCACTGCGCATGCGCAGTGGCGCAACGAACGCAGTGACGTCATGATGTGCGGCAATTGTGGAGCTGTACACATAAAAGGGCAATGTCCTGCTAAAAACCGACAGTGCCTCAGATGTGGCAAGATGGGCCACTATGCTGCCCACTGTCGTTCGGCTCAACCCATGGATCCTGCACATCCCCGACAATCTCGCAGACAAGTCAGGACCGTCCAGCCCACGCATCAAGACTTCCAGTTAAGTGATGCAGATGACCAGGATGCCTTCCGCGTTTCCGTCATCGATGTCAACAAGGTCAATGCCATCAATCCAGCCGATGAGTGGTGTGCCACCCTGACGGTCAACCGATCGCGCGTCACCTTCCGTCTGGACACCGGCGCATCCGCCAACCTGATTGCATATTCTGCATTCCAGGCCATGAAGGTCAAACCACCCATCACGCCATCCCGGCTCAAGATGGTTGATTATAACGGGAACGTCATCCCGTCCATAGGATCTTGCCAGCTACAGATAACTCACAAGATGCACACGGCCACACTCCCCTTCGAAGTTGTCGGCTCATCAAAAGACTCGTTACTGGGCGCACAGGCGTGTAAGGTCCTTCACCTGGTACAGCGCATTATGTCTCTCTCTCCAGATGAGATATCCGACTTCCCGGATGCTGAGTTCCACGCAAATCTCCATTCCCTCCTTGCTCACAACCAGGAGGTTTTTGAAGGCATGGGGACATTGCCATACACGTACAAGATTCGACTCAAACCGGACGCCATCCCTGTCGTTCACGCACCTCGCAGGGTTCCTGCGCCACTCAAAGACCGCCTCAAGTTGCAGCTGCAGGCTCTTCAAGACCAAGGGGTCCTATCCAGGGTCACGGAGCCCACGCCATGGGTCAGCTCCATGGTCTGTGTAAAGAAGCCCTCTGGCAAGCTCCGCATATGTATAGATCCTAAAGATCTGAATAACAACATCATGCGGGAACACTATCCCATCCCGAAACGAGAGGACCTCACCAGCGAGATGGCGCAAGCCAAAATATTTACCAAATTGGATGCGTCCAAAGGATTTTGGCAGATCCAATTGGACCCGGCCAGCCGAAGGCCATGCACGTTCAACACCCCTTTTGGCAGATTCTGCTACAACCGGATGCCATTCGGCATCATTTCAGCATCTGAAGTTTTCCACCGCATTATGGAGCAGATGATGGAAGGCATCGAAGGGGTACGTGTATATGTGGACGATATCATCATTTGGTCCACCACTCCGCAGGAACACATGCATCGTCTACGACGTGTCTTCACCCGCATACGACAAAATGGCCTGCGTCTCAACCGCGCCAAGTGTGCCTTCGGCCAGATGGAGCTGAAATTCCTCGGGGCCCACATCTCACGACCAGGGGTCCGTCCCGATGCAGACAAAGTTAGCGCCATCACAGCCATGCCACGGCCGGCTGACAAGAAGGCTGTCCTAAGATTCCTGGGCATGGTCAACTTCCTTGGGAAGTTCATTCCCAACCTGGCTTCTCATACAACGAATATGCGCCATCTCGTAAAAAAATCAACAGAATTCCACTGGCAGCAATCGCATCAGCTGGAATGGGAGGCGCTCAAGCACAAACTGGTCACGGCACCAGTGCTGGCGTTCTTTGACACGACTCGCCCTACAAAGATCTCAACAGACGCCAGCCAATCTGGTATTGGAGCGGTACTCCTGCAAAAAGACAGCACGTCGTCATGGGCCCCGGTTGCATATGCCTCACGAGCCATGACCCCTACCGAACAGCGCTACGCGCAAATAGAAAAAGAATGCCTGGGCTTGTTAACTGGACTGGACAAGTTCGACGACTATGTGTATGGCCTGCCACGATTTACGGTTGAAACTGACCACCGCCCCCTGGTCAACATCATTAACAAAGACCTGAACGACATGACCCCTCGCCTTCAGCGCATCTTACTTAAACTCAGGAGGTATGATTTCGAACTGATCTACACTCCGGGGAAGGATCTCATCGTGGCGGACACGCTCTCCCGAGCAGTGAGCACACCACCAGATGCGGAGGGGTTCGTGCGTCAAATTGAGGCACACGTGACTCTGACAGCAGCAAATCTGCCAGCTGATGACCCAAGTCTGGCCCACATACGCGCAGAGACGGCGACTGACCCCCTTCTGCAGCGAGTGATGCGCCACATGACGGAAGGGTGGCTCAAAGGGCAGTGCCCCCAGTTTTATAATGTGCGAGATGACCTTACCAACATAGACGGGATCCTTATGAAATTAGACAGGATCGTTATTCCGCACAGCATGCGCCAGATGATTCTTAATCAACTACACGAAGGCCACTTGGGCGTCGAAAAATGCAGACGAAGGGCCCGAGAGGCGGTATATTGGCCGGGTATTAATGAAGACATAGCCAACATGGTGCTCAATTGCACAACCTGTCAGAGGTTTCAGCCGGCGCAACCTCCGGAGACGCTTCTACCACACGAGTTGGTGACGTCCCCCTGGGCGAAGGTGGGTGTTGACCTATTTCACGCGCTCGGCAGAGATCATATCGTTATTATAGACTACTTCTCAAACTACCCGGAAGTCATGCCTCTCCATGATCTGACGTCGTCCGCAGTCATTGGGGCCTGCAAGGAAACATTTGCTCGCCATGGCATTCCAAGGACTGTCATGCCAGACAATGGACCCTGCTTCGCCAGCCGTGAATGGTCGTCCTTTGCCGCAGCATATGGTTTCACTCATGTGACATCCAGCCCTCTACATCCACAGTCGAACGGGAAGGCTGAAAAGGGCGTCCACATTGCCAAGCGGCTCCTGTGCAAGGCGGCTGCTGCCGGATCGGACTTTAACCTCGCCTTGCTGGCCTGTCGATCGGCCCCGCTATCCACGGGTCTCTCGCCAGCGCAGCTCCTAATGGGTCGCTCCCTCAGGACGACAGTACCGTCCATCCTGGCACCAACAATAGACCATGAGACGGTTCTTCGGAACATGCAAATGCAGCGTGATCGCCAGAAAAGTCAGTACGACACACGAGCGACGGACCTGCCCCCCCTGTCCTCCGGAGACAAAGTACGCGTCCATCAACCGTATGGTGGCTGGTCAGCACCGGCCGAAGTCCTCCGACATGTGGCTCCGCGCTCGTTCCTGGTTCGCATGCCGGATGGTTCAGTGCTTCGCCGCAATCGGCGCGCCCTTCGCCGACTTCCACGCTCGCAGCCACACAATACGCACACGCCAGATCCTCAACAGGCTTCCGAGGATGACTTTGTGGAGCTGCCGCAGATCACGCCCTCTCCATCGCCACCCATGGCCATGCTTGCACATCAGCCGGTGGTTCTTGACCCACCCTTGAGGCGGTCAACCCAAACTCGTCGCAAGCCCATTAGACTGGACTTATAACACCGTTCATATGTCTAACAAGTTGCACAATTTTATATGATAACCTGTTGTTGTTTATCGTTCCAGATGTCGTCTGACTGGACCACTGTTCAAGTTCTTTTTCTCGTTCGCATTCATGTTCTGTTATGGTACAACCTTGTTCATGTGACGCACCCGACATCGCCCCATGTAAATAGTTACGTCATACGCACATGCTGTACACAACACACACACACTCTTAGATGCACTCACGACGCGATCATATTTATTACCACGTAGGCACATATCTTTGTAAAAAGGGGGGATGTCATGATATTCAAACACACACATCATGATGGACACACCAACAGACAAATCAGAGCACACAACACCACAACCAATCACACACAAGGACAGCAACCACATAAAAGCACGAGCACGACACCTAGTGGACAGTAGGTCTGGGGACAAAGACACGGACAAGACCTGTTACAAGATCACAAACAGGGAATCCCCACGTGCAGGGTATCAAGACAAAACTGTACATAGAAAGTTTAAATAAAATAGCGTTGTACCATATACAACCGTGTTGGCTCATCTGTGTGTCAGAACACCCAACACCACAGGTCCTTCTTCTTTCACCGGTAGGAAATAAAAGCAGTATAAGGACGAATTACCAGCTCTTAACGGGATCTAGAGATTTCAAAATGATCACTTGAGCCATGTGACCTTCCTTCTCCACATTGACTTCATGAGATGTTTGTCAGAGTCTGGAATCAGCTTTGACGTCAGGGCTGATAATGTCCCAGTTATTAGTGGTTGAAAGAGCTGTCATTTATGTTGAACAGTAAGAAGTCTTACAACACCAGGTTAAAGTCCAACACGTTTGTTTCGATGTCACTAGCTTTCGGAGCGCTGCTCCTTCTGTTGTTCGGGAAGCCATTGTTTAGGCAGACCCACTGACTCCGCTAGCAAGGTGAGATTATCAGATCCAAATAACATCCCCATGCTTCCTTTTGAAGTGGGGTCTTGACAGTCCCACATGTAATAGGAGCCTGTTAGCAGCACTCTTGGCATAGTGAGGTTGGATGTGCAAACTTCCTTGCCTTTTGTGATTACAAAGATTCTGGATAAGGAGGTTTGAGACTCCAGAAGCTGAGAAAGTGATTATTCTATTCTTGAAACTGCCTGGTGGTTGGCGAAGGATGAAGGACTGACCTGTGGTTAGGTGGAGAGTGGAGGCCATCTTTTTGATTCAGCAAAAAGTCCATTTTTAAAATTAGCAATAAGGATAAAGTTTTGAACATATGGGTGAATGTCGGAGTTCCTCTCATGTTATAGGAACCCAACATTACTGTGAAGCTTAAAAACAAGGCATAATAGTAAACTTAAAAAGAAAACATAATAGCAACATTTTAGGGAATATTAAGTACATTTTACTTCAAACTGTCGCCTGAAACAACACCATGACTTTGAGGGTAATGACCCTCAAGAGCTTTCAACGCTCCCTTTGTGCATAAATTTGTTTAAAGTGTTTGCGTGATTGTTTATCTTTCTGTAATTGGAGATGGTAAAAGGATTAAAATTCTAGTCCGGTAACATTACTCGTTAATCAAACTGTCCATCCTCCATTCTTGTCGCTAATGTGGCTTAAAACAAAAGGTCCAACTTTGAAAACAGCTGGAACAAACTGTTTTGGTTTTCATTATCTTTTGTATTTCATTATCTTTTATATTGAATAGTGTTCCTTAAGCACTGGTCATTCCAGGAACATTTCAGTCAGCAATCTTTTTGTGAATTACCAGCAAGGGAGACGATCCAATTAAAAATTGGATGACAACTTGACGAATTTCATGCAGATTTACAGTGAGGTCAAGAATACTTTGGGATTAAGACTTTGTTTCATAATTGCAACACAATAAAGTTCTCACTCGATAGGCATTCCATCTGTTTCAGCTTATGCCACCTTTAATTGTTGTTCGCGGAGGCAAGGTTGTTAGTATTTGGGATGGTTTGAAGAGTTTAATTTTAGAGTCAGTCAATCGGCCTAACGTTCGTCCCTCAGTTGGGTAAGTGCTGTTGATTCTGATATGGTCAGTTTCTGAAACGCAACTGAACTGGTGTAGAAATCTCACATTCAGATGAACTGCATTTAAGTTTTTAGGCTTCAACCGTGCATATTTTAAGTTAGAATTTCAGCACCCTCCCAATATAGCACGGTTAAAACTTGCAGTGACTAATTATTGTAGCAATTTTATTATTTTCTTGTGCACTGTCGAACTTTAGATTTTCAAAAGAAAAAATTCATGCTATTAAAAACAGTGGCCGAGATTCTCTCAGCCTGGGGCCGGGCCGGAGAATCCCCCGACCGGGCCACGGTGCTGGCACGCGATTCTCCGTGTTTGGCGCGGCGCCTGTCGTGGGCTGCTCTACGTGGCCGGTTTGCCGATTCTCCGTCTGGGAGGGGCCGAGCGGCCGCAGTTAAAACGCTGAGTCTCGCCCGCGCCGTCCACACCTGCTCGCAGCCGGCGGGAACTCTGCGTGCAAGGGTCGGGTGGTGGCCTGTGGTGGGTTAGGGGGGCTCCGACCCCGGGAGGGGCCTCCGATGAGGCCTGGCCGCGATCGGGGCCCACCGATCGGCGGGCCGGCCTCTCTGTCCCCCGACCTCTTTTCCTACCTGCCGGTCCCTGTACTCCTGCGCCATGTTGCGGCGGGGCCGGTGCGTTGAAGGAGGCCACCGTGCATGCGCGCGTTGGTGCCGGCGCCACTGCGCATGCGCGGATCCCGCGGCGCCCAGGTCGCGCGAGGATCGGCAGCTGAAGCGGCGTGCACTGCACCAGCGGCGTGACAGGGGCCAGAATTATTCCTGGCAGAGGCCCATTCACGCCGTCGTAAAACACAATGGCGTTTACGACGGCGTGGACACTCTGCCGCGGGATGGGAGAATCCAGCCCCACGGTCGCAATTCAGGCAACCTTGCGCCTGGTGCGCTAGGTAAATTGCGTGAGAGCCCCAAATCGGACTCCGTGCCGGGCCCATCGCGAGTCACTTGACTCACTCCAATGGGCGCGATGTGGATCTCTCCTCGCTGGGCGAAATCCAGATCTGCATGTTTAAATTCCCAGACCCCGGATTCACCCGACCTTCAAATATGTGTCAGAAGTGGGAATTAGGCCATCTATGGTCCTACCTTGTGGGAGTTTAAATGAAAGAAGCCCTGAAACATATCTCGGAGAGAATCATTCTCTTTATGGATTTATGGATTGCCGCAAGATTTCAGTGGTTAACAAATTGTCGACTGTTGCATTTCCGCGACAATCTTCTCCCTAATGTTTTTGACATGACTCAGGAAAACAACACTATTGACATAAATCAGAACAGGTATTGAAAGATTAGGCATATTCACAAGCTGGCACCAGTTGAAACCATGTCAAACAAGGGATTTTGATGTATGAATTTCGATCTTACAAGGCAGCTTCTTGCTTCCATCACCTATATGTTTCTACAAGACTTGAGTCACTTTACAAACAGCAAAATGAACTGTCGGACATGATTTAGATGAGCTGATTAGCATTTCATTAAATCTTGCATATTCTGTTTATATCCCATCAGTTAAAAACTCAGGTGCACTTTTAAACTCACATTAGATGATGCATTGTAGAGTGTGTTCTTTTAAATTCCTACAAGACATCCTTTAGTAATATACTTCCCCTTTGTGGATTCAGAACAATGTTCATGGAGATGGCATCATCGTGCATGCTACTGGTGTTCCTCTTGTTCTTGAAGAATTACAAGCAGAGAGACATTGAAAAGGGGTGCACCGAAAGCACAATAGCATAGTGAAAGGTTGAAGGTTGTCTTCCTGACTCCATCATTCGCATGATTGTTGAAGTAATACATTCTGAAAACAGCTCGGCAAGTCGCAGAGTATAGCGCTCCCCACTCAAGTTGCATAAAAATCAATGAAGTACAATTTAACGCACCGAGCTGGGGAGCTCCCCTACAGCAATTCTGAGAACACATCAGTGTGCATTAGTGAATGGGGGATGCATGAAATTAAGGTGAAGTGCTTTTCAAAGTAAGAGGAAGCACGGGAAAGTAATTTCCCAATGTAAGGGAAATCTTATCTTCACACATTCGATTTGAATCCACTCGCTGTAACTATGAAATGAAATGAAAGTTGCCATAGTCCCAGAGGGCCAGAGGCTGCTCTGTCCCCTTTTACAGAGAGCTGACTGGTGGTGATTTAACCTGAGAATCCACGCACCTCAGGCGAGGGGCAAGGCTGAGAAGGCGGGGCCTTCATGGTAACCGCAGCCGGTACAGGGAGTGAACCCGCGCTGTTGGCGTCGCTTCGCAACACGAACCAGCTGACCAGCCAACTGGGCAAACCAGCCTCCCCTGTAACTATACAGGGGTAAAAAGGTAGCATTACTTGAAAGATCGCTGGACATGTATTGAAAGTTGTTAACTGCTGGTGCGGTGACCCAAAACCAGCCCTTCGGAGTGCAAACATGAGGAAACATGGAAAAATAGCTTTCACGACATTCTTTGAGCATTTTAAGTAGTGGAAGATGGTGACATACTGTCACTGGACTAGTAATCCAGAGGCCCAGGCTCTGGGGACATGGGTTTGAAGCCCATAATGCCAACTAGTGGAGTTTAAATTCAATGAAGAAATCTGGAATTGAAGGCTAATCTCAGTAATGGTGATCATGAAACTATCATCAATTGTCGTAAAAGAACATCTTATTCACTGCTGTCCTTTGGGGAAATAAATCTACCGTTCATACATGGTCTGGTCTATATGTGACTCCCGATCCACAGCAATGGTGGTTGACTCTGAACTGCCTGCTGAAATGGCCGAGCAAGTCACAGTCAGTTCAAGAATGCTGTTTAAATACGCACGTAAAGACTAAGGATATAGAACTAGAATGAAGGTCAGGAAATAGCTTAGGGCTGATTTGTTTTTAATTTCCGAAAAAACGGATTATGCTTTTTTTTTTTTATTGTACAGGATTTCGAGAAAAGCACTTAACATTCAAGCAGTGATTTTATTTTTAATGTGCATAAAGAGTGAGAGATTACTTTTAGAGCTTTATGTATACTTTAGTTCCAAAATGAATGGTCAATTTTCATAAAATAACATTAAAATTTCGGTTAAAATAAAATTTGGCAGGCTTGTTACAGTATATTTTTTAGTTATGTCCACAGTAAGGTTTATACACTTAAAACAAAATCCTCACACAGGTGGCTATCAAACCAGAACTTTTAAATAAATGATGCCCCTGATAAATTGTATGGACAAACCCATTTGGTATGCCATGCCCAATACTGGCATGTTGTATTTGAACTTCAGTCTAATATATAACTGGACACAAAAAAGCTGGAAAAGATGGCTGTCCAAGGTCACCCCGCCCCTCTCATTTCAAAAGGGAACCGAAAGAACTTTTGAGACTGATGTGGATTGATGCTCTTCCCTGAAACCAGTTTTAAAAAGTCTGATTTGAATGGGTCATTCTAAAACTAAAGACACTGCCTGGGATTTTCTGCCCCCACCCCGGGTGGCGGGTTTCCCTGCGGCAGAGGCAGCTCGTCATTGGCTGTTGTGGGATCTTCCAGTCCCTCCAAAGTCCATGGCCATTTGTATCGCTTGCCAGCCGCTCTGCCGGGGAACCTGCTGTGGAGATCCTGTCGGCGAAAAGGGGTCAGGAAATCCCCCCACTGACTGCTTCAAACCCGTATCACGTAGGCTGTGTAATCAAAATGAACATCCCACTTTATGTGGGAAAATCCTTTGAACTTGGGAAAAGCCATGTTGTCTTTGTTTAAAAGGCAGCATGGAGCGATGTGCAGGTTTCGCACCAACGGCCATTGAATCATCAGTTCAGCCAACCTGAGAACCAGACTAGGAAATGAGACATCAGGCAGCCAGAGGATGTAACTTGTTCCGGGTTAAAGTTCACCTGAAATTTGACTACAAGAAACCTCACAACCTTCACTTTACAAACCCACTCCCTTCAATTTTTAAGCATTAAAATGATCCAAGAAACTGCAGGCCTGCCATGTGGGAGGCCAAAGATCATAAACCAGAAACCGAAATAACTATAATGTGTAAAAGTGCGTGACCTGCATATGTATCTAATCTTTATGCGTATGTTCGTGTTAGAGAACAAATGTGTCTGACTGTGTTTAATTTGGCATATGAGAATAAATACCCTTTATTTTAAAACTCACAACAGCCTGCTGAAGCAGTGGAGATAAGCACTCAAACTAGCTATGAATAGGCACACCTCTTTCCATCCAAAACAACATGGGTGCGATTTCCCCATGCTGCGCCGTATGGGAGAATCGCCGTTCGTGCCATCTTTTCCTGCGGCGCCGGTCCGACGCCGGCAGGCAATTCTCCGAGGAGCGGAGAATCGGCGCCATTTGCGCCGGTGCATTTGGCGCGGCGCCGGTGGCGGGCCGCCGATTCTCCGGCCTCGATGGGCCGAACGGCCGCGCGGAAATGGCAGAGTCCCGCCAGCGCCGTTCACACCTGCTCGCAGCCGGCGGGAACTCTGCGCGTAGGGTCGGGGGGCGGCTTGTGGGGCGGGGAAAAGCGCTCCTTCACCGGGGGGCCTCCGATGGGGTCTGGCCCGCGATCGGGGCCCACCGATCGTGGGCCGGCCTCTCCAGCCCCGGCCCTATTTTATTATGCGGCCGTCCCCTGAACCCCCACGTCATGTTGCGTCGGGACCGACGTGCTGAGGAAGTCCCCCGCGCATTCGCATTGCACATGCGTGGGTTGGCACGGCCCACCTGCGCATGCGCCGATTGGCGCGGCCCCCATTTGGTGCCGAGAAGGGAGGCTGGCTAGGAGGGCATACAGTACAGGGAAACATTTTTAGAAGAATGAAAATACCATTGATTTATTCCAAAAGCTTTAAGAACTGGAAGAAGAAAAGCTGACACATTTACAAACACGCTGAATATTATGGTGCGTTTCGATGGGCACCTGGAAATGGGTGGCTTGCCGACTCTTGCCCCGCTGCCATCTTCTGCCTTAGAAAATGGCAATTGATTACCAAAGGTCGATTTTGTCGTGTTATTCACCCTGGGGTAACACGGACTGCAACTGGATGCAGTTGTACTGGAAAGTAGGCACCAAACTTAGACGTTAATTCAGTACGTTTTATTGAAATTCTGGAGCAGTGCACATAGCTTGCTGTGGGTTGACACTCTACTAATATAAGTGTGCTAACTAGAACTAACTAGACCAGACTAGCTCTGAGCCACGTGTAGAAGGTGCTAACTGATATATACACCCTGACTGTCACTACAGTTGTCACCTGTGGAAAGAGGCAGAGTGCTGATGCCTCGTGTGTTTTATAGTGGGAAACCCCCTTCTAGTGTTCTGCCTGGTGATTGGATGTGTTCAGTCCTGGGTGTTGATTGGCTGTACTGGGTGTCTGTCACTGCCTGTCTGTATCTCATTATGTGCATGAGTGCAGATCATGACAGGTTTTGCAGCCCGTGACACCATTCGACTGCCATTCTCACCCAATCTGATTGGTGGGCAGGATGTCTGGCAGCCATATTTGCAGACCGTGACCCGGAAGCAGTTCACAGCCTCTAATTTGAAGGGGCACTTGGCACAGGACAGTGTCAGGTGCCCCATGTGATTTACTGTAGTTGATGCAAGAAGCAAGTGTGTGAATTCTGCGTGATTGACGAGCATTGGCTGAAGTAAGTTTTATTAAACTGAGTATCATTTGAAATTCTGCAGAGTCTTAGATTTGAGTGCTTTGGCAGGAACACACATGGCATGCACAACGTTAAGATTAAATACTGAGCAGCCGAATTGTTAAAACACGTATTCCTCCATAGGTGGCCAAGAAAAGGGGGCAATGGGGGAAGATAAAAGATCCCAAACGTCCCGTGTTTCAATAATGACGCACTCTGATCCCCCCCCCCCCCACCCCCCCCCCCCCCCCCCCCCCCCCAACCTTCCTGGTAGTTGTGACCACCAGGCCTGATGTTCTAATGCCAGCGGGTGGAAAGAGAAGACCTCCCACAATGACTTCACCTGCCTGGATGAATGTGGCCGCAGAGGTCCCCAGCATTGGTGGTGTGGCTTGAAGCCGGAGCCAATGCTGGAGGAGGCTAAATGATCCTTTGAGACCTGCAGTGTGAGTAAGTCTGCACTTAGTCTGTCAGTGTACATGGAACGCTTGACCCTTGTGAGTACCTCAGAGGTTCAAGGCAGCAGTAGGCACAAATGATGCTGCTCGTGGCCGCAATGCCTCTTGGGGGAGCGGTTAGCCTTCGACTTGAGGAAGGTACACAGCATGTTGGTTGTCAATCATCAAAAGCAGGCCCACAATCCCCTGGAGAGAAACCGGACTGGAGGTGGCATGACCGAGCTGGCAATCCTTACACCAATGGAGTAGGAGGCTGTTCTGCTGTTGACTCTTAACTGCCCCCTCAAGGGCAATTAGAACATAAGAACTAGGAGCAGGAATAGGCCATCTGGCCCCTCGAGCCTGCTCCGCCATTCAATGAGATCATGGCTGATCTTTTGTGGATTCAGCTCCACTTTCCGGCCCGAACACCATAACTCTTAATCCCTTTATTCTTCAAAAAACTATCTATCTTTATCTTTAAAACATTTAATGAAGGAGCCTCTACTGCTTCACTGGGCAAGGAATTCCATAGATTCACAACCCTTTGGGTGAAGAAGTTCCTCCTAAACTCAGTCCTAAATCTACTTCCCCTTATTTTGAGGCTGTGCCCCCTAGTTCTGCTTTCACCCGCCAGTGGAAGCAACCTGCCCGCATCTATCCTATCTATTCCCTTGATAATTTTATATGTTTCTATAAGATCCCCCCTCATCCTTCTAAATTCCAACGAGTACAGTCCCAGTCTACTCAACCTCTCCTCGTCATCCAACCCCTTCAGCTCTGTGATTAACCAAGTGAATCTCCTCTGCACACCCTCCAGCGCCAGTATGTCCTTTCTCAGGTAAGGAGACCAAAACTGAACACAATACTCCAGGTGTGGCCTTACTAACACCTTATACAATTGCAGCATAACCTCCCTAGTCTTAAACTCCATCCCTCTAGCAATGGAGGACAAAATTCCATTCGCCTTCTTAATCACCTGTTGCACCTGTAAACCAACATTTTGCAACTCATGCACTAGCACACCCAGGTCTCTCTGCACAGCAGCATGTTTTAATATTTTATCATTTAAATAATAATCCCTTTTGCTGTTATTCCTACCAAAATGGATAACCTCACATTTGTCAACATTGTATTCCATCTGCCAGACCCTAGTCCATTCACTTAACCTATCCAAATCCCTCTGCAGACTTCCGGTATCCTCTGCACTTTTTGCTTTACCACACATCTTACTGTCGTCTGCAAACTTGGACACATTGCCTTTGGTCCCCAACTCCAAATCATCTATGTAAATTGTGAACAATTGTGGGCCCAACACTGATCCCTGAGGGACACCACTAGCTACTGATTGCCAACCAGAGAAACACCCATTAATCCCCACTCTTTGCTTTCTATTCATTAACCAATCCTCTATCCATGCTACTACTTTACCCATAATTCCATGCATCTTTATCTTATGCAGCAACCTTTTTTGTGGCACCTTGTCAAAGGCTTTCTGGAAATCCAGATATACCACATCCATTAGCTCCCCGTTATCTAGCGCTCTGGTAATGTCCTCAAAAAATTCCACTAAATTAGTTAGGCACAACCTGCTCTTTATGAACCCATGCTGTGTCTGCCCAATGGGACAATTTCCATCCAGATGCCTCGCTATTTCTTCCTTGATGATAGATTCCAGCATCTTCCCTACTATCGAAGTTAAGCTCACTGGCCTATAATTACCCGCTTTCTGCCTACCTCCTTTTTTAAACAATGGTGTCATGTTTGCTAATTTCCAATCCGCCGGGACCACCCCAGAGTCTAGTGAATGTTGGTAAATTATCACCAATGCATTTGCAATTTCCCATGCCATCTCTTTTAGCACTCTGGGATGCATTCCATCAGGGCCAGGAGACTTGTCTACCTTTAGCCCCATTAGCTTGCCCATCACTACCTCCTTAGTGATAACAATCATCTCAAATCCTCACCTGTTATAGCCTCATTTCTATCAGTCACTGGCATGTTATTTGTCTCTTCCACTGTGAAGACCGACCCAAAAAACCTATTCAGTTCCTCAGCCATTTCCTCATCTCCCATTATTAAATCTCCCATCTCATCCTCTAAAGGACCAATATTTACCTTAGCCACTCTTTTTTGTTTTATATATTTGTAGAAACTTTTACTATCTGTTTTTATATTCTGAGCAAGTTTACTCTCATAATCTATCTTACTCTTTATAGCTTTTCCAGTAGCTTTCTGTTGCCCCCTAAAGATTTCCCAGTCATCTAGTCTCCCACTAATCTTTGCCAATTTGTATGCTTTTTCCTTCATTTTGATACTCTCCCTTATTTCCTTAGATATCCACGGTCGATTTTCCCTCTTGCTACTGTCCTTCCTTTTTGTTGGTATAAACCTTTGCTGAGCACTGTGAAAATTTGCTCGGAAGGTTCTCCACTGTTCCTCAGCTGTTTCACCATAAAGTCTTTGCTCCCAGTCTACCTTAGCTAGCTCTTCTCTCATCCCATTGTAATCTCCTTTGTTTAAGCACAAAACACTAGTGTTTGATTTTACCTTCTCACCCTCCATCTGTATTTTAAATTCCACCATATTGTGATCGCTCATTCCGAGAGGATCCCTAACTATGAGATCCTGAATCAATCCTGTCTCATTACACAGGACCAGATCTAGGACCGCTTGTTCCCTCGTAGGTTCCATTACATACATTTCCTGTTCCAGGAAACTATTGCGGATATATTCTATAAACTCCTCCTCAAGGCTGCCTTGACCAACCTGGTTAAACCAATCGACATGTAGATTAAAATCCCCCATGATAACTGCTGTACCATTTCTACATGCATCAGTTATTTCTTTGTTTATTGCCTGCCTCACCATAATGTTAGGGATGGGCAATAAATGCTGGCCCAGCCTGCGCCGCCCACGGTCCATGAACAAATAAAAAACAAAAATGTCCAGATGGAATGGAGCCATTGGCAAAGTCAAAATTGGAGGAACACCTTGGGGTGGTGAGATTGTAGGGCGCTTTTACCCAATTTTGGAACAGAGGTGGGAAGAGGGCTATGGAGAAGGGTGAAAAATACCTGGCATGGTTACATCAATTGTAAAATTGTGGTTTAAGCATTCAAAGGCCAGAATGGTTCCTGGATGATACAAGTGGTTTAATGGTCGCAAGGTGTCATATCACAAATCCATATAGTGCTAATGGTGTTGAATCATGTGTCCTGCAAAGTCGAACCATTATTAGCTGATCCCGCCACCCCTGAGGAACCACCAGTAAGTTCCAAGGAGGAAGTGGTACCTCAGAGGGTACAGTGTTAGCTGATCCCGTCATCCCCGAGGAACCTGCAGTAGCCGCCAAGGAGGAAGAAGAACCACGGAGGGTGCAGCGTTAGCTGACCCCGTCATCTCCGAGGAGCCCCCAGTAGCCTCCAAGGAGGAAGAGGAACCTCGGAGTGTGCAGCGTCACATCCTCTCCCTTGCATCAAGTACCAGTGCAGATACTGGCACCTTAGCAGAGATGACAATGTTGGAACAAGGGCAGGAACAATCTGGTTAGGGCACTTCACATTCACATGCAGCTGCCAGAGAGTGAGGTGGAACAGGCCTTGGGCAGTTGGAGGAGTGTCCGGGGTGATCCAGAGACTGAGTGTGGAATTTTCCTAAAAAACGGCAGGTCCTGGCGTGTTTCTCCTCAGAAACAGAGCCAGGTTTCCACTTCAGATCTGCTGACATTGTCAAAGAAAAGCAGGGGGTCATGTTTTGTGCCGTCACTCTGGCGGGGCAGGGCCTGGTAGAGCCGGCAAGGCTAACTAGACATGGATCAATCTCAAAGGGTGGTTAAAGCTCCCTCCCTCTCCCCGGGGATATTGGGACCCCCGATTTACAAGGGGAACGGGGAACACCCCCAACGCTCCAACCAATAGAGACACACAGGTCCAACCTCCCATCCCCAACTCCCTCTGCCCACACCACACAAGCATCACGGTGACTCAAACCCCCCCCCCCACCACCACCACCTCTCCAGCATTGGAGCATCATCTCCCCACCATCGTCAGCATCCCAAATAATGGGACCCCCCGCCAATGGTGTTTGCTAGAGGCCCTGGTCCTGACGACCTGGTAGTGCTGGGTTTGCCACTGCCAGGTTGACACTGGCAGAATGCCAGGTACTGTGCCAGGGCACTGCCCAGCCATGTCCCTCACTACGCAGGGGCTATATTCACCTCCGAGCCCCCGGTGTGGTCATCACAGCCTGTTTCCGTTTTTGGAAACCAGTAGAGATTCCTGCCGGTGTAACATTTCTGAAATGACGGGAGAAAAGATTGATGCATTTTCAGTATTGAACAGTGGTCATGATGCTATGACTTATGCAACAATGCAGAAGAGATTAAAATGGTAAATGTGCTGTCAGGATTTTATCCATGAGCTCACAATGTAGAAATTAAGATACAGGCAGTATGTGCATCTCCAACGTCAAAAATGCCTGACCTACAGTAACCTCTGCTTTATTAAGGCTCCTGATGTGTCATGGCCACCTGTGCGCTCCCATACAGGCCTTTGCTCCTCTCCATCGGGGTGTTCCCGCCTCTTCTTTGACTTCAACATTCGCAGAATGAGCGTCATCTTGTGTCTCCTCACCCTCCAGAGCATCCCCCTCTCTGAATTGTGGGGAGTGCAGCACAGCACATAATGCCCATCAGTGAA
The DNA here is from genome assembly GCF_047496885.1 of Scyliorhinus torazame. Classification (NCBI taxonomy): domain Eukaryota; kingdom Metazoa; phylum Chordata; class Chondrichthyes; order Carcharhiniformes; family Scyliorhinidae; genus Scyliorhinus; species Scyliorhinus torazame. The sequence goes on from NC_092716.1 coordinate 231,329,676, forward strand.
ACTCTGGGTGATGCTCACTGTAATACTTCTCCTGATCCATCCCATCATCGATACCTCATCTTTGGCAGCCCAATTGTCTGCTCCACGATGGTCCTGGTGGTGCTATGGCTGTTTTCATAGCTTCTCTCTGGGGCCCTCACTGACATCATGCGCTATATCTTCAAAGGGTAACACTTGTCACCCAGAAGCCAGCCATCCAGGGCATCAGCTCCATCAAACATGTCTGGCACCAGGAGGTTCTGGAGTACGTAGGAGTCGTGGTTGTTGCCTGGGTACATAGCACACATGCACCTTCATAATTCTTCAATAATGGTCACATACCAACTCTGCATTTAAAAAGTAATAGCCCTTCCTGCTCATAACTGCACAGCGCTGGCCTGGCATGGTAATCTCAGTGTAGTTTATTACTCCCTCAATCTTGGGGATGCCTGTGATCGTTCAAAACCTTTGGATTGTTGAACCTGACTGTAGCCATTGAATTACTAAAGATCTTAATGTAGTGGTGTTCAGTAGGCTGCATAATGCTACTGACGCAGCCTGAAAGGGTCTCGTGGTAAAGAAATTCAGCCCCACAATGGATACTGGCATTGGATTACTACCCATGTCGCTGGAAGCTATTCCCCTGGCAGGGAGTCAGAGATGGAGTCTTTGCTCCGCCTCTCCGTGGCTGCAACTTCCTGCCTTCATCAGCTACTTGTTCGCGGTGCAGGTCTGCCACCGACATGCACCACCAGTGCATCCTTCCCCTGAGCATCTGTCCTCTTACCTCTCAATCTCTTCCCCCTCCTCACTGGAGGACGTGTCTCCCATGGAGACGCTATCCCTGTGTTCTTACAACCAAACAGGCTGAGCTGCAGATGTGGCACATTTCTGCAGGCACATTCAAGCCTTAAAAGCGCAAACGTATACCATCGAACCACACCTTCCAAAAGCAAGTGACAGCAGCACTCACAGCAGCCTGAACTGCTGAGGTCAAACATAGGACCCGACTGATGAGTTTAAGCCCGCCCGCCTGGCGTGGTTCAAAGTCTCTAAAGACTTAAGGCTCCCAGCATGTATTATTCCAGTCAATTGCAACTTTAACAAACTTAACAATTCAAATTCAATCAATCTGCATAAGGTGGGGAATTCTGGATTTCTAAGGGCACCCGTCCAGCGTTTTATTGCATTCAGGCAGGATGACGTTGGGAATGCAACCCAGTGGCTTTGAACCTCACAGTGCACGGTGGCACAGTGATTAGCACTGCTGCCTCACAGCGCCAGGCACCTGGGTTCAATTCTAGCCTCGGGTGACTGTCTGTGTGGAGTCTGCACGTTCTCCTCGTGTCTGCGTGGTATCCTCAGGTCTTTAGTCTGAGTATCTTGGGTGTAAAATGTCCAGAATTCTGCCACCTTTTATGAGCAAAAGACAGCCTATCTGTGTTGCCCATGAAGACCCATTGCTATTCAGTTGGTGCCCCGTATAACGAGGCAGTCTTTGTACAGCTTTTTCAACTGGAAGAATGCCGACATAAATGTGTGAATCTCTAAATGGGGAATGATTAAAGATAAGAAATCGAAAAACGGTGAAGAAAGCATTCGGAGGAAAAAACTGGGTGTTTATAAGCGAGCTGAAATGATGTTTCAATATAACGCGCACTCTATAATCAATCTCTATGAAGAATGTGTAATTGTTAGAAAAAATGATGGCTTTGATCATTTAGAATTATTTCTGCTCTGGCAATTCTCCATTCTTTCCCAAAAGGTAGGACTTTAACCTTTTGGCTTATGGCAAATTGTATTTGCCGGGCTGCGAACCAGGTTGTGGTGCGGCACCACCCCCCTTCCCCCACCCCCGCCCCTCCTCCTCCCCACACTGCCTCTGTCCCCTTTCCTATCCCTCTCCCCAGTTGTAAGCATTTATTTCTAACCTGTGCAATCAGCAAGATCAGTGATCTGTAAATTGTTGTGCCTGTACAAAGTGTGTAATGTAGCATAAAATAAGAGATTCTGGGGAGAGTGTGGTTGAAATTTCATAGTATTCAATGTTCAAAAATGGAAGAAGCGTGAACCTAGATTGCCTTTTAAAAAAAAAAATTGTGCTTTGTCAGACGTAAACGTCTCTCAGGCCTGTAAACCAAGCTCTGCGCGCACCTGCCACATACAGAAAGGAAATTCAAAACAAGTCTATAGTTGGGGAGTTGCAGCCGTCACTGATATACTATGCTCTTGTATGGAGGGCTCTGTTGTAACCTACTGCACCTAACCTGTAACCTCAATTGACTGGATGCTTCACATGTCTCTGGGCCTGCATTCATGGCTGTAGTATTTCTTAGTATTTCCTCCCCTTACAATCAGAGGACATGGCTATTTCAGATACTCTATAACAAGCGAATAAACTTTGAACAGAAGTATCCAGCAGAACGATTGATCGCTCAGTTTTTTCTTTCCGTGAGGAGTGCCCCATCTTTAACTTGGAAACTGTCAGTGGCATGGTTAAAACCCAAAGGATCACGAGCGTGGGCACATAAAGACTTACCATCATCGCATACTGCAACCCTCGAGTGGTGCTGGGCAATCTAGGCTGGTGAGTGGGCCACATGAGTGGCCCTCCTTTATCTCGGTGGGCCGCAAGATTGAAATCCAGCCTGTGCACTAACCAAGACTCCATGAATAAAAATAAACACATTTAATACACACCAGATATTACATAATGGGCTATAGAAAATGCTTAATAATTTGTGTATTAAGAGAATCATCATCGACTTCAAATGGTTAAAACAAAATACATATTTACTATTACCTTGCTTAACGTCCAAAAATAACATAAAAAGGTGCAACCTCTTACATCCACCAGTGTTGTAACCAAGACGGTCCCCCGGGATAGGGTAATCCTGCTACCTGCGCTTCAGATCTTGTATTTGTGGGGTGTGCCGATTGAATCATCATAGTGCTTTGGTTGGATGCAGAGGGAGTGCATGGCTCTCAGTCATTGTGAGCAATCAGCATGCACCTCACTTCACTTTCCCTTGCTAATACCTTAAGATAAAAACCACGCAGATGGCAACCCTGCATGTGGGGGACGGTCGGCAAAATATCTCGAGGGGCCGCACTCAAAAACCTGATGGGCCTCAGGTCTCCCACCATTGTCCTGGAGAGTGCCCCTGAAACAAGGCATTATTTGGCATTGTGGCCTCTTAAAAACAGTTTAAAATAATTCAGATGATGACTATTGGAAAATAATGTTTAGCTACTTTCGCAAGAAGTGCTGGCCGAGCCAGCTGACCTCACATCCCTTGAATGAATAAAAAAAAGGTATTATGTGAACCGCTTGATTTTTGTACTACTTGTTTTGAACCTGGAGCACACGAACATATGCATTGCAGCATTAATAAATAAACATAAAAGTAAAAATGAAAGTAAAATAAGAGTACGGACAGGAGATATTTAAGATGCTTGCACCCGATGTCAATTTGATCATATACTAAAATCTTGTGAACCACTCTTGTTGAAATTTCCTGGCAGCTCTGCCAATTGTTGAGTGGGAAAAAAAATCAATATATACTGTCCTCGATTTTACCTGATTCACTGAACTGGGTCACATCAGTTCACCTCCGTCAGAAGAGGCTGAACCTCATCGCTGGAACTCAGGAATTGAGACAGAGGTCAAAAAATGTTAAAAATACAAATTCTAGAAATAGGCAATTAATAAAACCCAGAAGACACTAGAGATGCACCGTCGCATCATTTGTAAAGAGAAAAGATCGGTTAACGTTTCAGTTATTACCTTTCTCAAAAATTCAGGCTGGATTTTTAAGCGGCCCAACCCACCAGTTGAAAGGTCAAGGGGCAAACACGCCTACGCTAGGCCCGGAAGCCTCAATCAGATTTTACAGTTGGCAGGATGTTAATTGCCTGAGGATGTGGTGTCCACACCCACCTGGGAGATTGTTCCACCTCTTAGAACTGCCATCCAGTCAGAGGAGAGGATTCACTCATGTCCCTGCAGGGCTGCAGCACTCCCCAATGAGCAGGCCGGACTAAAAGGTAAGTCGGGGTCAGTCATGCAGGCGCCACTGAGGAGGATGTGGGACTGCAATCAGGAGGGCAGGGAAGCAGACAAGCAGGGCGGCAATTATCCTCAGAAGGGGCCCTCCATTAGTTACAGAGTGCCCGCACAGGAGGGCCCTGACCCAGTGGGGCTGCAGCCAGGTTGTCAGGGTTCACTAAGTGGTGTGGGATCCACCCACTGCTTGTAAAATACCAGTGGCAGTGAGAAGAAGCCTATAAAGGCCATTAATTGGCCACTTAAGAGCATTAATTGGCACAGGGGCAGGCTGGTGGGCTGCATGATTCCTCCCCTGCCGCTGGCAAAGTTCCAGCAGAGGGAGGTAGGCAATGGCACAGTACCCCCTCGCATGCCACCTTATTGTACCCCCTCCCCCATCTGCCAACCCGCTTCTGGGTGTGGATGGAGAGGTGTGTCAAATTCCGGCCTTCACCTGGTACACTTGAATCTCAGCCTGATCTGCTGTACCTGCAAAGATACAATTCAGTCCCCTCTGCCATTTTTGTCATTTGAACTTGAAGCGTGAAGGAGATGGGCAGTCAGCAACAAGAACATTTCTGCTTTTCCATTGCACCATTTAGTTGAAGGTTAAACAACATATCGAGCAGGCAGTTGATTGTTTCAAATATCGTCTCCATTTACAGAATGCTCTTGCTGTGCCAGTGAACACCTCCAACAGGGGTCAAATCTTGTGATATTTTGCTAACAAAAAAAAATGTCTTGTGGCTCAGTATGTATTTAAGAATATCAATATTTTCCTCTTACATTGGTATAAACCTTTCTTATCCACGTGATTACAATCCCTTAGTTGCTTCTGCAAATAGCATACATTATTCACATATTGAACAAGCAAGTAATCTTTGCCAACCCATCACTGCAATTGTCATCTTAACGGTGAGATGGGAAACATTGAACAGTTGTCTATTGCTGACTTGTGTCCTGTGGCGAATAGACTTAAATTAAACTCATTTCCTACATGGCCATATTTCAGGTGGTTTAAATCACCTTTTTTCTACATCCTGACATCAGTTTTAATTTTAAAAGTATTTTGCTCTTAACATAATGTTGATTATCTTTTGATCTATCGTTGGTGGCCTTCGCTTTTCGTGGCTGCTTTTATTCTCGTTTTTTTATGTGGCTTAATACTGCATTTAATCACGAAACCGTTGAACTATTTTTATGCGTGTTCATGCTTGGTTTCACTCTGGTGTGATTGTGTTGTACTTGTACACCGCTCTCTCATTCCTGGGTAAAGTACCAGAGGAAGCTCATCATCCGATGTGATTCTTGACTCCACTCATATCTCCAGCCTTCAGCTGTTTTTGTCAACCTAAATGTGCATCAAATGGTGCCTGTAAAGCAAAATTTGACACCAAAACAAATAAGGAGACATTCAAGCAGTTTGTCAAAGAGGTAGCTTGAGAGAAACATCTTATAGAAAGATATGGAAGTTAAGGAAGGGAGATCCAGAGATTCAAGCCCAGGCAACTGAAGTGGAGTGATTACAGTCAAGGGTTGCTCAAGTCGAGAGTTCAAAGAGTGCAGATATTTCAGAGGTTTGCGGGGGCTGCAGAAGACTATGGAGGTAAGGAAGGGCAAAACCAGGGAAGAATTTGGAAACAAGTATGAGAATTTTAAAATTGAGCCAATGTCGGTCCCGGATGATGGGTGGACAGATTTGGTGCATGAGTGGCAGGGTTTTGGTTGACTTCTAGCATAGCACCTCCTTTCAGCCTATCTTCTTCAAATGCTGTTTTAGTCACTACCCTTCTCAGAATCACAGAATAATACAGTGCAGAAGAGGCCCTTCGGCCCATCGAGTCTGCACCGACACATCCTGAGTTCCAAACCTGCCATCTTGCTATGCTATCTATCTTAACAACAAAACTTAGCCAGAAACTTTAGCAAAAGTTTTCTCAGAACCTCAAAGCCGTTAAATTCCTTTCTCCACGAGAGACATTAAAAAAAAAAATCCTGGCTTCTAAAGCTCATTGATTCAGAGCTGATGCAAGTTTCAGGAGGAGTGTTTTGGGAAGCTCACTCACCTTGCCAGGAGTGTGTTTTCAGTGGTCCTCTGTGCGGGAAAGGAATGTCAACATTTAACAGGTGGATGACTCTTGTTGGGCGGGATTCTCCGACCCCCCACCGTGTCGGAGAATCGCCAGGGCCTGGCGTGAATCCCGCCCCTGCTATGTCCCGAATTCTCCGCCACCAGAGATTCGGCGGGGCGGGAATCACACCGCACAGGTCGGCGGCCCCCCCCCACGGCGATTCTCCGGCCCACAATGGGCTGAAGTCCCGCTGCTGGAATGCCTGTCCCGCCGGCGTAGAGTAAACCACCTTTCTTACCGGCGGGACAAGGCAGCGGGAGTGGGCTCCGGGGTCCTGGGGAGAGCGCGGGGCGATCTGGCCCCGGGGGGTGCCCCCAGGGTGGCCTGGCCCGCGATCGGGGCCCATCGATCCGTGGGCGGGCCTGTGCCGTGGGGGCACTCTTTTCCCTCCGCCTCGGCCACAGTTTCCACCATGGCCGATGCGGAAGGAACACCCCCCTTGTGCATGCGCGGTGATGACATCAGCAGGCGATGACATCAGCAGCCGCTGACGCTCTCGCGCATGCACCGACTTTTTCCGCCGGCTGGTGAAGACCTTTCGGCCCCGACTGGCGTGGCGCCAAAGGCCTTTCCCGTCCGCTGGCGGCGTGCCAACCACTCCGGCGTGGGGCTAGCCCCTCAATTTGAGGGCTTGGCCCCTAAAGGTGCAGAGAAAGGTGCCACTCCATCCCGCCGGAACCCCCCGCCCCGCCGGGTAGGGGAGAATCCCGCCCATTATTCCTAATGAGAAGTCTGACATCTTGTTTTATGATGTTCATATTACAGTGCAATTGTACCAAAATAATTAATAAAGTCACATTCAAGTGTGGGACAGAGTTACCCTACAATAAAAATAGAACTATATTCATACAAAATATTAGCCTGAAATTAGGAGGGCCTACAGTATACATAGTACAATAACAGAGGAGGCAGCAAAGTTTGACTGTATTGACTTAGTTTGATGGACTGATATTTGAATACATCATTTTGATGGTTTTTTGAGCCGTGTCTTATATATTAAGATGCAAGAGTACTCTTAGCAAGATTCGCACTGTCTGAAAATCCTTTATTGACATACCATCTTATTGTCTGTCATGTCTAGTACCCGGTGAGCATGCTGCTCTGAAAATGTTCAATGGTTACTAAACAATGATTCCAAAAGTATTAATTCTCAGTTCTTTTATACTTAAAAACATTTGCGGCGGCTTCAGCAAGGCTGTTGTTGCTGTAGCGCAGATATACTCCACAGTAAATCACCAGCTGTCCAAACCTGTCTTCCCAACGAAGCTTGTCACTAGAATGATTGAAATTCACTTTGGTCCATTATACTGTTCCTTTTTCCTGATGAGGAAATGGGAAGCACGCAGAGCAAGTTTGTCTTCGGGGAGATTTTCGACAATCCGTCTTTCTCTTCTTCACTTGCAGTTTGGCTGTCGCACAGCTGGTAAGGTGTAATTTTGTGTTCCACCTCATTAGATGCCCAGACCAAACAGGCGACGTGCAACTGAGACACTCAGCGTGGGGGCTAGATGGTTCCACATTAGATTTGTGTCATGTGATCAGAAGTCATGGACTTGTCGTGGTTGAAAGTGGATTGTCTGCAGATTTCTGTGTTAGGTAGGTTTGACGGCACACTTATTTACTTTGCAGCTTTTGTGAAGAGGAAGACTTATAGTATGAAACAATATTGAGAGGGAAACATTTTTATGGAATGAACAAAATATTCAGACCAGTGTAATATTAAAGGTTTCTACCCCTCTATTACAATGGGGTTCCACACAAGCTAGTTCAGAAGGTAGGAAGGGGTGCTTACATCTTATTTGGCCCTGTACTCATGCACATACTTGGCTGAAGAGATCACAGAACATTGATTCAGAATAGTGAGACCGGCTGACTTCCTTTCCCTATCACTTATTCCTGAATACCAAGACCAAAGCCATCCCTCCCAATTTTCCCAGTTCAAAATCAACACGTACCAGAGTTTTAAAAAAAAAATACTGCGGATGCTGGAGTCTGAAACGTAAATAGAAAATACTGGACAATCTCAGCAGGTCTGACAGCATCAGTGGAAACAGACGGGAGCTAAGTGGAGCCCTTTGACACACTGCTCACCTTTGTTCTGCCATTCACACATTCTAATCTCTTTATGTGCCACTATCAGCGGCCTTCTTAGTCATTATCTCCACCATTTACATTCCTTTTGACTTTCGGCCCACAACATCTTTGTCCATCTCCACTTATCACTGCCCCCTATCCAGCGCCCCCCCCCCTCCCCCCACTCTAACCCGTCCCTCCCACAACAGTATAAATCTGACCCTATTTCCAGTTCTTTCCAGCTTCGTCAAAGAGTCACCCAGACACGAAACATCAGCTCCTTTCTCTGTCCACAGATGCTGTCAGACCTGCTAAGATTGCCCAGAATTTTTTTCCCCCTCAGTTCTGTTTGGCTTCAAAACACCCCACTTACCAAGAGAGCTACTGAGAAATTCTGTTTTAGAGGAAGGTTCAAATTAGGTTGATCCGACACTGCGCTGAATAATGCATCTTTTCCACCTTCAATCCTTGTATTGAATGTACTAATGCTATATTGTTTGAGACAACGCTATATAGTCTTATTGCTAAAAGATGAAAGAACAATTGACGTCAGCAACTGAATATCAAATATTTCTTGTAAAATTCCAATTTTACTGTGTGCGTGTGGGTTTTTTTACATGAGGTCCATAGAATAATTTAAGATGAAAAGAAAAGTCAGAGACTGAGTGTTTTCTAAATCTCTTAAAACTCTAGGCGTGGGAATTTAATTTCCTGAGCTTGACAATCAACTTGCACATTCTTGCTGCATAAATTAGACAATTTGCCTCAGGAGGTTAAAGTAATTTTGGACCTTGGATGCGTGCTGTGTTAGCAATTATTCAAACAAAACTTTAAGAAAAGGTAATGTTAAAATCCAAAAGAAATATGGGAAAATTGTTTTCCCTTTTCCTTCGTCTCCTAAGATTTATCGTCAAACGAAAGGTGGTTATCTCTCGTACAATTGAGGTGCTTCAGGATTTGGTGGGGGCGGGGGAGAGGCGGTTAGGGGGAGGAAAGCCAGCCGCTAATCCTGCAAATGTATACACCATAGAAACGGCAGACACATAATAACAGATAACAGAATGTGTAGCCAAAATGACCACTGTAGGGGGGAATGTGAATGGACTCAAAGAAAGCAGATGGACACAGCGAAATGAGTCTATATTTAGCAGGGTCATTAGAACTCAAGCAGGTGGATGGTCAGTGCCAAGTCATTGTGCTGATCATTTGATAGCATTTTTAAAAAATAGCTTGATGCTCACTTTGTTATGCATTTCTGTAGTTGCACCTGCTGAGCTCAAAGCCAGATTGATATAGCCCCTGGCACTGACCTCAGCCGTATCATGAGAGAGTGCAGAGGTGATTTACCAGAATGGTACCTGGGATGGGAGATTTTAGCTGCACAGCAAGGTTGCAGAAGTGTGGGTTGTTCTCCTTAGAGGAAAGGGAATGGAGCTGCGAATGGTTAGAGGTGAACAAGATCATGACCGGTTTGGATAAGGTAACGCAAAAGAAAACTATTCCCGTCAGCTGGTATTATAAAGATTGGGAGACATAGATTTAAGGTTTTGGGCAAGCAATGCAATGGAAATGTGAGGGGAAACTTCTTTTTAGGCAGCAAATGGTGAAGACCTGGAACCTGCTGTCCGAGAGGGTCGTGGAAGCAGAGGCAATCAATGATTTCAAAAGGAAGTTGGATAGGCACTTGGGATTAACTTGCAGGGATAGAATGGGGAATGGGGCTAACTGGAATGCTCCCGGAAGAGCTGGTGTAGACTCACTGGGCCAAGTCACCTCCTCCTGTGCCCTAAATAATTCTGACTCTATACAGACTGCTACCTTTCTGGTTATCCCTACTGTACATAAGGTGCAGACTTCTTGCGCTGTCTTGGTATTAAAATGACCACCATTAGCTTGGCAGGGTGGTGGGATTGCATATGTTTAAAACATTATTGCTTCCTGCTTGTTTTAAAATCAGGGGCTTGGAGGTGTCATGCTTCTGTGCATCAGTGCACAGCTGAATACAGCGACGTGATAGTGTTATGCGTTGCAAGATACTTCTGGTTTGGTATCAACAGCAGTAACTTCAGTTGATACTCTGCAAAATTGATCTCCTCCGGGCGGTCTTGCTGTCACCCTCACTTGTCACATGCAATGCAAGTTGGCAGGTTGGACTGCTTGCTAATATCAGCGGACAGAGCTCAAGATCATGCAGCCCAGTGTCAAATGCACAATGTAATTGGATTTTGTAAAATTATTAATAGAACGATCATTCTCCTTTTTAGAGATGTGTTTATTTTTAGTTCTTATTTGTACAGGGATGTGGGCAGGACTGTCTGGGGCAGCCTGCATTGCACATCCCGAATTGCCATTGAATTGGATGGCTTGTGCTAAATGCAAGAGTATCCCATAAGGTTAACTTGGGACACCGATTCTTAGTGGTGCATATTTTCAATTTGGCATACCGTGAGAAAAATAAGTGAATCATGGAGGAATAGTCCAGTCCGGTTGTCGTGTGCACAAATAATAAGGAAAACACTTGCTTTTCTCACTGATATGTTAGTTTGCACTCAACAGGCTGTTCCAGTCCTGCCGATGGCGCACCTCCACTGTGCATTTCCCGGCGGTGTGGGGCGGATTCAATGGGAAATCCCATTGACAGCAGCAGGATCAGAAGATCCCATCACCAGCCAATGACGGGCCACTTCCCATTGCCAAGAAACACGCTGCTACGGGGAGACCAGAGAATCTCGCCCAAGATTTCTTCAGACATCTCCCTGTTTCATTTTCTTTTATCCCTCAATTTCATTTTTTAATCTTAATTTACCGCAATCCTTAACACTGGCTAGTGCCATTTCAGAGGGCACTTAAGAGTCAGCCACATTGCTGTGGGTCTGGAGTCACATGTAGACCAGACCAGGTAAGGTGACAGATTTCCTTCCCAAAAGGGGATTTGTGAGCCAGATGGGTTTTTAATGACAATCGACAATGGTTCCATGGTCATCATTATACTTTTAATTCCAGAATTTAAAAAATTGAAGTAAAATTTCATCATCTGCTGAGGCGAGATTCGAAGCAGACTTTATCCTGAGTCTGTAGTTACTAGTTACTGGATTACTAGTCCAGTGGCAATATCACTGCGCCAGCGCCTCCCTATTCACTGCTGGAGCGTTTGTACAATTTTGTTTTTCTGGAGGCCACGAACAATCACAATAAGGCGGTTTACATTCTCTAACTGGAATTATCTTTGTCCTCTCTACTCCGCTGGAGACGGTCTCTGAATCTCTTATCCACCTCTTGGGCAGCACAGTGACACAAGTGGCTAGCACTGTGGCTTCACAGTGCCAGGGTCCCAGGTTCGATTCCCTGCTGGGTCACTGTCTGTGCGGAGTCTGCACGTTCTCCCCGTGTCTGCGTGGGTTTCCTCCGGGTGCTCCGGTTTCCCCCCACACGTGCAGGTTAGGTGAATTGGCCATGATAAATTGCCCTTAGTGACCAAAGAAGGTTAGGAGGGGTTATTGGGTTACGGGGATTGGTGGAAATGAGGGCTTAAGTGGGTCGGTGCAGACCCGATGGGCCGAATGGCCTCCTTCTGCACTGTATGTTCTATGTTCTACCCCTGCAATCAACCTAAATGATTATTTTGATTAAACAGTATTCAAAATTAAATACAACACTCGCACTGACCCTGATAAATGTTTCACACAAAGTTATTATTCCTTCTTGACTCTTTAGCTTTGTGATCCTATTTATTAATTATATATTTTGATTTCTTTACTGATTTCCACCCACAGTGCATACCTCAAACTTGCCCACATTAAATAACATCTGTTGACTGATCGTTTTGCCTCATGACGTTTTTTGTGTTACCAGCAAATTTGGAGATTCTGCTCCATTTGCCCAACTCCAAGTCATCAATTCACACAGGGAAGAAAATGGCTTCAGTCCTCCGATCTGAGTAACATATATTTTCCCCACTTCATTGTTTTCTATCATAGTGGCTGCATTTTCTCTTATGCCCCATGCCTATGTTTCTCACGCACCTTATCAAATGCCTTCTGAAAACTCACATACATTACATGTACTGCATTCCCATCAAATATCCAATTAGTCACTTTGAAAGCAAAATAAACTCTCCATTTCTCAAGTGACTGGCAGCAAATTCATGTTGGCCAGCCTCGTTTCATTGACGTATTTCTAAACGATCACCAATTTTATCTGGAATTAAGAATTTCAGAAGATTCCCCATGATTGAATAACTGATTTATCCTTCTTTTCATCCGTGAACAATGTGGAGTTATTATTCAAAATGATTACTTAACAAGCAAAGTCAAGCATCAATGGGAACTTTTGGTGGCATGAGAAAGGAGGTAAGCAAAGACCCAAATCTCCTCTCTGTGAAGCCGTCTCAATGCTGGACATGCCATAATGTTCTCCACGTCACAGCAAATGGAAGTTTCTACTGTGCGAATTTAGCCAGTAAGTTACCTCGAAATTCAAATCCAGCTCGAGTGAATTTGAACAAGGATGATCATCAAGTGAGGTAGTTCAGTCTTTCAGGCAGGCAGCCAGCCGTCTGAATTTCCTTTTGTGCTCATCTTACCCCAAATGCAATTTTGTTACCTTTTCAAAATGATTGATTTGGACCCCTGCACAAAGTTAGGTATCTGTGCAAGATAATGAATGTTTGATAAGTCACCAGGACTGGCTGCAATGTGTATGAGATCACTGAGGGCAGTAAGGGTGGGAATTATGGAGACACTGGCCATAGTGCAGCATGGTGGTTAGCACTGCTGCCTCACACCGCCAAGGACCCGGGTTAAATTCCGGCCTCGGGTGACTGTCTGTGGAGTCTGCACTTTCTCCCCGTGTCTGCGTGGGTTTCCTCAGGAAGCTCCGGTTCCCCCCACAGTCCAAAGATGGACAGATTCGGTGGATTGGCCATGCTAAATTGCCCCTCAGTGTCCAAAAGGTAAGATGGGGTTACTGGGTTAACGGGGATAGGGTAGGGTGTGTGCCTGGGTAGGATACGCTTTCCAATGGCTGGTGCAGCCTTGGTGGGCCGAATGGCCTGCTTCTGCACTGTAAGGATTCTATGTGACCTTCCATTTCTCCTCGTGTGCAGGGGGCTGGAAAGTTATCAATGTTATACCCTTAAAAACATCTAAGGCTAAACCCATCAACTGCAGACCAGCCAGTTTAACTTTGGCTGGGGGAGAGCTTTTAGAAACGAGAATTCAGGGGAAATGACCAGTTACTTGGACAAATGTGGATTAATTAAAGAAGGCCGACATGGATTTGTTAAGGGTGAATCGATTTGAACTAACTTGCTGAAGTTTGTTGATGAGGTGACAGAGAGGGTTGATGAAGTGACGCACATGGACTTCCAAACGGTTTTTGATAAAGCATCACAAAGAAGACATGGCAGCAAAGTTACAGCCCATGGAAGAAAAGGAACAGGAGCAGCACGAATATTGACACACTGTCAGGGAATAGAGAGTGACACAAAACTTGGAAGTGTTGTGAACTGTGAGGGGTATTGTGATAAACGTCAAAGGGACACGGGTAGGCTGATAAAAAGAGCGGACAAGGGACAGATGAAATTTAATGCAGTCTGAGTCAAACTGGTGATTGACTCCCAAGTCTCTAACCAGGACATTCCATCACTGGCCACTTGGTTCAAGAGTGGGTGAAATTCCCCTTTCCGGTCTTGTAAAGAAAACTCCTACCACCTTCCAGAGAATCCATAGAACCCCTACAATGCAGTAGGAGGCTATTTGGTCTGTCCAGTGTGCACCGACCCTCCAAAAGAGCACTCTACGTAGGCCCACTCCCCCACCCTACCCCCCCCCCCCCCCCCCCCCCCCATAACCTGTAACCCCTCATACTGATCATAGCCAATCCATCTAACCTGCACATCTTTGGAGTGTGGGAGGAAACTGTAGCAGACACTGGGAGAAGGTGCAGACTACACACAGACGGTCACCCAAGGCCGAAATCGAACCTGGTTCCCTGGTGCTGTGAGGCAGGGAAGAAGTGCTTGCCACCGTGCCTCCCCGTCCCAGTCCTGGCTTGAAGATTGCAAACCTTCTATAAGCATGAACCCAGGTCCCACATTTTGGGAAGGTCCCACTAACAATCATTATGGCCTGGATCAACATCAGCTTCAATGGCTTCATCATTTCTTTGGAAGTTTTGTGGTGCCCGGTGGTGCTAAAAAAATAGATGGCACAAATCTCCCACGATAGTCTGTTGTTTCCACTGTTGATAGAGCTGGTTATGTTTTTGGCTGTTTGCAAAAGAAAAGCCCAGCTGGAAGTAAAGCAGAGTTAGCTGCAAAGGCAACTGTAGCAAATGGCTGTACTGTTCAAAGGAACGGGTTATGTGATTGCAGAGCTTGAAGTGCTCTCAATACAATTGTCACCATCATCACATTGCAGCAGTAGCTGAAAACAATAAATGCAATAGGATTGCAGAGCCCCCCCGCCCCCTCGGTAAGCCTTGCATTACATTAAATCAGCACTGAACTACTTGCACAAAACAATTTGCCGTATTGTCAGTGAACCACATCGCACTGCAGCAGGAGCCTCACAGTGTTAGACTTTTTCCTGCACTCTTCAGCTCAAGTAACAGCACAGTGCGGGTTAGAATAATCTTTTATTGTCACAAGTAGACTTACATTAACACTGCAATGAAGTTACTGTGAAAAGTTCCTCGTCGCCACACTCCGGCGCCTGTTCGGGTACACAGGGGGAGAATTCAGAATGTCCAATTCACCTAACAGCACGTCTTTCAGGACTTGTGGGAGGAAACCGGAGCACCCGGAGGAAACCCACACACACACACACACAGGGAGAACATGCAGACTCCGCACAGACAGTGACCCAAGCTGGGAATCGAACCTGGGACCCTGGCGCTGTGAAGCAACAGTGCTAACCACTATGCTACTGTGCTGCCCACGATATCTGGGAGCTTAGTGGAACCGATGGTCTATCTCCATAACCAGTGAGGTTTAAGGACAGACACGAGTAATATATCATAGAATTAACAGTGCAGAAGGGGCCATTCAGCCCATCGAGTCTACACCGGCCCTGAATGAGCACCCTAACTAAGTCAACACTTCCACCTATCCCCGGAACGCAGCAACCCCACCTCACCTTTTGGACACTACAGGCAATTTAGGGTGACCAATCCACCTAACCGACACATCTTTGGACTCGTGGGAAGAAACTAGAGCACCCGGAGAAAATCCACGCAGACACGGGGAGAACGTGCAGACTCCGCACAGACAGTGACCCAGGCCGGGAATCGAACCCAGGTCCCTGGCACTGTGAAGCAACAGTGCTAACCACTGTGCTATCGTGCCGCGAAGAAAGAAAGGATGGAGAAGGAGGGTCAATTAGAGTGAAATTAGGCACAGGAAGAGGAATAGACAGAGAAAGATTACGTTAAGAGAGAAAAAAGAAGGGGCAGCACGGTGGCACAGTGGTTAGCCCTGCTGCATCACGGCGCCGAGGTCCCGTCCCATGTTCGATCCCGGCTCTGGGTCACTGTCCATGTGGAGTTTGCACATTCTCCCCGTGCTTGCATGGGTTTCGCCCCCACAACCCAAAGATGTGCAGGGTAGGTGGATTGGCCATGCTAAATTGCCCCTTCATTGGAAAAAATGAATTGGGTACTCTTAAATTTATTTTTAAAAAGAGAGAAAAAAGAGAGAAATTGAAAAGTACGAAGTGTTCAGGAGTAGGGAAGGTTCATTCTCTTTGGCTTATTGATGATTAATATCAGTTAAAAACCCTCACACCCAATGACATAGATATTGAGAGATGCGGAAGTAAATGATGAACTGCATTTCTAAAATCAGGACCTCAAATATCAAGACTTACAATTTGTATAATTCTAGGCATTCCGCGTAAACACCAGCCTCACTCACCTTTTCTCTAATATTTTCCTGAAGCTGTACATCTAGTCAGGGTTGCTGACTTCACAGTCTCACTCAGTTCTCAGAGTCTGCTATTTGACTGCAGAACCTGCATGTTACTTCACTTGGGCTGGTCGGGGGAACTGCATTGCAACAGTTGTCATGTCAGCTTGGCACACAGGCATGAATTTGTGAGGCAGTCTCATCAGGCAATCTGGCTTCGCTAATTTGTGGGGAAACCAATCAGTTTCACCATGGTGGGAGGGAGAGTCCTTTGACTTGGGACATTGACATATGACCATCCTTTTCCTCTGTGTCTTACCATGCTGTTCCTGAACATTTCCAAAGGGAACCTTCTTATTGCACTGTATGATTTAGAATAGAATTGAATTCCTAAAGTGCAGAAGGAGGTCATTTGGCCCATCGAGTCTGGACCGACCCTCTGAAAGAGCACCCTACTCCCCTGTCCTATCCCCGTAACCCCACCTAACCTGCACATTTTTGGACTGTGGGAGGAAGCTGGAGCACCCGGAGGAAACCCACGCAGACACGGGGAGAAAATGCAAATTCTGTCATGATATTCAGGTAAACATCATAGCACTAACATACATACATACTGATTGACAGATCAACGGACCAATCAACACACACACAACACCACAGCCAATCACAGGCAAGAGCATACACAGTACAAAACAGGGAACACAACACTTCCTGGGCATTCCAGCAGGAGACAGCTCAGGGCACAGAGCTCATAGCAAGCCACTCAGACATCCACCATGTGCTGAATGCCACTACAAGATAGTATTAGGAATAGGTCCACAAATTCTAGGGTTATGATCGAACCTCAGTAACGAGTTTACCACTGTAAATGAATGTTAGTAATAAAACTGAGTTGTACCATTCGCAACCGTGTTGGTTCGTCTGTGTAGCAGAGAACCCAACACATCATAGTACCAGGAGTAACTGTGGGACCTACCTACGAATCCTCCGGAATCTGCCATCCTGCGCCATGGACACCGTCAGCACACCGCAGACGCTACAAGTCGCTGGAAACCTCGGCGTTAATTGGAAGCTGTTCAAATCAGCGCTTCCAGCTCTTCCTGGAAACCAATGAAAAGGAGAGCGCTTCGGACACCAGAAAGATCGCAATCCTCCTCTCCACGGCAGGCCAACACGCCATCCATGTCTACAACTCCCTGGTGTTCGCGGAAGGTGAGGACAAGACCAAGTACAAGATGGTCCTTCTCAAACTTGACCAACACTTCAACGTCGAGGTCAACGAGAGTTTCGAGAGGTATCTCTTCCAGCAGTGCCAGCAGGGTAAGGATGAGCCCTTTCAATCCTTCCTTACGCATCTCCGCATCCTCGCGCAGTCCTGCAGTTACGACACCACCTCCGATTCCATGATTCGGGACCAGATCGTTTTTGGGGTCACCTCGGGCACCCTACGCCAGCAGCTCTTAAAAATTAAAGGCCTCACCCCAGCCTCCGCAATCGAAGCCTGTGTCCTGCACGAAAACGCGACTAGCCGCTACTCCCAATTTCAGGCGGCCGAATCGGCGCGGCAGGGGACCTACGCGGCCGGATCGGCGAGGCAGGCGTCCTACGAGGCCGAACGGGTCCAGGCGATTGAGTTCCTCCCGGCCCTCGGCCCGGACGAGAGCGGCCATTTCGCGTGCTTTTCGTGGCCTCCCGCATTTGTGCGCGCCAAAAACGACGTCGACACAGAGGGACATGATGAGCAGGCGCTCTCGACGAAAGACCGAACTGCGCATGCACGGTGGTGCAACGAACGCCATGACGTCACGATGCACGGCAACTGCGGAGCCGCACATTTAAAGCGGCAATGTCCCGCAAGAAACCGACAATGCCTCCGCTGTGGCAAGATGGGCCACTACGCTGCCTGCTGTCGAGCAGCTCAACCTGCCAATGTTCCCCAATTCCGACAACCTCGCAGGGACGTGCGGACCATTCAGCCTCCTTACTACGAGTCGTGCCCAGACGATATCCAGACCAGTGACACAGACGACCGGGACGCCTTCCGTGTTGCGGTCATTGATGGGAACCGGATGTCTCCAGCCAGGACCCACCGGCCGTTGCAAGTGAACACTGTCAATCCGGGTGATGAATGGTGTGCCACCCTAACGGTCAACCGATCACCGATATCATTCCGTCTGGCCACAGGCGCCTCCACCAACCTCATAGCATGGTCAGCCTTCTACGCCATGAAGGTCAGACCACCAATTCGGCCATCCCGTTGCAAGATGGTCGACTACAATGGGAACGTTATCCCGGCTATGGGATCCTGCCAGCTCCAGGTGACACACAACACACACACGGCCACACTGTCAATCGAAATAGTCGGCTCATCGAAGGACTCCCTGCTGGGTGCACAGGCATGCAAGGTTCTCCACCTCGTGCAGCGGGTCCACGCTCTGTCTCCAGAAGGCACATCTGACCTCCCGGATGCAGAATCGCTCCAATCGCTCCTCGCCCACAACCAGGAGGCATTCGAGGGCATGGGAACACTGCCCTACACCTACAGAATTCGGCTCAAACCGGACGCCACCCCGGTCATTCACCCACCTCGCAGGGTCCGAGCGCCACTCAAAGACCGCCTCAAGCAGCAGCTGCAGGATCTCCAGGACCAAGGGGTGCTATCCCGGGTCACGGAGCCCACGCCATGGGTCAGCTCCATGGTGTGTGTTAAGAAGCCCTCCGGTGAGTTCCGGAAATGCATTGATCCAAAAGACCTCAACAACAACATAATGAGGGAACACTACCCCATACCCAAACGGGAAGAGATCACGAGCGAAATGGCCCGGGCTAAAATCTTCACAAAACTGGATGCCTCGAAGGGTTTTTGGCAGATCCAACTGGATCAGTCTAGCCGAAAGCTGTGCACCTTCAACACCCCTTTCGGCAGGTTCTGCTATAACAGAATGCCATTTGGCATCATCTCAGCATCCGAGATCTTTCACAGGATCATGGAGCAGATGATGGAGGGCATCAAAGAGGGACGCGACTACGTGGACGACGTCATCATCTGGTCCACCACACCACAGGAGCATATCAATCGTCTCCAGCACGTCTTTGCGTGCATATGGGAAAACAGCCTGTGCCTCAACCGAGCCAAGTGTTCTTTCGGCCAAACCGAGCTGAAGTTCCTGGGGGACCACATTTCCCGGTCAGGGGTCCGTCCGAATGCATACAAGGTGAGCGCCATTACAGCCATGCCGCAGCCGGCAGACAAGAAAGCAGTGCTACGCTTTCTAGGCATGGTCAACTTCCTGGGGAAGTTCATTCCCAACCTTGCCTCCCACACGACGGCTCTGCGCCACCTCGTCAAGAAGTCCACGGAGTTCCAGTGGCTGCCTGCACACCAGAAGGAATGGGAGGAGCTCAAAATTAAGCTCACCACAGCCCCGGTATTGGCGTTTTTCGACACATCTCGTGACACTAAAATTTCGACTGTTGCCAACCAGTCCGGCATTGGGGCGGTACTCCTACAGCGGGATGACACTGCGTCATGGGTCCCGGTCGCCTATGCCTCGCGGGCCAAGACCCCCACAGAACAGCGCTACGCGCAGATCAAAAAGGAGTGCCTGGGTTTGCTAACCGGAATAGACAAGTTCCATGACTACGTGTATGGTCTCCCCCAGTTTACCATTGAGACTGACCATTGCCCCCTGGTCAGCATCATAAATAAGGACCTGAACGAGATGACCCCTCGCCTCCAGCGCATCCTACTCAAACTCAGGAGGTATGACTTCCAACTGGTCTACACCCCGGGAAAGGACCTTATCATTGCGGATGCCCTATCTAGAGCAGTGAGCACACCGCCCGACTCGGAGGGGTTCGTCTGTTAGGTCGAAGCGCAGGTGGCCTTCACATCGGCAAATCTGCCAGCTGACGACTCCAGTCTGGCCCGTATTCGCCGGGAGACTGCGGCTGACCCCCTTCTACAACGGGTGATGTGCCACATGATGGGAGGGTGGCTCAAAGGGCAGTGCCCGCAGTTCTACAATGTCCGAGACGACTTGGCCGTCATTGATGGTGTCTTTCTAAAGCTGGACCGGATTGTGATTCTGTACAGCATGTACAAGCTGGTCCTTGACCAACTACACGAAGGCCATCTGGGGGTCGAGAAGTGCAGGTGGAGGGCCCGAGAGGCGGTATACTGGCCGGGCATCAGTGATGACAGTGCCAATATGGTGCTCAACTGCCCCACCTGCCAAAGGTTTCAACCGGCGCAACCTCCTGAAACGCTTCTGCCCCATGAGCTGGTGACGTCCCCCTGGGCGAAGGTGGGTGTGGACCTTTTTCACGCGCTTGGCAGGGACTATATAATCGTCATTGATTACTTTTCGAACTATCCAGAGGTCATACGCCTGCACGATTTGACATCGTCCGCTGTCATAAGGACCTGCAAAGACACCTTCGCTCGCCACAGCATTCCGATTACTGTCATGTCGGACAATGGGCCCTGGTTCGCCATCCAGGAATGGTCGTCCTTTGCTGCTTCGTATGGCTTCACACACGTGACGTCCAGCCCTCTGCAACCCAGTCCAATGGGAAGGCGGAGAAGGGCGTTCACATTGTCAAGCGGCTCCTCTGCAAGGCTGCTGCTGCCGGATCGGATTTCTGCCTAGTCTTGCTGGCCTATTGCTCGGCTCCACTAGCCACTCGCCTCTCACCAGCCCAGATGTTGATGGGTCACGCCCTCAGGATCACTGTGCCATCCATTCTGGTACCCACAACCAACCATGCTCCGGTACTACACAGAATGCAACTGCAGCGCGTTCGCCAGAAGAGGGCATATGACACACGGGTAACTGATCTTACCGCCCTGGCGCCTGGAGACGACGTCCACATCAACCTACCAGAAGGTGGCTGGTCAGCCCCTGCCGAAGTTCTCCGACGCATGGCTCCCTGCTCGTTCCTGATTCGCATGCCCGATGGATCCATTCGTAGGCGCAATTGTCGGGCTCTTTGCCTACTTCCACGCTCGCTACGAGACCTTACACCGACACTGCGCCCTCCTGTTGTTCCTGATAGCGACTTCGTGGAGCTTCTTGCCACCACGCCCCTTCCGTCGTCGCCCGTGGCCAGGCCCATTCCTCAGCCGGTGGATCCAGACCCACCCTTGAGGCGGTCAACCCGAATTCGTCACCCACCTACTAAACTGGACTTATGAGCCTGTTTGTACATTGAACTCATAATACCACTGTGTTAATATTTTTCTGTTCTTCCTTGTCATGACAGGGGTTTGTTTTGTTGTTCAACATTTCCCCGTTCTTTGTTTATGGTACAACCTCGTTGTTATGTCGCACCCGACATCGCCCCTTGTATATAGTTTAGCCCCATGTACATGCTGTAAATATTGCACACACACACATTCAGCTGCACTCAGTACACATCTCTATTTATAACCACATAGGCACATGTTCTTGTAAAAAAAGGGGGGATGTCATGATATTCAGGTAAACATCATAGCACAAACATACATACATACTGATGGACAGATCAACGGACCAATCAACACACACATAGAACCCCAGCCAATCACAGGCAAGAGCATACACAGTACAAAGCAGGGAACACGACACTTCCTGGGCATTCCAGCAGGAGACAGCTCAGGGCACAGAGCTCATAGCAAGCCACTCAGACATCCACCATGTGCTGAGTGCCACACAAGATAGTATTAGGAATAGGTCCACAGATTCTAGGGTTATGATCGAACCTCAGTAACCAGTTTACCACTGTAGATGAATGTTAGTAATAAAACTGAGTTGTACCATTCGCAACCGTGTTGGTTCATCTGTGTAGCAGAGTACCCAACACATCAAACTCCACACAGTCACCCGAGGCCGAAATTGAACCCAGGTTCCTGGCACTGTGAGGCAGCAGTGTTAACCACCGTGACACAAAGCAAAATATTACAACTGGTAACAAAATGTCATTAAGGACCCGACAGGGATAAAAATCCTTGTGTGATAAGTTTGTTCCTTATCACCTGAAAAATAAAAGCAAATGTATCCATTATACTGCCGGTATCCATTATACTGCCACCACGGTGTAATGTTAATGTTTTAATGCAGGCCCAAGGTCTGTGTAATGCTAAAATATAAATTGAATCCCACTGCTGATGATTGATGTGGAATTTGTATTTTATTGCCAGGCATAAAACGTAATGACATTTGCCATGATCCTAACATACCAAAATATATTCAGCATCAGCACCAAAGAAACAACAGTAACGGGACCAATGATGTCAGAAAGCTTCTTCCGTCGTTCTGTAAATATACCTTGGGCTGCTATTAGCCTCAGCTATCTGGAATCGAGACTTGCGACCCAACTCCCGATTCTCTCGCATTCCAGAAAAAATATAGCTAAGCTATAAATGATAAGATTTAATGTGTCATCGTAGAAATTATCAGGGCCAAATGTCATCATGTGAGCCATTTGTAAGTTTGTTGTCAAGTTGTATAGAATTTGAAGCACAGAAAGAGGCCAGTTTTCTAAACACTATATTGTGGTTTATACTCCACACCGTATCCTCGACTCTTATGATCCATCCTATTCCTTTTCCTCAGCATAGGGGCTGGTTTAGCACAGGGCTAATTTGCTGGCTTTGAAAGCAGACCAAGGCAGACCAGCAGCACGGTTCAATTCCCGTACCAGCCTCCCCGAACAGGCGCCGGAATGTGGAAGACTAGGGGCTTTTCACAGTAACTTCATTGAAGCCTACTTGTGACAATAAGCGATTTTCATTTCATTCATGTACCTCCCAAACACATCTGTACCCCATCCCTGTACCCCACCCGCCATTGTAGCAAGTTTCACATTACCACTCCTCTCACTAGTCTGAAGACCCGCACATCCAGGCATAGGAACAGCTTCTTCCCAACAGCTACTAGACTCATCAACGAATCTCCCTCCGTCTGACCTGTTTCCTGTAAGACAGTATTCACGACGCCCAATGCTGCTGTTGCTCATGTATTTGCTTTGTTTGGCCCTTGTTCCGCACTGTAACCAATTACTTATTCGTCAATGTACTTTGTCGATTATTCTTTTTGTCTGCTGTGTACGTACTGTGTATGTCCCCTTGGCCGCAGAAAAGTACTTTTCACTGTACTTCAGTATATGTGATAATAAATCACACAATCAATCAACCAATCAATCAATCTCTGAGTAAATACGTTTCTCCTGAATTCACATTGATTTATTAGTGACCATTAGTGGCCTTTAATTTTAGACCTCTTCATAAATGGAAATAACATCTCCTCATATACCCCATCGAACCCCTGCTAAATTTTAGTGTCTCCTAAGGGATGCTTTTCAATCAGCCTTTCCTGACAGCTGTACCCTTACTGTTCTGGTATTGTCCTTAAAATCATTATTTGTACTTTTGTTATGGGCCAGGGTTTAGAGAACCCCAAAGTGTATCATGGAGTTCACCTGACCCACAACTTTTAATAGATTGTGGTATGGGGAGCGCATGGCCCGCTCTACAGGTGTGGTACAGCAGAAATGGAAAAGTATTTTTTTAAAGCAAACAATGTTTATCCTATGAACTCAAGTTAACCTTTTTAAAACATACAGTCAACATCTTAGCAACCATAAATTCAAATACAACACCCAAAGAATACAATACTAAGTAATCCTTAATAACTTCCCAAACAACATCCAGAAGAAAAAAGAAACACCTTTTAACAGAAGCACAGTAGGTTTACATTCACTACTGAGGACATTTATAATTCTGAATTCACCAAATAATCAAGAGATAGTCTTTTCATGGCAGAGAGAACAGCAGCACACCTGCTTTGGCTGGCTTCAGCTCCAACACTGAAAATGAAACCAAAAACTCACTCTATAACAGCCTGCTCAAAAACGAAAGTAAAAAGCTGACAGACAGCCCAGCTCCACCCACACTCTGACATCCCTGATAAACACCCATTTCTTAAGGGCACATTTCTTAAACACCCATTTCTTAAAGGTACTCTCACATGACACCTCCCCCCAAGAAAAAAATATAAACCATCAACTTCAAGATGGTTTCATTTTTCACCTTTTCACTATCCTTTAAGAAATGCACACAGTAAATATACTTTTTTGTTTCAAAAAACAACACACGCAAATAGGTATAATAATATAGTCCACTTTTTTTCTGTTCTTCTTCAAACTGAAATCCTTCTCGGTTGACAGTCTCTTTGAACAAGAAGGTCTCTGCACGGTCCATCCATTTCTCTACGCCTCGGCATTTCTCTTTAAAGTCAGAGACTTTAGTTCAATCTGATCACAGAGTCCCTTGCAATTCTCCAACACAAGAGCATTGGTTATCACAGCTTTCAGGCAGTCAAATGCCTGTTGAAAGTCCGCTGTCCACTGAAATTTCCGATGTTTCTTCAGCAAGTCCATCAGTGGAGCAACCACGCTACAAAACATTTGCACAAATGTTCGATCAAATCCACTCATGCCAAGAAATCACATTATTTCCCTTCGTCTTGAGGGTATTGAAAACTCCTCAATAACAGTTGGTTTCACATCGGGTGGGACCATTCGACCCTGTCCGATTGTATGGCCAAGGAAAGTGACTTGGGCCTTTCCAAATTCACTTTTGGCTGGGTTTATCACCAAACCTGCCTCCTGAAGTTGATCGAATAACTCCATCAGATGTTTCAAATGTTCTGTCCATGTCTGGCTGAAAATTACCAGATCGTCGATGTATACCGCACAATTGGGTAATCCTGAAACAACTTTGTTAGTTAACCGTTGGAATGTGGCTGGGGCGTTGTTCATGCCAAATGGCATAACTTTGAATTGGTATATACCATCTGGTGTCACAAAAGCTGAAATCTCCTTCGCCCTTTCGGATAAAGGTACCTGCCAGTAACCTTTAAATAAATCCAGTTTAGAAATAAATGCTGATTGTCCCACTTTCTCAATACAATCCTCCAAACATGGAATAGGATAAGAGTCCGTTCTTGTAACTGCATTAATCTTTCTATAGTCCACACACAACCGTTGGGTACCGTCTGGTTTTGGTACCATCACTATGGATGAGCTCCATTGGCTGCAACCCACTTCAATTATGCCATTTTTAAGCATACTCTCAATCTCTTTGTTAACCTGTGCCAATTTTAAAGGGTTAAGTCTATCTGGGTGTTGTTTGATTGGAACAGCATTTCCCACATCTACATCATGTATAGCCATTTTAGTACTTCCCAATTTATCTCTACAAACTTGCCCATGTGATATCAATAACTCTTTCAGGTCAGTTCATTTTTCCTGTGGAAGGTAACTCAACAATTTATACCAATTTTTAAGAACATCCTTGTTTTCCAATTTAATTTGAGGTATGTCAAATTCCAAGTCATCTGGAGTTCGTCACTTTGAGTTAAAATCATTAAAACCTACTCCTTTTTCTCTCCTTCCCTTTCAAAGTACCTTTTAAGCATATTCACATGACATGCTCGGTGAGTTTTCCTTCTATCCGGCTTTTTACCACATAATTCACCTCACTTAATTTCCTTTCAATCTGATAAGGCTAACAAAACCTAGTTTTTAAAGGTTCACCTACCACTGGTAACAATACTAAAACTTTATCTCCACAGGCAAAACTACGAACTTTGGATTTCTTGTCCGCTACCCGTTTCATCACATTTTGTGCAACCTTTAAATGTTGTCTCACCAATTCACCTGCTCTATTTAATCGTTCCCTAAAAGTTGACACGTAATCCAGTAATGTAATTTCCGATTTCTCCCTCACCAATTTTTCCTTAATCAATTTAAGTGGTCCTCTTACATCATGACCAAACATTAGTTCAAAAGGACTAAATTTGGTTGACTCATTAGGTGCATCCCTAATTGCAAACAGTACAAATGGAATTCCTTTATCCCAATCCTCTGGATAATCTTGACAATAAGCCCTCAACATTGTCTTTAATGTCTGATGCCACCTTTCTAACGCTCCCTGCGATTCTGGATGGTACGCGGTTGATTTAAATTGTTTTATTCCTAAGCTATCCATAACTTCTTTGAATAGCCTTGAGGTAAAATTTGATCCTTGATCCGATTGTATTTCTGTGGCTAGTCCATATCTAGTAAAGAATTTAAGTAACTCCTGCACAATATTTTTAGCTGTAATATTACTTACTGGAATGGCCTCTGGAAACCTAGTAGACACATCCATTATCGTCAAAAGATATTGACTCCCACTTTTCGTTTTAGGAAGCGGTCCTACGCAATCAATTAGGACCCTTGTAAAAGGTTCCTCACATGCTGGAATGGGTATTAAGGGCACTGGTTTTATCACTGCTTGAGGTTTCCCTACCACTTGACATGTGTGACATGATTGACAAAATGTAACTGCATTTTTATGTAGTCCAGGCCAATAAAAATGTTTCTGGATTTTAGCGTAAGAGTTTTCCTTATTCCCAAATGACCTCCCACTGGTACCTCATGTGCAACTCGCAACACTCCTTTCTATACCCTACCGGCAATACTACTTGATGAACTTCTGCCCACTTTTCATCCGCCTGCATATGTAAAGGTCTCCATTTTCTCATCAAGACATAACTTTTACGGTAATAACACTCTGGTATCCACTCAGATTCCTCTTCCGTGTATGCTTTCTGATACATCCGTTTTATTTCGACATCTTTCTGTTGTAACTCCGCCAATTTTCCTGAACTGAAAATATCCGCCTGATCCTCCACCTGTTCTTTTCCAACCATCTGATCAAAAATCGCCTCTGATAATTGCATTTCACTTTTATCTTCACTCTCTGATTTCTCCTCTTGTCTTAACCTGTGACTTTGCGACCTTGTTACTACACAATCCGGAAAAATCCCAAGATATTCGTCCTTCAACACTTCAATTGTCTGATTTTCCACTGGCTTATCCACCACAGTAGGCATCACTCCCATCTGCGACCCAACTATATCATTACCCAAGATAAACTGTATTCCTGGACAAGTTAGTTTCTCTATTACTCCTACTACCACTTCACCACTCTTCACTGGACTTTCCGACCTTACCTTATATAATTGAACACTATTCCTCTCACCCTGAATTCCACATATTACCACCTTCTGAATTCCACATATTACCACCTTTTCTGGCAATATTCTTCCCAAACTACATAACTCCTCATCTCTTACCATTAAAGATTGACTAGCTCCCGTATCTCTTAAAATTGTGACTTCTTTACCTGCTCCTCCTGATACACATGAGTAAACTTTATCCACACAAGTAAATTCTTTAAAGAGATCCGGCACCTTCTTATTAATCACCTCTTGATCAAGATGTACAATCTTTTGCACCTCCTTCGCTTCACTTGGGCTTTCCTTCACCACTTTAACAAACCCCACTGTCTTATCCTGTTTTACCACATCAGCCTTCCCAGTGCATTTCTTCAACCACCAACACTGTGACTTTACATGGCCTAGTTTATAACAGTCAGCCCAGCTCCACCCACACTCTGACATCACTGATAAACACCCATTTCTTAAAGGTACATTTCTTAAACACCCATTTCTTAAAGGTACTCTCACATGACACTTTGCTTCCATATCCTTTTTGTAACAGTTTGTGTGTAGATAAATAAAACCATCTTGTCTGTGGCTGCTCAAATTGGGGCCAGAGCCCTCTTCATTGCCTTCTTCAGATCCTCAGCGACCTCCAGAGGATCGCTCATAAAACAGGCAGGAAGGGCCACAAACCACCTACACTGCACATCCTCCCCGTGTGTGCGTGGGTTTCCTCCGGGTGCTCCGGTTTCCTCCCACAGTCCAAAGATGTGCAGGTTAGGTGGATTGGTCATGATAAATTGCCCCTAGTGTCCAAAATTGCCCTTAGTGTTGGGTGGGGTTACTGGGTTATGGGGATGGGGTGGAGGCGTTGACCTTGGGTAGGGTGCTCTTTCCAAGAGCTGGTGCAGACTCGATGGGCTGAATGGCCTCCATCTGCATTGTAAATTCTATGAGATTGTCCCCAGGAAGCTAGCTCCACTACTGAAAGGGGACTGATGAGGGACAGCATATGTGTGTAATTAGAATCCTTGCTAACATTGTTTGACTAATGCTGAGAAAGTGCCAGGTAATTGGACTGCATGCAAGGGCAGCAGGAAATTGGGAAAGACTGATTTCAGACAAGTTGGATATTCATACTGGAGCGTTGGGGGTTAATAAAAACATGCAGCCCTCTGGAAGGGTGGCATTTCTGTTCTGCGGAATGTACCCCACAGCTCAATGTTTGCAGCCAATACCTGATCGACCTGCTTTAGATGTAACAGTTTTTTAAAAACAAAAAAAGGGAGAAGACAAGGGGACGAGGATTTGTCTAATGTCACCACCAGTATATAGGGCAAACAGTCCAGCAATAAATGTATTGGGGCTCAGCTGACATTGACAAACTAGATTAAGGCAGTGATCTTTGATGTTAAAAATGTGTTCCTTTTGTCATTCACTTGATATCTGGAAAATCAGCCTCTCACGATGAGACCGTTTTGGGTAGCCTGGAGCAAGTGTAATGGTGCAGCAGAGACTTACATGGCAACAACATGGTAACTTCGTACGCCTCAGGCTGGGAAGGGATAATGTGTTTGACAGGTATGTATGAGTGAGATGATTTCCTATTTTTCAAGCTGAAGGCTAGGGCTTTAATTCAGTGCAATCTAGCTCCATACCAAGCAGCCAATTGCATTAACCGAAATGGAGACAGCTGACAGTGTCAGGGGAAGGTGAGCAGTGAGATTGATGGTCAGAAACAGTGGGAGAGGTTGCAGACTCCACATAAACCTGTTTGGATCTGTGTTTATTTGTAGGGTTGAGATGCTTGAGGGGAGAGCCTCAGTCTAAGTGAGAGAGGAAGACGGAGATCTGCTAAGTCTGCAGGTTGAGCTGCAGCAGTGTTTTACCACAGCAGTACTAGGCTTTGTGTTGTTGCTGTATCAGGATGCCAGAAGGCTTCCAGCAAGAAGAAACTGAAGGGGTAATTTGGAACAGCTAGAGCAGGTTAACTGGGAGCAGGTGAGGATAGATATGATTGATTTTTAGGGGACTTCTGCTGACAGCGATGCGGTGAGCTGACGCACACATGCTGGTTCCCATCAGGGTACGTGGTTTGTGGCCCTTCCTGCCTGGTTTATGAGCGATCCTCTGGAGGTCGCTGAGGGTCTGAAGAAGGCAATGAAGAGGGCTCTGGCCCCAATTTGGGCAGCCACAGATAAGATGAATGACGGTACATGGGGTGATGATACAGACGGTGGAAGTGGCGCTCTCTGACCACCGTGATCGGATTGTCTCCTTAAAGCCAGAGATGGCGGTGATGACAGAGGAGTGGATGCGCTAAAGGCCAAGGTTGACTATCTGTAGAACCGTTTCAGATGGCAAAACTTGAGGATTGTTGGGTTGTCGGAGGGCCTGGAGGGCTCTAACCCCACGGACTATATGTCCAAGATGTTTGGAAAGTTGGTGGGGGAGGGGTCTCTCCGACTGCTCCTGAATTGGACTGGGCCTATCAATCGCTGAAGCAGAACCTCAGGTCAGAGGAGCCACCTTGGCGATCATAGTCAGGTTTCATCTAGATAAGGAGCGGGTATGAGGTGGGCAAAGGACCGTCGAGTCTACAGATGGGAAGGTCATGCTATCAGAATATACCAAGATGTTGGGGCAGAGCTGTGCAGCGTTTAATAAGGCCAAAGTCACGCTGTACAAGAGCAGCGTGAGGTTTGGAGTGGTGTACCCGGATTGCCTTTGGGTAACATTCAAGGACAGATTATTATTTTGGTGTGTCAGGGGATTTGAATGGCTTTGTCATGCAAGCACGGATGAACTAAAGTACTTGAGGACTATGGAGTTCGTTGTTTGCTTATTGTTTTTTTTAAAAAATAATTTTTATTAAAGGTTTTCATGGAGTCGGTGGGCGAACTAAAAGGAAAGTGGGAAGAAGAATTAGGGGAGGAGATAGAGGAGGGTATGTGGGCTGATGCCCTAAGCAGCGTAAATTCCTCTTCCTCATGCGCCAGGCTTAGCCTGATTCAATTTAAGGTGCTACATAGAGCACACATAACGGGGGCAAGATTGAGCAGGTTCTTTGGAGTGGAGGACAAATGTGGGAGGTGTGGCAGGAGCCCGGCAAACCACGTACATATGTTTTGGGCGTGCCCGGCACTGGAAGGGTATTGGAAGGGAGTGACGGGAGTGATTTCGCAGGTGGTGAAGGCCCGGGTCAAACCAGGCTGGGGGTTAGCTCTATTTGGAGTTGCGGAAGAGCCGGGAGTGCAGGAGGCGAAAGAGGCCGATGTCGTGGCCTTTGCGTCCCTAGTAGCCCGGCGCAGGATCCTACTCATGTGGAAGGAGGCGAAACCCCCCGGACTGGAGGCCTGGGTAAATGATATGGCGGGGTTCATTAAACTGGAGCAGATAAAGTTTGCCCTGAGAGGATCGGCTCAAGGGTTCACCAGGCGGTGGCAGCCATTTCTCGACTACCTAGGGGAACGTTAGAGGGAAGACAGGTGACCAGCAGCAGCAACCCAGGGGGAGGGGGGGGGTTTAGTTTAGTTTAGGTCAATAGACAATGGGGTTTTGTTACCTGTGTATTGTTAAAAATTTCTGTTTTGTTATTGTTTCGTTTGCTTTGTAAGAGGGAAAAATTGTTGTTTGGAAAAAAATTTCAATAAAATATATTTCTTTAAAAAAAATTAAAGGTTTTCATAAAATATCAATAACAAAATGAGAAAGAAAAAAGAGCCCAACAGGGTTAAGTACAAAACACGGTCTAGAAGAGCAACCCTCCATACCTCCCCCCTGTACATAAATAATAAATTAACATTAACACCCCGACTTAACACAACTCGCCAACATTGAGGGCATTTAAAAGTTTATTGGATAAACATATGGATGATAATGGCATAGTGTAGGTTAGATGGCTTTTGTTTCGGTGCAACATCGTGGGCCGAAGGGCCTGTACTGCGCTGTATCGTTCTATGTTCTAACAGGTGTATACACCCCCTCAGACCCTCCAGTGTAAATAACATAAACAAAAATAAAGTAACCCCCCCCCCCCCCCCGAGCTGCTGCTGCCATTGACCAATGTCTATCGTTCTGCCAGAAAGTCTAACAACGGTTGCCACCGCCTAAAGAACCCTTGTACCGACCCTCTCAAGGCGAATTTCACCAATTTAATGAACCCCGCCATATCGCCGATCCAGGATTCCACGCTCGGGGGCCTCGCATCTTTCCACTGAAGGAGAATCCATCGCCGGGCTACCAGGGACGCAAAGGCCAGAATTCCGGCCTCTTTCGCCTCCTGCACTCCTGGCTCCTCTGCCACCCCAAATATTGCGAGCCCCCAGCCCGGTCTGACCCTGGATCCTACCACCCTCAACACCGTCCTCGCTACGCCCTTCCAAAATTCCTCCAGCGCTGGGCATGCCCAGAACATATGGGTGTGATTTGCTGGGCTCCCTGAGCACCTAACACACCTGTCCTCACCCCCAAAGAACCGGCTCATCCTTGTCCCGGTCATGTGTGCCCTATGCAGCACCTTAAACTCTATGAGGCTGAGCCTCGCGCACGAAGAGGAAGAATTCACCCTCCCTAGGGCATCTGCCCACGTCCCCTCTTCGATCACCTCTCCCAACTCGTTGTTTGCTTATTGTTAAGTTAATCTGTATTTGTATTTTGTGGGAGATTTGTGCAATGTGGGGGAGGACTTGGGGTTACGCCTGGAGTTGTTAGTGGACGTTCGTTCTGGGCAAATTTGGGATTTGTATATTGCACTGTTGAGTTTAATTTGGGGGGGAGGGGGACTGGGTGGTAATTTTTCCTCTAGGGTTCTGATTTAAAGTTTGGTTTGGGCAGGGGGCTGATTGCTGACATATCAATGATTTCTACCCAATCGGGGGTGGGTCACCCTGCTTGAGCTACAAGACTTTATTCTGACCTGAGGATGGTGAATTTGTGGAACTCGCTGCCCCATTGTGCCAGGAATCTGAGTCATTAAATGATTTCAAGAAGGAGACAGATATATTTCTGATTTAAAATATGGGTTAAAGGGACAATACGGGTTAAAGGGACATGGGCAACAGGTGGGAGGTGGATTTGAGACCAGGAAGAGATCAGCCACGATCTGATTCAGTGTTTTTTTGTTGGTCTTTGGGGTGGGGCTGGGAGGGGGAGAGGGGTGAAGAAGGGGAAGGGAGAGACTGCTGATGGTGACGATTCCTTTGTTTTTGGACAGGCTTGATGGGGGATGATGTGGCAGCCATCTTAAGTGGGCCTGGACCTAGTGCAGGTTGAGGCGCTGCTGAATTGCCTCAAAGGGTGGGATGTGGCTGGGTTTGGAGGAGTCTGGAGGCCCCCAGCCTGGAATAGGAGAGGGTTAAATGGCCCACTAAAAAGGCCCCCGGTGCTTGCGCACTGAAGAAGTTTAAAGGCGGATGTGGTTTTCCCACACGAAACCCATTTGACAATTAAGGATCAAACAGGGTTGCAGAAGGGATGGCTGGGGCAGGTATATCATTCGGGTTTGATTATAGGGTGTGGGGGGAGGGGGGGGGTGGGGTGCTCCGTGCTGGTTAATAAGAGGGTGGCTTATCCCGTGGGCAATATTTTGGCAGGCTCAGATGGAAGGTACATGATAGTCATTGGCAGGCACACCAATGGTGCTGGCCAATGTGTATGCACCGAACTGGGATAACACGGTATTCATTCACAAGGTGCTGAAGTCTATCCCAGTTCTCGATTCTCATCAGTTAATTATGGACGGGGGACTTTAATTCTGTTGGATAAGTCAAGTCCAAGCCTTGGAGTCCACTTGGGGTGGTGAAGGAGTTATTGGTGTTCATGGAACAGATTGCGGGGGGGGGGGCAGACCCATGGAATGTGGGTCGTATCAGCCTTCACAGCATGTGTACATACTAATGCCCTGAGATCAGGTTATTACCGACTGAACAGGGATGTCCGTTGTCTCCACTGCTACTTGCGTCAACAATTGAGCCATTGGTCATTGCATTGAGGTTGTCTACTAGATGGAGGGGGACAGAGCGTGGGGGAGAGAGAGCATTACCGACCCTCTTTTCAATGTGGGGGAGATAATGGAGCTTCTCAGGAAGTTTGGATCCTTTTTCGGGATACAGCTAAACCTGGACAAGAGTGACTATTTTCCGCTGAATCCCCGGGGAGGGGAGCTGATCTGGGGAGGCTGCCATTTCGTCCGGCCAGGACCAGAGTCTGGTATCTGGGTATCTGGGTGACCATGCTTCATAGGTTTAACTTTTCTAGTTTGATGGATGGTGATGGCTGACTTGAAAAGGTGGGATGCCCTCCCTCTGACCTGACCCTAGCAGGAAGGGTACAGACGATGAAGATGAATATTCTCCCGAGTTTTTTGTTTTTGTTCCAGTGTCTCCCAGTCTTTCTCCCCAAGTTTTTTATTTTGCAGGGTTATTAAGTTAGAATCTACTTTTGTTTGGGCTGGTAAATCTCCTTTGGTTCAACGGACGTTTTTGCAAAGGGATAGGCAGCCGGGGAGGTTGGCACTATCCGATCTGTTGTTCCAATACTGGGCGGCAAGTATTGATAAGGTGATGGGTAGTTCGAGGACCTGAACTCTCTATGGGGGCGGTTGGAGGAGATTCACCCATAGGGATGGGTCTGAGGGCCCTGGTTACTGCAGCACTCCTGTTTCCCCTGCTAGATTCTCTGTGAGACTCCTGTTTGCCCTGCTAGATTCTCTGTGAGACTCCTGTTTGCCCTGCTAGATTCTCTTTGAGCCCGGTGGTGAGAGCCACTTTGAGGATTTGGAATCAGTTTAGGCAGCATTTTAAACTGGGTTCTGTCACTGCTGGCTCCGATTTTCAGGAACATAGTTTGTGCCATCTGGCTTAGATACGTTGTTTAGGGCAATGGAGAGGGAAGGGTTGGAGAGGTTTAGAGACCTATAAATGGATACAACATGATTGCGATTATGGTGACATGGCTGCAGGGTGACCAAGGTTGGGAAACTGAATATCCAAGGGCATTCGACATTTAGGAAGGACAGGCAAAAAGGAAAAGGGTGTTGTTAGTTGAGGATGAAATTGGTGCAATAGTGAGAAAGGATATTGGCTGAGAAAATCTAGATGTGGAATCAGTCTGGGCGGAACTAAGAAGCACCAAGGGGAGGAAAACATTTGTGGGAGTTGTTTATCGGCCTAAAAGTAGTAGTGTTAAGATACGGGGTGGCATCAAACAGGGAATTAGAGATGTATGTAACAAGGGTTTTAAAGTACTTATGGTTGACTTTAATCTACATATAGACTGGGCAACCAAACTAGCAATAATATGGTGGTGAATTAATTCCTGGAATGTGTAGAAGATAGATATTTTAGACCAGTATGTCAATGAAGTAACTAGGGAACATGCTATCCTAGATTTAGGATTATGCAGTGAGAAGAGGCTAATTAATAATGTCATGCAGGGCCCTCGATAGAATTCTTCATTAGGATGGAAAGTGAAGATGTACGATCTGAAATTAGGTCCTAAATCTAACAAAGGGAACTATAAAGGTATGAGGTGTGAGTTGGCTACGATAGATTGGGGAACTTCATTAAAGGGCATGATGGTGGATAGGCAATGGATAATATTTAAGAACAGATGTATGCATTGCAACAGTTCTAACTTCCTTTCTGGAGCAAAAACACAACAACAAAATCAGCCCAACCATGGCTAATGAAAGACATTTTGGATAGTATTAGATCCAAATAGGAGTCATATAAAGTTACCAGAAAAGGTAGCAAGCCTGAGGATTGGAAGCAGTTCAGAATTCAGCATAGGGGAACAAAGAGATTGATTTAAGAGGGGAAAATAGAGTATAAGAGTAAACTTGCAAGTAATATTGAAGCGAACTCTAAAAGCTTCCATAAGCATGTAAAAAGAAATAGTGAAGACAAATGTAGGTCCTTTACAGTTCGAATTGGGATAATTTATAATAGACAACAAGGAAATGGCAGAGCAATTAAACAACTGCTTTAGTTCTGTCTTCATGGAGTAAGACACAAATAGCTTCCCAGAAATGCTGGGGAACGAAGGGTCCAGTGAGTAGGAGGAATTGAAGGAAATTAGTATTCCTAATAAAAAATAGTGCTGGAGCAATTAATGGGACTGAAAGATGATCAATCCCCAGCGCCCGATAATCTAAAGGACGTGGCCATGGAAATAGCGGATGCGTTGGCTGGCATCTTCTAAAATTCTATAGATTCTGGATCAGTTTTGACAGTTTGGAGGGTGGCAAATGTAACCCCGCTATTTTAAAAAGAAAGAAGGGAGAACGGGCCGTGGAATGCACTCCCAGCTACGGTAGTGGAGTCGGACACTTTAAGAACTTTCAAGCGGTTATTGGATAGGCATATAGAGTGCACTAGAATGATTGGGAGTAGGTTGATTTGATCTTAATTTCAGACTAGTTCGGCACAACATCGTGGGCCGAAGGGCCTGTGCTGTGCCGTACAGTTCTATGTTCTATGTAAAACAGGGAATTAAAGGATGTGATTTTTTATTCTCCCCCCCTCCCTTCATCTTTGACTTAAAAGGACACTGATTTGCCATGAAAACCTCCTCTGCATTGTAAGTTGGATTATTTGTGGTGGTCCTCTCCCTATATCTTGCAAAGTTATTTGCGTCTTACTCTGTGAAGCCAGAACGAAATTAGTTGTGCTCTCTGTTAGGACGGGCAATGTAGCAGACATGTGATTGAGTAAAGGTGATTTATTCACCCGGTGGAAGCAGTGTATTCAATGGAAGTGACTGAGACACATAGGTATCAGGATGTCTGTTAATGGTGGATGGATGAATGGAGGAGTGATGAACTGCGTGGAAAGTTGAGTGGTGCTTTTTTATTTATTCAAGGATTATGGGCTTCACTGGCTTGGCCAGCATTCATTGCCCATCTCTAATTGCCCTTGAGAAGGTGATGGTGAGCTGCCTTCTTGAACCGCTGCAGTGTCTGTGGTGTAGGTACGCCCACAGTGCTGTTAGGGAGAGAGTTCCAGGATTTTAACCCAACGATAGTGAAGGAACAGTGATATATTTCCAAGTCAGCTTGGTGGATGACTTAGTGGGGAACTTCCAGATGGTGGTGTTCCCAGGAACTTACTGCCCTTATCCTTCTAGGTTGTAGCGGTTGTGGGTTTGGAACGTGCTGCCTAAGGAGCCTTGGTGAGTAACCTCCAGGATGTTGATTGGAGGAGATTCAGCGATGGTAATGGCATTGACTATCAAAGGTTAGATTCTCTCATGTTGGAGATGGTCATTGCCTGGACTGAGTGGTTGTGACAAGTGATGTGATGGGGAATACTTTGCAAGATAGAGTCAACGGGATGGGGGAACCTTGGAACACAAGGAGTAGTTGAATCTTTAATTGTAGTCACTTTCCTGACCTGTTTAGGTCATTAAATTGCTTCCTCCACAGCATGTAAGGCTCGGGCACGACCCTCCTACTCTCCTCCTCAGATCCTTCCAACCGTACCTTTTTGGTGAGAGCCACTGATTTCTTCTTTCCAATTCTGGAGTTGGTCATCCTCGTGATTGAATTCAGCAATAATTCCAGTGGTGCACAGTTGAACCTGGGTGTTGCACTTTATCAACGTCCACCACCTAAACTGAAAGCATTCAAATTTCATTGATACCCTGTCCCTTTTATATAGAGCTGAAATCATGGTGCTTGCATACGTATCATGTCTACTGTGCAGCTTGGAGATGTGAAACTGAGGTAAATATTAATTGGTTAAATTGATCTGAGGTCTCATCGACCGCTAGTTGACTTGTGGGTTTCCCCCACCCCTATCCAACCCTGGCACAGAAATTGCCTTCAGATTAATATTTGGGTCAGAGAGTCTGAACTAAACTATGGTTTGGCCAGCAGTGATCTAGATTTAAGAGAGATGGTCCATCAAAGAAGTGCCAGAGAGATATTTTCCCACAAGGCAGTGAACCACATAAATCAGTCCATTCCAGATAGTTCCACGTTTCGTAAGTTGAAACGTCAACCTGGGAAGGAGGGAGTTCTGTGGCTTTGTTGTTTGCCAACCTACCTTTTAAAGCTTGTTACTTTTCTGGCTTTGATGAGGTTTGAGGTTTTCTGGCATTTGAGACAAAAACCAAATGTATGTAAATCAGATTTTTTTTCTACATGAAGTATGTAACAACTTTCATGACCTTGTAATATCCTGAGGCACTTTCAGTAACTTAAGTGTGCTTGAGGTTTAGTGACTTGTATTGCAGGAAGCTGGATTCTAGAAAGTGCAATTTAGTGGGCTAGACAGCTGGTTTGTGATGCAGAACAAGGCCAGCAGCGCGGGTTCAATTCCCATACCGGCTGAGAATTCTGAATTCTCCCTCCGTGTACCCGAACAGGCGCTGGAATGTGGCGACTCGGGGCTTTTCATAGTAACTTCATTGCAGTGTTAATGTATGTCGACTTATGACAATAAAATGATTATTATTATTATATTCATGAAGTTTGTCATGTTTATACATCATTTCACACAATTGTTTCTGGCTTTTGAATTATTCAATTTTTTTTTGTGGGCACCATGAAGTGTTTAAAGAGCATCTTGGCTCAGCTTTGAAACTTTCTAATCCTCCATAGATAATGATCAAGCAGATCAGATGCTGACAATTGAATGTTTGCTTTGTGGGAAATAAATTCTTTAGGACTGTCATCAAGTGACTTCAACACACCTTGATAAAAAAGACAATAAGAATTAAAAGTAAGTTATAGCATACCCTAAATTATGATGGTCATTCATGAGATATTAGTGAAGCAGTGCATTAACACAAGGAACTCATTTTGAACACCATAAGAGCATTTGGAAAGGCTCCAAAAGCAATGACTGCAGGAATCATGGGCAAAATTCTCCAGAAACGGAGCGATGTCCGCCGACTGGTGCCCAAAACGGCGCAAATCAGACGGGCATCGCGCCGCCCCAAAGGTGCGGAATGCTCCGCATCTTTGGGGGCCGAGCCCCAACCTTAAGGGGCTAGGTCGGCGCCGGACGAATTTCCGCCCCGCCAGCTGGCGGAAAAGGCCTTTGGTGCCCCGCCAGCTGGCGCGGAAATGACATCTCCGGGCGGCGCATGCGCGGGAGCGTCAGCGGCCGCTGACGGCATTCCCGCGCATGCGCAGTGGAGAGGGTCTCTTCTGCCTCCGCCATGGTGGAGACCATGGCGATTCCCACCCCCGCCGAATCTCCGGTGCCGGAGACTTCGGCAACCGGCGGGGGTGGGATTCACGCCAGCCCCTGGCGATTCTCCGACCCGGCGGGGGGTCGGAGAATCTCGCCCCATGTTGGTAGTTTTAACATGTTGCTTCAAATCAACACACCATGGAGAATATTCCGAAAAAAAGACAACACATTCATTGATTTAAGATCTTCCAAAAGCTTTCTTGATTCAGGAGTTGTCGCATTAGATTGGAAATTTGCAAATGTAACTCCATTATTTACAGAAGGTGAAAGAGCAAAAGCAAGAAATTATAGACCCTGTTAGTCTAACATCCGTTGTCAGAAATTTATTGGAATTTACTTCAGGAGAGAGTAACTGAGCACTTAGAGTAATTTGAGCTGATTAGAGAGAGCTGGCATGCATTTGTAAAGGGGAGGTCATGTCTAATGAACCTAATTGAATTTTTTCAGGAAGTAGGTCTAATAATAGATGGGAGAATGTTGAATAATGTAGTTTATATGGGCATCCAGAAGGCATTTGATCAGGTTCCACATAAGAGACTGTTAGCTAAAATTAAATCTCTCGGAATGGAAGACATGCTATTGACCTGGTTACAAGATTAGTTAGACAGTCGAAGACAAGACAGTAGAAATATTGGGTACGTATTTGAAGACAAGGAATTACCAGTGATGTCCCACAAGCATCTGTGCTAGGACCTCAACTATTCACCAGATTTATTAATGACCTGAATAACATGCCATATATCAAAGTTTTCCCAATAGCACATTGATTGGTGATATGACAACCAGTGAAGAACATAGAATTACAATGATACATGATAGATTAAGTGATTGGAAAAAAACTGCAGCAATGGATTTCACTGCAGGTGAATCTGAGGCAATCTTTTTTGGAACAGTCAAGGATATTTTTCAGCAGTTAAAAGGTTTGTTCCCCAAGGGTCGGTATTGGGTCCTTGTTTTTTCCTAATTTATGTTAATGATCTAGATCTTGGTGTGCAGGGGACAATTTCAAAATTTGCAGTTGATACAAAACTTGGAATTATTGTGAACTGTGAGGAGGCCAGTGTGGAACGTCAGACTTAGACGGGTGGGTGGAGTGGGCAGATGGGTGGCAGATGAAGTTTAATGTGGAGAAATGTGAGGTGATGCATTTTGCGAGGAAGAACATGAAGAGATAATATAAAATAAGGGCTAAATTCTTAAGATGTAGGATCTGCTGTCACCTATGTATTCTATGCCATCTTTGTCATTTCATCTCTCCTGCCCTCTAACCTATCCCTGACCTCGTTTGCTCCACCTGCCCCTCCCCTCTTTTTCAACAGCATAAAACCCATCACATCCCTAATTCACTTTGATTCTGAAGGAATCATATTGGACTCGAAACGTTAACTCTGCTTCGGGGACAACACGGTGGTGCAGTGGTTAGCACTGCTGTCTCACAGCGCCGAGGTCCCAGGTTCGATTCCGGCTCTGGGTCACTGTCCGTGTGGAGTTTGCATATTCTCACCGTGTTGCGTGGGTTTCGCCCCGTCAACCCAAAGATGTGCAGGGTAGGTGGATTGGACACACTAAATTGCCCCTTAATTGGAAAAAATTAATTGGGTACTCTAAATTTAAGAAAAAACTCTGCTTCTTTCTCTACAGATGCTGCCAGTCAGGGCTAGATTATCTCGCGACATTATATAAGTTATGCTTGTATTTCCTGGAATGTAGAAAGTTAAGGAGTGAATTGATTGAGTTTCTTTTTGCAGGCTTTAGAAAGGAGTTGATAGGGTTGATAGAGAAACATTTCTTTTTGCCGTGGAGAGTCTAGGATGAGGGGACATTACTTTGGAATCCAGGCAGTGCAAGAGAGAAGTTTGAAAACGTTTCCTCAGACAGACGTCGGGAGAAGTGTGGAGCACTCTCCCACAAATAGAAGTGGTAGATGTTCGCTCAGTTTAAAAGCTGAGATTTAGATTTTTGCTTGACAAGGGTGCAAAGGCTATGGTGCAAAGGTAGATGGGTCAAGTTAAGATACAGATCAGCCATGATCTTGCTTAGTGGTGGAACAGATTCGAGGGGCTGAATGGCCTACGTTCAAGGTAAGTTTTGGATAAAAAGCGTCACATTTGTTACAAAAGTTGAATAATAATTAGGGCACTGAATTGGCAACAATCTTTAGTATTAATGGGAGTGAGGCAATAATTTAATTATGACATTTTATCTGGCACCACAGCACTAGTCAAAATAAGGAATGCTAAGTTGCAAACCATAGCCAATGGCTAAGGAGAATTAGTTAGTTTACTTTTACTCCCAAGATTAAAGGACGTATCTGCTTGTGTCTCCACAATCTGTTTTCTCCTGATCATTAAGATCCATCCATATTATTTTTTGATGAGTGTGAACTAACATTGCATAAATCCAGTTGCTTGAAGATGGATTATACCTCAAATTCCCAGCTGCGTTATTCGACTTCCTCCTCCCAGCCGAAAACTCCAGCATACTAACTGCTCTGAAAAAGATTGTCAGCTTTGACAAAGAGTCATCCAGATTCAAAATGTTAGCGCCCTTCTCTCTCCACAGATACTGTCAGACCGGCTGAGACTGTCCAGTATTTTCTGTTTTTGTTTTAAAGAATGGTCTCTCCTCCGCAAGTCTGCATTCTTTAAACCGGAGACTGCAGCCAAAAAGGACTCCTTCAGTCAGCCATATTGTTAGTGATTAGCCAGGAAAATCATGCACCCTGAAGGTGAACATGAAAGGTGTGCTTTAGAGTAGGGCATTTAATAAGCAGGTACAGTATGCAAACCTAATATCAAAGATTAAATTTACAGTAATTTGCAAAGATTAACACAACCATTAAGGTAACTTGGGTTTCTTCCTAATTTAAAGAGATCCCTTTCCATGGGCAAAGTCCTTTCTTTGGCTGAGGAGAGAGCAGAGGTGACTTTTTATTAATTGATTCAAGTGGAACATTGATGCCTCACTATATATTTTACATTCTTGTGCAAGTGCTCGTCAAGAACTGGGAAAAAAAAAAAAATTTCAAGGCAGAAGTAAGTGTATATTTTGAAAAGGGAAAATGAAATTAACTGCACCCAATTCCCAAGCTTCGCTGACCACTGAGATGGCGAAATGATGATAAGACCATAAGACATAGGAGCGGAAGTAAGGCCATTCGGCCCATCGAGTCCACTCCACCATTCAATCATGGCTGATTTCAACTCCATTTACCCGCTCTCTCTCCATAGCCCTTAATTCCTCGAGAAATCAAGAATTTATCAACTTCTGTCTTAAAGACACTCAACGTCCCGGCCTCCACTGCCCTCTGTGGCAATGAATTCCACAGACCAACCACTCTCTGGCTGAAGAAATTTCTCCTCATCTCTGTTCTAAAGTGACTCCCTTTTATTCTAAGGCTGTGCCCCCGGGTCCTAGTCTCCCCTGCTAATGGAAACAACTTCCCTACGTCCACCCTATCTAAGCCATTCATTACCTTGTAAGTTTCTATTAGATCTCCCCTCAACCTCCTAAACTCCAATGAATATAATCCCAGGATCCTCAGACGTTCATCGTATGTTAGGCCTACCATTCCTGGGATCATCCGTGTGAATCTCCGCTGGACCCGCTCCAGTGCCAATATGTCCTTCCTGAGGTGTGGGGCCCAAAATTGCTCACAGTATTCTAATTGGGGCCGAACTAGTGCTTTATAAAGCTTCAGAAGTACATCCCTGCTTTTATATTCCAAGCCTCTTGAGATAAATGACAACATTGCATTTGCTTTCTTAATTACGGACTCAATCTGCAAGTTTACCTTTAGAGAATCCTGGACTAGGACTCCCAAGTCCCTTTGCACTTCAGCATTGTGAATTTTGTCACCGTTTAGAAAATAGTCCATGCCTCTATTCTTTTTTCCA
Organism: Scyliorhinus torazame; assembly: GCF_047496885.1. NCBI lineage: Eukaryota > Metazoa > Chordata > Chondrichthyes > Carcharhiniformes > Scyliorhinidae > Scyliorhinus > Scyliorhinus torazame. The sequence goes on from NC_092716.1 coordinate 231,371,941, forward strand.
AAGTGCAAGACCTCGCACTTGCCCACGTTGAATTTCATCAGCCATTTCTTGGACCACTCTCCTCAACTGTCTAAATCTTTCTGCAGCCTCCCCACCTCCTCAATACTACCTGCCCCTCCACCTATCTTCGTATCATCGGAAAACCTAGCCAGAATGCCCCCAGTCACGTCATCTAGATCGTTAATATATAAAGAGAACCGCTGTGGCCCCAATACTGAACCCTGCGGGACACCACTCGTCACCAGTTGCCATTCCGAAAAAAAACTTTTATCCCAACTCTCTGCCTTCTGCCTGACAGCCATCTATCAATCCATGTTAGTATCTTGCCTCGAATACCATGGGCCCTTATTTTACTCAGCAGTCTCCCATGAGGCACCTTATCAAAGGCCTTTTGGAAATCAAGATCGATAACATCCATTGGCTCTCCTTGGTCTAACCTATTTGTTATCTCTTCAAAGAACTCTAACAGGTTTGTCAGGCACGACCCCCCCTTACTAAATCCATGCTGACTTGTCCTAATCCGACCCTGCACTTCCAAGAATTTAGAAATCTCATCCTTAACGATGGATTTTAGAATCTTGCCAACAACCGAGGTTAGGCTAATTGGCCTATAATTTTCCATCTTTTTTCTTGTTCCTTTCTTGACAGGGGGGTTACAACAGTGATTTTCCAATCCTCTGGGACTTTCCCTGACTCTAGTGACTTTTGAAAGATCATAACTACCGCCTCCACTATTTCTTCAGCTATCCCCTTTAGAACTCTAGGATTTAGCCCATCTGGGCCTGGAGATTTATCAATTTTTAGACCTCTTAGTTTCTCTAGCACTTTCTCCTTTGCGATGGCTACCATATTCAACTCTGCCCCCTGACTCTCCTGAATTGTTGGGATATTACTCATGTCTTCTAATGTGAAGACTGACGCAAAGTGCTTATTTAGTTCCTCAGCTATTTCCTTGTCTCCCATCACTAGATTACCAGCGTCATTTTGGAGCGGCGCAATGTCTACTTTTGCCTGCCGTTTGTTTTTAATGTATTTAAAGAAACTTTTACTATCATTCCTAATGTTACTGGCTAGCCTACCTTCATATTTGATCCTCTCTTTCCTTATTTCTCTCTTTGTTATCCTCTGTTTGTTTTTGTAGCCTTCCCAATCTTCTGACTTCCTACTACTCTTTGCCACATTATAGGCTTTCTCTTTTGCTTTGATGCATTCCCTAACTTCCTTTGTCAGCCATGGCTGCCTAATCCTCCCTCTGATAACCTTTCTTTTCTTTGGGATGAACCTCTGTACTGTGTCCTCAATTACTCCCAGAAACTCCTACCATTGCTGTTCTACTGTCTTTCCCACTAGGCTCTGCTCCCAGTCGATTTTCGTCAGTTCCTCCCTCATGCCCCTGTAGTTACCTTTATGTATCTGTGACACCTTTACATCTGATTCTACCTTCTTTCTTTCAAATTGGAGATTGAATTCTACCATATTATGATCACTGCCTCCTAAGTGTTCCCTTACTTTAAGATCTTTAATCAAGTCTGGCTCATGACATAACACGAAGTTCAGAATGGCCTGTTCCCTCGTGGGCTCCATCACAAGCTGTTCCAAAAAGCCCTCCTGTAAACATTCAATGAATTCCCTTTCCTTGGGTCCACTGGCAGCATTATTTACCCAGTCCACCTGCATATAGAAGTCCCCCATGATCACTGTGACCTTGCCTTTCTGACATGCACTTTCTATTTCGTGGTGCATTTTGTGCCCCTGGTCCTGACCACTGTTAGGAGGCCTGTACATAACTCCCATTATGGTTTTTTTTTGCCTTTGTGGTTCCTCAACTCTACCCACACAGACTCCACATCATCTGACCCTATGTCGTTTAGTGCTATTGATTTAATTTCATTCCTAATTAACAAGGCAACCCTGCCCCCTCTGCCCACCTCTCTGTCTTTTCGATAGATTGTGATTCCCTGGATGTTTAAATGCCAGTCCTGAACCCCCTGCAACCACGTCTCTGTGATGTCTACCACATCATACCTGCCAGTCACAATCTGGGCCACAAGCTCATCTACCTTGTTCCGTACACTGCGTGCATTTAAATATAGCACCTTTAATTCTCTATTGACCGTCCCTTTTTGTTTTCTTAGTGTGTGGACCTTGGTTTACTGAGCCTTTCCATACACTGTGTCATATTTTGTGAGATGGGGACTATCGTAACCTCTCCTGAGTTCTGTCTTTTCGTGCTTTTTTGTATTCCTAAGCAGCTACGCTTCCCACTGATTACTTCACCTCTTGGCTCCCTGACTTTCCCTTCCCCCCCAATCTCTAGTTTAAAGTCCTATTGACCACCCTATTTACTCTTTTCGCCAGAACACTGGTCCCAGCTCGGTTCAGGTGGAGACCATCCCAACGGTATAGGTCCCCCCTGTCCCAAAACTGATGCCAGTGTCCCATGAAAAGGAACCCCTCTTTCCCACACTACTCTTTCAGCCACGTGTAAACTTCCCTTATTCTTGCCTCCCTATGCCAATTTGCACGTGGCTCGGGCAGTAATCCGGAGATTATGACCCTTGAGGACCTGTTTTTTAATTTGAATCCTAGCTCTTTCTAATCTCTAAACAGGTCCTCTTTCCTAGACTTGCCTATGTTGTTGGTACCGACATGGACCACAACAACTGGATCCTCTCCCTCCCTCTCCAGTATCCTTTCAAGCTGGTCAGAGATGTCCCGCACCCTAGCACTGGGCAGGCAACATACCATGCGGGACTCTTTATCCTGCTCACAAAGGATACTATCTATCCCCCTGATAATAGAATCCCCCACAACTGCAACTTGCCTATTTACTCCCTCTCCTTGAATGGCCTGCTGAACCATGGTGCCTTGGTCAGCTGACTCATCCTTCCTGCAGCCCTGTTCGCCATCCACACAGGGAGCAAGTGCCTCGTACCTGTTGGACAGGGTCAAGGGCTGAGGCTCCTGAGTTCCTGACTGCTGGTTCCTTTTACCTGCCTGACTTGCAGTCACACCCTGCTGTCCCTGGCCACTGGCAGGATTTAAACTACTTATTCTGACAGGTGTGACTGCCTCCTGAAACACAGTGTCCAGGTAAGTCTCCCCCTCCCGGATGTGCCTCAGTGTTTTAAGCTCAGACTCCAGCTCATCAACTCTGAGCCGGAGCTCTTCGAGCAGTCAACACTTACTGCAGATGTGGTCGCTGCAGCTCGCAATGGGATCTGCTAGCTCCCACATCAAGCAGCTCAAGCACATCACCTGACCAGCCATCTCTAATTAATTAATTAATTTAATTTAAGTTTACGAGTTTAGCTGTGTTTTTAAAAAATTTGGGGCAGATTTGCTATCAACCAATCAGATCACAGCTTCCCTCTGATGTCACTTTTGAAAAAAAAAACTGGAAAACAGGAAGTTACCGTTAGGTTTTTATACTCACAGAGATTGCTCCTCCTTCTCCGAACGGCTCCCGAAATTAGGCCTGAAGAAAGAGAGAGAACAAAACAGTAGGGAAAAAGCACCTGCTCCCACTCTGCACTGAATTCCCTCACTGCACCAAATTACCAAGTTTCAGATTCTCACTCTGTCTATGTCTCACTCACTCAGGCTGTGTCTCTTTGACCTGCGCAACGCTGATGATGTTGGCTTGTTAATGTAAATTGGAATAAAGTGTTAGTATTTTGAGGAGAGTAACCCAGAGCTATAATTACCACAACAATCTTACCAAGTACCAAGTCAGTGATGCAAATTGAATTGATTAGTTTGGTATCGCTGCAATAACTCAGAATGCATTTAAATATTCCATGATACATAATTCTATGCAAATATGCAGGTATCTATGGGTTATTAACAGGGGAACATTCTGAATACACTTTTTCTGGAGGGATTTTACAAGGCCAGGACAATTAGGATTAAGTTAGCCACTGCCTTGTCTGTGGTGTGTGAGGTGCGTGAAACCGATTTGATGCATTGCAAACGCAGCAATATCGCCAATTGTTTTTATTGGACCAATCCGATGGCTAGCTTGTTTCAGCTGACTTAAAATTGCCACTTATAAATAGCCTTGAATGCACAATAAGAGCGTGTTGACTGGAGGGACATTCCTTTGAGAATAAGCTCCTTGAATCCGTATCTCTCTCCAGTGTGCAATGGGTAAAAGTGAAAATAGATGCAAGGAATCAGCTCATTGTCCTGCAAAACATGTAAATGGTTTAAGTTTGCTCTCCTGTTATGCCATTTTCAGTTGCAGCCAAGCTGAATGAACATAAGGATGGGTTCCTGGCACTGACGCTTTACTGTCACAGCTATTGTGAGAGGTTGGACAGTGAGGGCAGCAGCCTATTGTGTCACAGAGGTAATAATCGAGAGCCAGAGTTCCAGATCAAGTTTGGGTGGCACGGTAGAATCATTATAGAATTTACAGTGCAGAAGGAGGCCATTCGGCCCATCGAGTCTGCACCGGCCCTTGGAAAGAGCACCCTACCCAAGACCTCCACCCTACCCCCATAACCCAATAACCCCACCCACCCTTTTTGAACACTAAGGGGCAATTTAGCATAGCCAATCCACCTAACCTCCACATCTTTGGACTGTGGGAGGAAAGCGAAGCACCCGGAGGAAACCCACGCAGACACGGGGAGAACGTGCAGACTCCGCAAAGACAGTGACCCAGCCAGGAATCGGATCTGGGGCGGTAAAGACCATCAAGTAAGGTATTAAGTTTATTTTTACTCAAAAGTAGTAGCCGTAAAATAACATGAAAAAAATCAGCATATTCTACGGAAGGGAACTTCCAAAGGGATGTAAAAACAATAGATTTAAAGGTAAAAGGGAAAACACATATGTAAGGAGAGGTTGAAGGCTGTATATGTAGATGTAGCATTGAGATTCTGGACAGCATGTGTGCAATGTCAGATCTGGGAAGAAAGCAGCCTGCAGCTGCCCTCCGAGAAGACAAGTGTGTCTGCGAGGTTTTGATACAAGCTTTGGTTTTCCAGTATCGAATGAGAGGGCGAAGCCTGTGTAACACTTCCCCTGTAATAACAGTGGATGTTTGTGGTGGCACAGTGGTTAGCATTTGCTGCCTTACAGCACTCAGGCACCCGGGTTCGATTGCGACCTGGGGTGACTGTGTGGAGTTTGCACGTTCTCCTCGTGTCTGCGCGGGTTTCCTCCGGGTGCTCCAGTTTCCTCTCACAGTCCTAGGATGTGCAGGTTAGGTGGATTGGCCATGCTAAATTGCCTCTCAGGGTGGGGTTGCAGGAATATGGCGGGGAACTGACCTTGGTAGGGTGCTCTTTCGAAGGGTCGGTGCAGACTCGATGGGTCGAATGGTCCCCTTCTGAATGGAATTCAAAAAAGGAATTCTCCCGCCTGCAGTAGTTTTCTCCTTTGGAAGAAGTAACAGCATTTATCAAGTTTTCTCAGGGAATGTACCCTTCATTTTCACATATCCAGACCCAGGAAAATCTTCCCCCTTGCTTCAGCTGCTCGGTCACATTCAATCCACAGCACGAAGATGGGAAGTGACTCAAAAAATAGAACCTCGTTGAGGTATATAACAAAGTAAATAATATAGCTGAAGCAAATCTAGATACTACTTGAAAGTAAGTTTGGGTTTCAGCTATATGTTGAAATAAATCATAATGATAGGATTTAGTGACACCGAGAACTTTTTATTATTGGAGAAGAGCTGTTTGGGATATTAAATAAAATGGCTGAATGTTAAACTGGGAGATTTAGGTAACTAAAATAACTGAGCTGTAAAGGACCAGACGGTGTTCTTCATCGTTTTTCGCTTTAATAATGTTCTTAAAAGTTATTTGTCTTTTGTCTGAAAAATGTATTCTATCCTTCAGATGCTCATTATGTATTTTTGTCAGAGCCTGATCGGAATATTTCTTTCAGGTAAAAATGCACCCGATGTATATTTATAAACTCTCCGCGGTTTGCTTGGTGCTACAGGAGGGCACATTCTTCACTTTAGCCAGTTTATACTGAGAGAGAAGGTGATTTGCGTTGCTGTAATTGTGGTGTTGATTCCTTTCATTTTGTGTTTATTGAGCTGCTGCCGGGAGTCTGGTGGAATAAACCCTGAGTGGCAAAATGGATAAATTTTACCTCCCCCCGCCCGTTGGGCGCATTTTTGGCAGGGTGGGGGGCAAGTAAAATAGCCCGAGTGTCACCCCATCACCGTCCAAATTCAGTTCCATAACACAGTAGATGGGCGGGTGCTGAAATCAGGGGCAGGATTCTCCGATCCCTCGCCTGGTTGGAGAATCCCGGGGGGGGGGCGGCTTGAACCCTGCCCCGCCGCTCCGACGCCGGCTGCTGTATTCTCCGACGGCAGTTTTCGGGCGGGGATCACGCCGCGCTGGTCGGGGCCTGTTGGCAGCGCCCCCCCCGGCAATTCTCCGGGTCCCGATGGGCCAAGCGCCCGTCGGTTCTTGGCCAGTCCCGCCGGCGTGAAATGGACATGGTCCATCACAGCGGGACCTGGCTTGTAGGCCGGCTACTGAAGTCCTTGGGGGGGGGCGTGGGGGGATCCGGCCCCGGGGGGGGGGGGGGTGGGGGGGGAGGTGGGGGGGGGGGGCCCACGGTGACCTGGCCCGAGATTGGGGCCCACCGATCTGCGGGCGGGCCTGTACCGTTGGGGCATTTCTTCCTTCCGGTTGATGCGGCGCCAACCCCTCCGGCGCCGGCCTAGCCCTCGGAAGTGCGGAAGATTCCGCACCTTCCAGTTGGCCCGACGCCGGAGTGGTTCGCGCCGTTCTTGGTGCCGGCGTCGGGCCATCCCGCCAATTGCTGGAGAATCACGCTGAGTAGCCTGCCCACCACAATTTAAATAAATAAGCAAGAGTTAATTGGACTTTTAACAAGCCAATTGAATCACACCATATCTCGCCCACACTATAATACAGTTGATATGGGCAGTCAGGCGGAAATGGGAAAGCTGTTTTTTTTAAAGGCAGGAAAGTAAGGGGGTACTATATTAGGGATTGTCATTGGGGAACCGGGGGCGGGGCAGCCAAAATCTACCTCACCCGCACCCCCTCCCTAAACTTCCCAAACTATTCCCTGGTTCCGGGATCCATTGTGCTCCTTTCTTTGGCCTTTCTGCGGTCACAGCAGCACCCACTAATGCACCCTTGGCACAGCTGCCAGTACCTTCCAAGTGAGTATGTAGTCCATACTGTCTCACCAGCAAACTGAATTGATTTGATTTATTGTCACATGTACCGAAGTACAGTGAAAAGTATTTTTCTGCAGCCGAGGGAACGTACACAGTACATACATAGTAGGCACAAGAGTAATCAACAGGGAACATTGACAAATGGTACATCGACAAAACAGTGATTGGTTACAGTGCGGAACAAGGGGCCAAACAAAGCAAATACATGAGCAGGAGCAGCATAGGGTGTCGTGAATAGTGATCTTACAGGGAACAGATCAGTCCGAGGGGGAGTCGTTGAGGAGTCTTGTAGCTGTGGGGAATAAGCTGTTCCTATGTCTGGATGTGCGAGTCTTCAGAGCTGAGCTGGGAGTATGCTGTTTAATGCATCTCCGAGCACTGCTGCACTGTGTGGTTGTACATTACTGAATCTTGGCATATTCAAATCAATACAGCACTGTTAACATTTTAAATAATGGAAACATCAATACTTGTATATTCGAATGTAAATAAAACATAAGGTACTTCATAGAGAAAAACAACATTAATAGTTTGTCACTGCAATCTACACTGAAGATGTATGTAAAATGGAATAAAAACACACACATTTTCCCTGCTTCCCCACTTGTGCAGCAACCCCGTTTTGGTCCTGCCTGTTTATGTTACCCGTTAGTAATGATTTCAATGTGTGGTTGCAGTTGTTAACAAGAGATTGGGTGCCTCTGGAGTGGAGATTTCTGATGGGAGCTAGCAGAACATTTTGTTGCCAACTATTACAATCCCAGGAGTCCTGTGAGGGTCAAAGCAGATTGGTTTATTCCAAAAGTAAATCAAGCTGCAAAGTGGTAGGGGTGGAGGGGGCGGGAGTGGGGTGGGGGGGGAGTATAAGTTGGCCGACTTGGACCATCCAAAGATTCCTGTTCCCTTCCTGACCAGCTTTTATGGGTGGATTTTAACGAGCCTCGCTGTTAGGCCTCTGCCCCTCAGCGGGGGTGCTGGTATTCACGAGCATCACAGGGAGATCAGTCGGGTCGGCCTTGTGGGTCTCGTGGGGGTTATCACACTGACATATTTCTTTCAGAAACAATTTCCAATTTTGCGCACACGTTTCCCAAATTTCCCAATTGGTGCCTGTAGTTTTGAGTAGGTAAGAAAGCTATGGGACACCCATCAAGTTGCCTCTTTAATAATTTTAGTTTAATTATTTCTATTTGTCATTTGATGGAGCACAGATTGTGCCACACTTTTTTGATCACCTGGGGAGGTCTGTACACCGGATCGAAATCCATGCGCCTCATGATTTTGAGAGGTAAAAAAGGTCTTTGGTTTATTGAAACAAAGGCACCGATTTTGTCAATGAATGTTTTATAAACCGTTTCAATTTGTATCTGTTATAACCCGCATGAAACATAGAACATAGAACATTACAGCGCAGTACGGGCCCTTCGGCCCTCGATGTTGCGCCGACCTGTGAAACCACTCTAAAGCCCATCTACACTATTCCCTTATCGTCCATATGTCTATCCAATGACCATTTGAATGCCCTTAGTGTTGGCGAGTTCACTACTGTTGCAGGCAGGGCATTCCACGCCCTTACTACTCTCTGAGTAAAGAACCTACCTCTGACATCTGTCCTATATCTATCTCCCCTCAATTTAAAGTTATGTGCCCTTGTGCTAGACATCACCATCCGAGGAAAAAGGCTCTCACTGTCCACCCTATCTAATCCTCGGATCATCTTGTATGCCTCAATTAAGTCACCTCTTAACCTTCTTCTCTCTAACAAAAACAGCCTCAAGTCCCTCAGCCTTCTCTCATAAGATCTTCCCTCCATACCAGGCAACATTCTGGTAAAGCTCCTCTGCACCCTTTCCAATGCTTCCACATCCTCCCTACAATGCGGCGACCAGAATTGCACGCAATACTCCAAATGCGGCCGCACCAGAATTTTGTACAGCTGCAACATGACCTCATGGCTCCGAACCTCAATCCCTCTACCAATAAAAGCTAAGATGTGGAGATGCCGGCGTTGGACTGGGGTGAGCACAGTACGAAGTCTTACAACACCAGGTTAAAGTCCAACAGGTTTGTTTCGATGTCACTAGCTTTCGGAGCGCTGCTCCTTCCTCAGGTGAATGAAGAGGTATGTTCCAGAAACATATTTATAGACAAATTCAAAGATGCCAAACAATGCTTGGAATGCGACCATTAGCAGGTGATTAAATCTTTACAGATCCAGAGATGGGGTAACCCCAGGTTAAAGAGGTGTCAATTGTGTCAAGCCAGGACAGTTGGTAGGATTTCGCAGGCCAGATGGTGGGGGATGAATGTAATGCGACATGAATCCCAGGTCCCGGTTGAGGCCGCACTCATGTGTGCGGAACTTGGCTATAAGTTTCTGCTCGGCGATTCTGCGTTGTCGCGCGTCCTGAAGGCTGCCTTGGAGAACGCTTACCCGGAAATCAGAGGCTGAATGCCCTTGACTGCTGAAGTGTTCCCCGACTGGAAGGGAACATTCCTGCCTGGTGATTGTCGCGCGATGTCCGTTCATTCGTTGTCGCAGCATCTGCATGGTCTCTCCAATGTACCACGCTTCGGGACATCCTTTCCTGCAGCGTATGAGGTAGACAACGCTGGCTGAGTCGCACGAGTATGTACCGCGTACCTGATGGGTGGTGTTCTCACGTGTAATGGTGATACCCATGTCGATGATCTGGCACGTCTTGCAGAGATTGCCATGGCAGGGTTGTGTGGTGTCGTGGTCACTGTTCTGAAGACTGGGTAGTTTGCTGCAAACAATGGTTTGTTTGAGGTTGCGCGGTTGTTTGAAGGCAAGTAGTGGGGGTGTGGGGATGACCTTGGCAAGATGTTCATCGTCATCAATGACGTGTTGAAGGCTGTGAAGAAGATGACGTAGTTTCTCTGCTCCGGGGAAGTACTGGACGACGAAGGGTATTCTGTCGGTTGTGTCCCATGTTTGTCTTCTGAGGAGGTCGGTGCGGTTTTTCGCTGTGGCGCGTTAGAACTGTCGATCGATGAGTCGAGTGCCATATCCCGTTCGTGCGAGGGCATCTTTCAACGTCTGTAGATGTTTGTTACGCTCCTCCTCATCTGAGCAGATCCTGTGTATACGGAGAGCTTGTCCATTAGGGATGGCTTCTTTAATGTGTTTAGGGTGGAAGCTGGAGAAGTGGAGCATCGTGAGGTTATCCGTTGGTTTGCAGTAAAGCGAAGTGCTGAGGAGACCGTCCTTGATGGAGATGAGTGTGTCCAAGAATGCAACTGATTTTGGAGAGTAGTCCATGGTGAGTCTGATGGTTGGATGGAACTTATTAACGCCATCGTGTAGTCGTTTCAGTGATTCTTCGCCGTGGGTCCAAAGGAAAAAAATGTCATCGATGTGTCTGGTGTATAACGTCGGTTGAAGGTCCTGTGCAGTGAGTAAGTCCTGTTCAAACTTGTGCATGAAGATGTTGACGTATTGGGGTGCGAATTTGGTCCCCATGGCTGTTCCGTGCGTCTGGATGAAGAACTTGTTGTCGGAGGTGAAGACGTTGTGATCCAGAATGAAGCGGATGAGTTGCAGAATTGCGTCTGGAGATTGGCAGTTGTCGGTGTTGAGTACTGAGGCTGTTGCAGCAATGCCGTCGTCATGGGGGATGCTGGTGCAGAGTGCCGAGACGTCCATTGTGACGAGGAATGTTCCTGGTTCAACTGGTCCATGGTTGCTGAGTTTCTGTAGGAAGTCCGTCGCGACAGAAGCTGGGCGTACCTTGTACGATGGGTTGCAAGATGCCTTCGATGTAGCCAGAGAGGTTCTCACACAAGGTCCCATTGCCTGAAACGATAGGGCGACCTGGTGTGTTGGCCTTATGTATTTTCGGGAGGCAGTAGTGATCTCCACTGCGGGGAGTATGTGGGATGAGAGCACGTAGGGTGCTCTGAAGATCTGGATCCAAAGTCTTGATCAGTCTGTTAAATTGGCAGATGTGTTCCTTGGTCGGATCTGCGGGTAACTGTCTGTAGTGTTCTTGGTTGTTCAGTTGTCGCTATACTTCTTTGCAGTAGTCCGTTCTGTTCAGTATGACAGTGGCCCCTCCTTTGTCTGCTGGTTTGATGACGATGCTGCGGTTGGTCTTGAGAGCGCGGGTGGCATTGCGTTGTGCTTGAGTGACGTTCGGGGCTGTCTTGTGAATGCAACTGATGAATCTGGCATTGATGCAACTCCTGACGGCTTGAGCATACATGTCGAGTCTAAGGCAGCGGCCTTCCGGAGGGGTCCAATTCGACTCTTTCCTCTTCGGTTGCCGCACCGCAGATCTCTCGGTCTGCTGTTCCGGTTCATTGGTAGTCTGCTTGGGTTCGCTGTTGGCCTCTTGGGGTCTGTGGAAGAATTCCCGGAGCCTCATTCGCCTGATGAATTCCTCCGTGTCTGCCGCGAGACTGAAGGGGTCCATTTTGGTGGTGGTGCAGAAATTGAGCCCTCTGCTGAGGACTTCGATTTCGTCTGGTTGAAGGGTGTAGTCTGACAAGTTGACAATAGATTTCCCTGTATTGTTTTCTACTGTGGCACCGGCGGTGGCTTGGTTGCTGCCTGTGGTGATGCCAAGTTTTTCAAGCTTTCTGTTCTTGGTGTGCATATAGGTGGCATAGTGTTGTTGTCTCATCTGTTTGGCGGTGTTCCGCAGCTGGTCTGCTGCGTCCTGAGCGCAAGTTGAGAATATGGCTTCTATCTTGGTTACCAGGTTGCGTCGTCTGCTGTAGAGCTGGTGGACGAGGTGGTTGAGGAGTGTGAGAGAGGTGCGACGGCAGAGTCTCTCAGCGTCATCTGTGTTGTAGGTCGACTTGAGTGGGTTTGTGATCTGTAGCCCTTTCGGGATCTTGTCTGCTTTCTTGCACCTTTGTAGAAACTTAATGTCAGTGTCTATATGCGCGATCTTCCTGGAGATCCTCTCCACTTTGAGCCGGCAGTTTGCGGTGTCGATGGTAGCCATGATGTGGAGATGCCAGCGTTGGACTGGGGTGAGAGCCCTTTCGGGATCTTGTCTGCTTTCTTGCACCTTTGTAGAAACTTAATGTCAGTGTCTATATGCGCGATCTTCCTGGAGATCCTCTCCACTTGAGCCGGCAGTTTGCGGTGTCGATGGTAGCCATGATGTGGAGATGCCAGCGTTGGACTGGGGTGAGAGCCCTTACGGGATCTTGTCTGCTTTCTTGCACCTTTGTAGAAACTTAATGTCAGTGTCTATATGCGCGATCTTCCTGGAGATCCTCTCCACTTTGAGCCGGCAGTTTGCGGTGTCGATGGTAGCCATGATGTGGAGATGCCAGCGTTGGACTGGGGTGAGAGCCCTTTCGGGATCTTGTCTGCTTTCTTGCACCTTTGTAGAAACTTAATGTCAGTGTCTATATGCGCGATCTTCCTGGAGATCCTCTCCACTTTGAGCCGGCTAACACACCGTACGCCCTCTTAACAACCCTCTCAACCTGGGTGGCAACTTTCAGGGATCTATGTACATGGACACTGACATCTCTCTGCTCATCCACACTACCAAGAATCTTACCATTAGCCCAGTAATCTGTCTTCCTGTTATTCCTTCCAAAATGAATCACCTCACACTTTTCTGCATTAAACGCCATTTGCCACCTCTCAGCCCAGCGCTGCAGCTTATCTATGCCCCCCTGTAACTTGTAACATCCTTCCGCACTGTCCACAACTCTACCGACTTTAGCGTCATCTGCAAATTTACTCCGCCATCCTTCTACGCCCTCCTCCAGGTCATTTATAAAAATGACAAATAGCAGTGGCCCCAAAACAGATCCTTGTGGTACACCACTAGTAACTGGACTCCAGTCTGAACATTTCCCATCAACCACCACCCTTTGTCTCCTTCCAGCTAGCCAATTTCTGATCCAAACTGCTAAATCACCCTGAATCCCATGCCTCCGTATTTTCTGCAGTAGCCTACCATGGGGAACCTTATCAAACGCTTTACTGAAATCCATATACACCACATCAACTGCTTTACCCTCATCCACCTGTTTGGTCACCTTCTCAAAGAACTCAATCAGGTTTGTGAGGTACGACCTACCCTTCACAAAACTGTGTTGACTGTCTCTAATCAAATTATTCCTTTCCAGATGATTATACATCCTATCTTTTATAAACCTTTCCAAGATTTTGCCCACAACAGAAGTAAGGCTCACTGGTCTATAGTTACCGGGGTTGTCTCTACTCCCCTTCTTGAACAAGGGGACAACATTTGCTATCCTCCAGTCTTCTGGCACTATTCCTGTAGACAAAGATGACTTAAATATCAAAGCCAAAGGCTTAGCAATCGCCTCCCTAGCTTCCCAGAGAATCCTAGGATAAATCCCATCCAGCCCAGGCGACTTATCTATTTTCACACTTTACAGAATTGCTAACACCTCCTCCTTTTGAACCTCAAGCCCTTCTAGTCTAGTAGCCTGAATCTCAGTATTCTCCTCAACAACATTGTCTTTGTCCTGTGTGAATACTGACGAAAAATATTCATTTAGCACCTCTCCTATCTCCTCGGACTCCACGCACAACTTCCCACTATTGTCCTTAACTGGCCCTATTCTTACCCTAGTCATTCTTTTATTCCTGACATATCTATCGAAAACTTTAGGGTTATCCTTGATCCTACCTGCCAAAGACTTCTAATGTCCCCTCCTGGCTCTTCTTAGCTCTCTTTTTAGGTCCTTCCTAGCTAAGTTGTAACTCTCGAACGCCCTAAATGAACCTTCATGTCTCATCTTTACATAAGCCTCCTTCTTCCTCTTGACAAGTGTTTTGACTGCTTTAGTAAACACGGTTCTCTTGCTTGACTACTTCCTCCCTGTCTGACAGGTACATACTTATCAGGGACACGCAGTAGCTGTTCCTTGAACAAGCACCACATTTCCATTGTGCCCATCCCCTGCAGTTTTCCTGTCCATCCGATGCATCCTAAGTCTTGCCTCATCGCATCATAATTGCCTTTCCCCCAGATATAACTCTTGCCCTGCGGTATATACCTATCCCTTTCCATCACTAAAGTAAATGTAATCAAATTGTGGTCACTATCACCAAAGTGCTCACCTACCTCCAAATCTAACACCTGTCCTGGTTCATTACCCAGTACCAAATCCAATACAGCCTCGCCTCTCGTTGGCCGATCTATATACTGTGTCAGGAAACCCTCCTGCACACATTGGACAAAAACGGACACATCTAAAGTACTCGAACTATAGTGTTTCCAGTCAATATTTGGAAAGTTAAAGTCCTCCATAACAACTACCCTGTTGCTTTCGTTCTATCCAGAATCATTTTTGCAATCCTTTCCTCTACATCTCTGGAACTTTTCGGAGGCCTATAGAAAACCCCTAACAGGGTGACCTCTCCTTTCCTGTTTCTAACCTCAGCCCATACTACCTCAGTAGACGAGTCCTCATCAAGCGTCCTTTCTGCCACCGTAATACTGTCCTTAACTAACAATGCCACCCCTCCCCCTCTTTTACCACCTTCCCTGAGCTTACTGAAATATCTAAACCCTAGCACCTGCAACAACCATTCCTGTCTCCGAAATGGCCACAACATCGAAGTCCCAGGTACCAACCCATGCTGCAAGTTCACCCACCTTATTCCGGATGCTCCTGACATTGAAGAAGACACACTTTAAACCACCTTCCTGCCTGCCGGTATACTCCTCCAACTTTGAAACCTTACTCATGACCTCACTACTCTCAACCCCCCTGTATACTGGAGCTACAATTCAGGTTCCCAAGCCCCTGCTGAACTAGTTTAAACCCTCCCGAAGTGCATTAGCAAATTTCCCCCCCAGGATATTGCTACCCCCCTGGTCCAGGTGTAGACCATCTCATTTGTAGAGGTCCCACCAACCCCAGAATGAGCCCCAATTATCCAGAAATCTGAAACCCTCCCTCCTGCACCATCCCTGTAGCCACTTGTTCAACTCCTCTCTCTCCCTATTCCTCGTCTCGCTCTCACGTGGCACGGGTAACAACCCAGAGATAATAACTCTGTTTGTCCTAGATCTAAATTTCCACCCTAGCTCCCTGAATTCCTGCCTTACATCCATATCCCTTTTCCTACCTATGTCGTGGACCACGACTTGGGGCTGCTCCCCCGCCCCTTAAGGATCCCGAAAACACGATCCGAGACATCACGCACCCTGGCACCTGGGAGGCAACACACCAACCGCGAGTCTCTCTCGTTCTCACAGAATCTCCTATCTATCCCCCTAACTATATGGAGTCTCCAATGACTAATGCTCTACTTCTCTTCTCCCTTCCCTTCTGAGCAACAGGGACAGACACTGTGCCAGAGACCTGTACCCCATGGCTTACCCCTGGTAAGTCCCGCCCCCCCCCAACAGTATCCAAAGCGGTATACTTGTTACTAAAGGGAACGACCAGAGGGGATCCCTGTACTGACTGCTTCCTCCTAGCCCCTCTCACCGTCACCCATCTATCTTTATTCTTCGGAGTAACTACATCCTTGAAGCTTCTATCTATGACCACCTCTGCCTTCCGAATGATCCGAAGTTCATCCAGCTCCAGTTCCAATTCCCTGACGCGGTTTCTGAGGAGCTGGAGGTGGGTGCACTTCCCACAGATGAAATCAGCAGGGACACTGACGGCGTCCCTCACCTCAAACATTCTGCAGGAGGAACATTGCACTACCTTCCCTGCCATCCCCTTTAAATAAATACAGAAAAAGAAAGAAAGAGCTTACCTGTTATTCACTCTACTCCTTGGCCTGCACAAAAAATTTAAATCTTTACTACTTACCCGGCAGTCACTCTGTCCTCACTCTGACCGGATTCAGCTGGAAACTCCCTACAGTAAGTTTTTAAAAAAAATTCCTCCCCTTCTCAGCAAGCACTCACTCAGCAACCTCTGCACCCCGCACGATAACACCTGAGGGAAAATAAAAGAAAAACTACTTACCAGTCACCAGCCAATCCCTTCCCTGCAGGCTGTGAAGTCGCGGTTCAACTTCTTTCTACTTCTACCTGCCCTCGAGCCTTCCTCTTGATCTTCACAGCGGTTGTTTTTTTTTTGGTTAGAGGAGGGAGTAGGGAGGGAAACACTGAAGAAGTGTTTCGGGTTTAAGTGTCACTTGATAACAGCTCCTCCACAAATCACCTTCAAGTTAGGGTGACCGCAACGAACGTATGCAAATTTCCCCCGCAACAGCCAATCAGCAGCTCCGCTCTACTGCCCTCTGCTGTATGCTTGTCTTCAATTGAACAGCTAGTGTCTCTTGCACAGGTACACCTTCAAGTTAGGGTGACCACAACGGACATATGCAAATTTCCCCCGCAGCAGCCAAGAGGGCAGTAGAGACATACGGGGCCGACCAATTAGCCTACCCGTGAGCCTGCTTCCCCGCTGAGGGGCGGGGCCCATCAGCGGAGTAACGGACTCTGTCATAAAAGCCGGCCCAGATGGGAGCCGAGCAGAGTAGTCCCAGCAGGGACCTGATGTGTACTGTGTTTATAGTTTACTTTATAATAAAATAAGTTTCTTTCCGCCTCTTGTTTTGGACTCCTATGTGGCCACTAAATTGGCAATGAGGGTAAAAGTGCAACTACAGTTGGCGCTTCTAACTATTGGAAGATGGGACACCGTCATGGCATTCTGCGCTCCCTGGATTTCCGCCTTGGGGCGTACACTGCTAAGGCCAGGGCCGCGGATCTAGGACCACGCTGACTAGGCCAGATACGTCCCCCGAATCTTCAGAAGGAGATCCCAAATGATGCTGGGACCGGGGTTGGAAAAATCGCAGGGAGCAAAATCCAGAGGGAGGCCAGCAAACCCACTGTCCCACCTGAGGCAGGTGTCAACCCAGAGCCCACACTTTATGGGCTTAGCGCCTGCAGAGGTTTCATTGGGCCGAAGACACCAGACTCGACTTGCATTTCCAGACATTGGTGGGGAAGTGTGCTACAGTCAGGAGCAGCAGGGGCGGTGCCCAGACAGGCAGACGCAGACCAGACAGTTCGGACCAGGAGAAGCTGTTTACATTCAGAACTTTGGGGACAGCGCCAAGTGGGTCCCTGGAAAGATAGGTCGACAGGCAGGGCCAATTTCATACCAGGTTCGAGCTCAGGATTAAGTAATGGAGAAGCACATAGATCAGGCGCAGGAGACCAGCTCCCTGCAAAACTCCTCCGGAGGCACCAGTTTCAAGTCAGACAGCCACTGCACCGATGAATCCAAGGTCGTTGCCCCCACGGAGACCCGGACAGAGATGCGGGAGGTTGAGGATTTGGACTCGACATGGAGAGTTTCTGACGATGAAGCAGCCTGAGAATAACCACCACTGGTGGACGCCGTGGCGACCAGCAAGGAAACGTTGTTCACTGTCCAGATGTGCGCCCCCTGATCCAGTCCCATGAGGGCAAGAAGCGCAACCATGGGCAAAAAAGGCCAAGCTCCCATCCTGCTCCACCTTCCCCCGACAGGACTTCACACTTTGGGGACGGGGGAGACGGGGGAGAGATGTTATAAACCGCACGAGACTTATGGGCAGCAAGGTCGCATAGTGGTTAGCACTGTTGCTTCACAGCTCCAGGGTCCCAGGTTTGATTCCTGGCTTGGGTCACCGTCTGTGCGGAGTCTGCACGTTCTCCCCGTATCTGTGTGGGTTTCCTCCGGGTGCTGCGGTTTCCTCCCACAGTCCAAAGACGTGCAGGTTAGGTGGATTAGCCATGATAAGTTGCCCATAGTGTCCAAAAAACGTTGGTGGGGTGACTGGGTTATGGGGATAGGGTGAAGGGCTTAAATGGAGTGCTCGTCCCAATGGCCGAGGCAGACCTGATGGGCCGAATGGCCTCCCTCTGCACTGTAAATTCTATGTCTGCGTGGATTTCCTCTGGCTGCGCCACTCTCTTCCCAAAAAATCCCAAAAGACGTTCCTGTTAGGTGAATTGGGCATTCTGAATTCTCCCTCAGTGTGCCCGAACAGGCGCCAGTGTGCTGCGACTCTGGGATTTTCACAGTAACTTCATTGCAGTGTTAATGTAAGCCTACTTGTGACAATAATAAAGATTATTATTGGGACAGATCAATTAGTCTCCCCGTGAGCCTTGGAGAAAGTGAGGTTCCCGCTGAGGGGCTGACGCTCATCAGCAGACAAAATGGACTCTAGTATAAAAGCCGACCCAGATGGGAGCCATTCTGAGTAGTCCCGGCTGGGACCTGGAGTGGACTGTGTTTATGGGTTACTTGGCAATAAAATACATTTTTTACCCCTCTCGTTTTGAACTACTCTGTGGCCACTAAAGTGCCCCATCAGCTATTTTCCAGCTGACCAGGTCATGTGCCTGTGATAGCATTCATTGGACAGAAAACACTCATACTTCTCCTGCGACAACCCCCACCCAAAAGAGGGTGTTCAACATATTTCCGAAAAGGTGACGCCCTCTTAAAAGCAAAACCCTTGAGTTTTTTTCATTCTTAACACCGCAATCACATCAGACAAGAGGAAGATGGGAAAGAAAAGTATTTTATAATCCTTTTGCAAAGACTAGTCGCTGTGCTGTTAATTGATGTTTTCAAAGGACTTAGTACTCCAATGCCCCTCCGAATGTTCATGTGTTTCTGTAGTTTTTTTATTAATTGACATGGATAGCAAGCATATCTCACCTATTTAGATTGTATTTCGACAGGATGAATTATGAGTTTGAATTCCAGAGAATTCCAATTTCAGGACCAGTTAAAGTTAATAGCATGCTTTTTTTTTTAACGTATATTAGCAACAATGTCAGAGAATCTGTTGTTATTTATGATGATATAATTAGCTTCATTGCCTAGCAGACTGTGTGTTAGACGAAGACAAAGGGAGTGTATTTTATTTATTTGCTCCTATTTTTCGGAATTATTAAGTGAATAGATAAAACACCTCCAGAAGATGCGATTTAATCATTTTCGCCCAATGGTATAACTTTACAATCCTGGAGATTTACTCTGAGAAGAATCAGTGCTTTGCGGGTGGCCACCTTATAAATTCACCAGAATGCCATCATCCTCCAAACAACCCCCTTCATCTTGTGGCCGGGTATCTCCACTGTTGTACAGGCTCAATTTCAAGACTAGATTTTGTGTGAAGGAGGAGAATTAAATGAATGTGACGAGCTTTCAAGAAGGAAATCACTTTTGAAGAGCTGAAATCAGTAGCTCCAATTGTACAGTCGCTCATGTCATAACAAAAGAGCCACCATTCTAAATCATGCCACTCACCCTGCTGTCCCTTTCTTGGCTAAATAGTCAATCTGTGCTGGAAAAGTAGATGGGAATCAGTAACTGTGCCAGCACTGTGCACAACAGTCACCTCAAAATGCTGGTGAAGTATCACCAGCGATGCCCCCTCAAGATCCTGCAACTCCATTATCAAGATAGGCGTACCAACATCAGAGCTCAGGCCAACATCCCCAGCTCAGAAGCATTGACCACTCTCGATCAGCTCCACTGGGTGGGCCACAGTGGCCTGACATGAGACTGCTAAAAACAATTGCTCTACTCTGAGCTTTGCCACGGCAAATGGGCCCGGGGAGGGCAGAGGCAATGCTTCAAAGACGCCCTCAAAGCCTCCTTGGAAAAAGTCCAATAACGAAAGTTGGGAATCCCTGGCTTATGACTGCCCCAAGTGGAGGAAAAGCACCTGGGAAGGGGCTGACCACCTCGCGTTTCATCGCTAACAGCAAGCTGATGTCAAACGTTGACAGCGAAATGAGTGTGTGGCAACTCGGGCACCTCACCCACCTGCTCCTCCAACCAACTGCCCCACCTGTGACAAAAACGGTGGGTCTCGCGTCGGACTCCTCAGCCACCTGAAACTCTGTTTGATCCCCGACTGCAAGGGACATCCCCAGAAGAAGAAGAAGGTTAAAGGAGAAGCAAACACCAGCCAGCCCAATACTGGTGGGCAAAGATCTGGGGCAGGATTCTCCAACCCCGGGCCGGGTCGGAGCATCGCCGTGGGGGTGGGGGGGGGACCGTAACTCACGCGGCGCCGCTCCGACGTCAGTCCGCCGATTCTCCTGTGACCGGAGAATCGGCACCATTGGGGCCTGCACGGTCGGCGTGCCGCCGGTCGGGGGTTGCTCTATGTGGCCCCCCTGGTGGGGCCTATATTCCTCCGCGCCGGGCCACCTGTAACTCTCCACCATGTTGTGTCAGGCCCGGCGCGGAGAAGGCAACTAGCACGCATGCGCGAGTTCGCGCTGGCCGTGGCGCGCTTGCACAGACCTGCGCCGCCCGTTTGACACCGGTATCGGCAGCTGGAGCTGCGTGAGTCGCTCCAGTGCCGTGCTGGCCCCCTGTAGGGCGCAGGATCGCTGCTCCTAGGGGCCTGTTGACGCCGTTGTAAAACGCGACGGCGTTTACGATAGCGTCAACACTTAGCCTCAGGATCAGAGAATCCTGCCCATGCTTTCTGTCAGCTAAATACAGAAACAGCATTTACAAAGCTTGTGGTCTCCATGTCATCTAACTTCGGTAGAAAATTGGTTTACTGAAAAATCATGGCAGCAGGTGCTGAATTGTGATGGCGATACAAATAAAACAAGTAATCATAATTCATAACAGTTATGGACAAACATTAAAATTAAAATAATCTAATGATTGCCCAATCATGAATATTTCAATGTGCAAATAATTAACATGCTATGAAATCCCCTAAATAGTTCTTTCCATTTTTCACAATGAACTCAATATTGATATTTAGGGGTGGCACGGTGGCAGAGTGGTTAGCACTGCTCCCTCTCAGCGCCAGAGACCCGGGTTCAATTCCGACCTCGGATGGCTGTCTGTGTGGAGTTTGCACGTTCTCCCCGTGTCTGCGTGGGTTTCCTCCGGGTGCTCCGGTTTCCTCCCACAGTCCAAAGATATGCAATTTAGGCGGATTGGCCATGCTAAATTGCCCCTAGGCGGGATGGATAATTGGGCCTATTAAAGTGCTCTTTCAGAGGGCCAGTGCAGACTCGCTGGGATGAATGGCCTCCTTCTGCACTATGGGGGATTCTATGGGATTCTATGATCTCAAATGATCATGTTGTTCAAAAAACATTTTGTTAATCCTGTCGCAATGGGGGCTTACAGAACAATTTCGGTATTAATGTAAAGTCTAGATCTCAGTTCTCAGTGATGGCCTTAAATTGTTCACCCTTTTGTGGCGAACACAAAGGTGTCACTTATACAGTGTGGTAGTCACCACTGTTGTATTATGTTCTATATACTGCACTGCATACGAGGGTATTACGATAAGGCCCCTGTACTACAGGTACGGGGGTAGATCCTTGCCTTCTGGCTCCACCCAGTAGGCTGAGTATAAATGTGTGTGCTCTCCGAACTGCAGCCATTTCGGCAGCTGCTGTGGGAGGCTACACATCTCTGTGTAATAAAGCCTCGATTACTCTCTACTTTCGTCTCGTCGTAATTGATAGTGCATCATACAGCTGGTTTAATACTAAAACTGACCACAATTTGTGCTCCCATACATCAATCGCTGGCTTTAGATGCTCAAAAGGTTAACAAGGAGTCAGCTATTTGGGACTGGGGTGAGGAATTTAATCACTCAAAAGGGTTGCGGATCTTTGGGCGTCTCTACCAGAGAAGGCTCTGGTTGTTCAGTTGTGTATACATTTAAAAAGGAGATTGTTGGATTTTTGGATACTCGCGGAATCCAGGAATATGGGGGTAGGGTGGGGAAAGAGAAGTTCAGGTAGAAGATTAGACATGATCTTACTGAATGGTGGAGTCGGCTCAAAAATGTCCTATTCCTTATCCTATTTCCGACGTCTTTGTGTTAAGAATTTTCCCAATGTTTTACAAAGGCAAAGGATTCCTATAAATAGATTTGTACTTCTGGTATGTAGATAAACATTTTACTACTCAGAACAAAATAAAGCAGTAAATTCAACTACAGAGGGATTTACACTAATCCCTTAAGCAATTTGTGTAGCTTGTTGTCCCGAAGGAGATGAAAAGCTGTATTGAGAGATTTACTGTTTCACACAAAGCATTGACATGATGGTCATATCTTTGATCACTACAATAGACCAAGGTCATTTGTAGTTCTAAATTCTCCATTGCTTCTTCACTGCACTGACATCAAGTCTTGTTGCACTGAGTGCCCGAACATATTCTCATCCAGATCTCAAAACTGTGGATTAATTTCTTCACTGTCGGTGGGTCAAAATCCTGAAACTCCTTCCTGAACAGCATTGTGGAAACATCATCACCACAGGGGCTGTGTGGCTGCCAGTCTAGGGTTGGACAGTAAATGCTAGCTGGGCCAGTGAGCCCACATCCTGGGAATTAATATAAAAGTAATACCTTTACTCCTATTGATCTTCCTTCTACAATAAGCTTGTTTTAAAAAAAGGCTGGTGTCAAGTAACTACCAGCTCTTGATTTATCACTTCTATCTTACTCTCTTCAACCTTGGTGATGTCCCACACCATCTGCCTTACCACCTGAATTGCTCAATAAAGCAAAATAACGTTGGAGCTAAAATGTGTACAATTAAACAGAGATTTTGATCAAGTGCATTTCAAATGAACCTTTGACTTTGGAACGCAAATGGTCATTAAAAGATGAAATACATATAATGTATTAGATAGAGTTCCTGGGGTTGGATTTTCAATCTGGCATTGGGAACCTAATGATTGATTGATTGATTGATTAACATTTATTGTCACATGTACCGAAGTACAGTGAAAAGTATTTTTCTGCCGCCAAGGGAATGTAATGCCCAGATTGTTTTCAGGTCCCGACCCCAGGATGTGTTCAGCATCACTGACACACAGTGATTTTTTTTATATGCAAAGACCCTAATTGGAGTGCGGGTGACTTTGGCCCCCAATTATCTCAGTCGTAGCTACTTAACCCACTTCACTCTGTTTTGTTGCCTGTGTGGTCGGTAACATGTGCTTCTCAAACCTTGGTTAGTGATGAGGTCTTCTGAATCTCGATGAAGAAGACACAAACTCGTCCAGTAGTAATAAAAGGTTTATTGAGTAACTATAACAATAAATGCATGAGTTCTTTACTTTAACTTTGATACGAGTGATAAGGTTAACAAGATCTAACTACGGTAACTATACGTAACTCCACTAGCCATCTGAACTAGTCTGCTATTGCCCTGGTCACTGCACCCGAGAGAGAGAGAGAGAGACCCAATGTGGTTGCCTTTTATACCCCTGTTGGTCCGGCCCTCTAGTGATCATATGGTGCTACTGATTACACATTAACCCCTTGTGTACAAGCACCTATAGAGATCACTACACACTCGAGCAATTTTGTGCCACCGTAAGAACACTTCAGCTTGACTATCCTTTTTTTCCACCATTTTAAATCAGCGGCAGCAATAAATAATGGCTCCCTGCTGTACTCCGGACAGCTGTGCACTATCGTGCCCCAGTGTTCACACTTCCTGTTTTTGCCTTTTGAAAGTTTCATTTGTCCCTCTGTAACCCATTGTCAAGCTCTTCAATGATCTAAGCAGCAAGGTATTCGGAAGCAAGCGGGTTTCCAACCACCTTCCCACTCTGCATTTGAAGGTTTACGTGCCTCACTGAGGCATCCAAAGACTTCCGCCAGTCGAGAGAGCTATTTCCGTAAAATCCAGGTCTCCAACCTCGCTCCATGCACGATTGAAAATCCAACACAAGGAGTCTTCAGGAAGATGTTCATTACAACTTCTGTTTTATTGGAAGCAATGAACTGAAGTTCATGCTGAATTGCTATCAATATGGTTACGATCCCCATAGAGACCAAAGACTTTTTAAAAATAATGCAACCACCATCTGGACAGGGTTCCACTTTTTAAAATCTTTACTGTAACAGACCAGCTAAAATCGCCATAATTTAAACACGATTTAACAGGTGAAGGACATTTCAAACAAAGAAGAAAATAACACTAACTAGTCGATACAAGAAAGCGCCCCACTTAGCTACAAGAATTCACATTGCTTCCTGCACACATGGCACCTCATGCAATCTCAGTCTTTCCAACTCAGGCTCAGCTATGTAGTATTTCTCCCTTCTCACTCAATAATTTCGGCGCCTGAGATACATTCATCAGCAGCTCTATTCTATTCCAAATCTCTAGATATGATTACAAATGCCAAGGCGCATATCTACGATCCCTCTTTCTCTTGAGCCACAACATTCCCAATGGCACTGAATTCCCAGGGCCTCCCTTCTCCCATCCCTTTATCTGGTCCAGTGGGCTCTGCCAATACTGAATCAGCAGAAATGGGACTTGTTCAATCCATGATCTCTAACTCTTCCTGTCCTCAGCTCTTTGCTCTTTCCTACTGTATAACACACACAATAACACAGTCTCTGCTTTATTCTGCATCAATATCTGTTAGAAGACTGCCAAACAGAGAAGTGTTCCCTTTAGAGAGAACCTTAATTATTTCCTTTTTGTACAAATGTTCAGTCTGTTCTGAACTGCTAAGACAGGCTGACTCAACCCCATTTCAGTTAGCTTTCTATTTACCTTTTGCCTCTTAGTTGTTTATCCCCATGGGAAACCCAGGTTGCATGGACATATCTGGGAATCTAATGATGTCATAATCGGAAACAAGTTAACCCTTATTCAGAATACACCCCAATCTAATTTGGTCATAAAGTAACATCATACAAAAGGAGAAATGTTGGCTTTTCACAGCAAATGGTTCACCACATTGTAGTCAACATTTTATTACATCATTTCATTCTAATATATTAAAATGACATCTAGTTCCAGTTTGACAATTGTATATCAAATATCCATGCTCAATTTTAAGCATATCACAGCACAAATGATTCAAACTCAATCTGGTGGTTAAGTTTTGGATTTTAATTATAAATATAAAAGCTGCAGGTTATTTTTAGATTTTCTGTAGCATTTCATTATGCAAATGATGCAACAACCTGTACTTATGTGCTGCCTTTAACCTAATAAAATATCCCAGGGAATGTTATAAAAATAAAATTTAACACCTAGCCACGTAGGGAGATATTCTCAAAGTGTTTCAATGAAATAATGAGCAAGAATTGGAACAATTTAACTTATTTCAATTAAAGATTGATTCAAGTTCAGTGGAAAGAAAGTGAATGTATATTTTCGAAGAGACGATTGGGAATTTTTCTTTTGTAATAACGGTCAGAATGACTCAGATTTTTCTTTTTGCTTCAAATGTTCTGTGCCACACTTTAATTGCTGCTCTGGAGGTAGAGCCTTATGCTGGGGTACACAATGTTACTGTGTCCTGGAATCTCATTTAAAAAAAATTGGGCATCCATCCATTATTGCCAATCCCTAATTGCCCTTGAACTGACGGCATTTAAAAGTCAACAACATTGCTGTGGTTGTGTGCAGTTTTAGTCTCCTTTTCTGAGGAAGGATGTTCTTGCTCTCGAGGGAGTGCAGCGAAGGTTTACCAGACTGATTCCAGGGATGGCGGGACTGTCGTATGAGGAGTGATTGACTAGGTTGGGATTGTTCTCGCTGTAGTTCAGAAGAATGAGGGGGGATCTCATAAAGACTTATAAAATTCTAACAGGACTAGACAGGGTAGATGCAGGGAAGATGTTACCAATGATGGGTGTGTCCAGAACCAGAGGTCACAGGCTGAGGATTCAGGGGAAACCATTTCTGACAGAGATGAGGAGACATTTCTTCACCCAAAGAGTGGTGAGCCTGTGGAATTCATTACCACAGGAAGTAGTTGATGCTAAAACATTGAATATATTCAAGAGGCAGCTAGATATAGCACTTGGGAAGAATGGGACCAAAGGCTATGGGGAGAAAGCAGGATTAGGCTATTGAGTTGGATGATTAGCCATGATCGTGATCAATGGCGGAGCAGGCTCGAAGGACCAAAAGGCCTCCTCCTGCTCCTATCTTCTATGTTTCTATGTTCTGGAGTCGGCCTTCAGTGAACTTTCACATTCGTGGACCAGATGGGTTTTAACAACGACCGACAATGGTTTCATGGTTATCATTAGACATCTTTGTTCCAGATTTTTTACTGAATTCAAATTTCACCATCTGTCGTGGTGGGATTTGAACCTCGGTCTCCAGAGCATTACCCTTGGTCTCTAGATTGCTAGTCCAGTAACAATACCACCACTATGCCACTGCCTCACCAATCCAACTGCACATATTCCAGCTTAGGTAGTAAGTGTAGGTGGTCTATTCATCAGTGTGGAGCCCAGTTGTATGTTTCTTCATATCCACACAAATGAAGTTTCTAACAGAGGCACTGAATATTGACCAGTACACCTGACTGATTTTTCTTTCATCTAAGGAGCATGTGAACATTATTGTGCTTTATCTAAGAGCCCGTTTCACATCAGTATTCTGCTAGAGGGAAAACAAATCTGCTTTATATTTAGTTTTGCTGCATTTGCTGTATTATATACTCTCCTAATCTAGTTCCTCACTCCCACCACAAATCAACTATCTATTGCAGCTGTACGTACTTTAGAAACCTGAATTACGTCTTTCTTCAATCAACTGAATCGTTTATCTTCAGAAAACAGTAAATGTGAAAGGAAATTATAAAAAAATATGGAATTATTTATATACATAGAAACATACATAGAAAATTGAAGCAGGAGGAGGCCATTCGGCCCTTCGAGCCTGCTCCGCCATTCATTATGATCGTGGATGATCAGCAAGTTCAATATTCTGATTCTGCCTTCCCCCCCAAATCCCTTGATCCCTTCCGCCCCAAGAACTGTATCCAATTCCTTCATGAAATTAAACAATGTTTTTGCCTCAACTACTTTTTGTACTAGTTAATTCCACAGATTCGCCACTCTCTGCGTGAAGAAATTTCTCCTCGCCTCAGTCCTAAAAGGTTTACCCCTTATCCTTAAACTGTGACCCTTAGTTCTGGACTTCCCCATCATCGGGAATATTCTTTCTGAATCTACCCGGTCTAATCCTGTTAGAATTTTTCCCCCTCACTCTTCTAAACTCCAATAAATAGAATCCAAACTGACTTAGTCTCTCCTCATATGACAGTCCTGCCATCCAAGGAATCAGCCTGGTAAACCTTCGCTGCACTCCCTCCATAACAAGAACATCCTTCCTCCGATAAGGACTTCAAAATTGCACACAATACCCCAGGTGTGGCCTCACCAATGCCTTATACAATTGTAGTAAAATGTCCCTATTCCTATCCTCAAATCCCCTCGTTATACTCAAAATCCCTCGCTATGAAGGCCAACTTACCATTTGTCTTCTTTACTGCCGGCTGTACCTGCGCGCTTACTTTCAGCGACTGATACACGAGGACACCAATGTCTTGCGGTGCATCCACCTCTCTCAACTTACACCCACTCAAATAATAACCTGCTTTCCTATTTTTGCTCCCAGAGTGGATAACCTCACATTTATCCACATTATACTGCATGTGCCCACTCACTCAGCCTGTCCAAATCCCACTGAAGCATCTATGCGTCCTCCTCACAGTTCACCCTCCCACCCAACTTTGTATCATCTGCAAATTTGGAAATACCACATTTAGTTTCCTCATCCAGATCATTAATATTCAATGTGAACAGTTGGGGTCCTAGCACCGATTCCTGTAGTGCCCCACTAGTCACTGCCTGCCAATCGGAAAAAGACCCATCGGAAAAAGACCCATCTATTCTTAACTTTACATAGTAATCGGCTATGTGAGACCTTGTCGAAAGCCTTCTGAAAGTCTAAATAAACCACATCCACTGGGTCTCCCTGGTCAACTTTACTGGTGACACCTTCAAAGAATTCCAGTGGATTTGTCAAGCATGATTTCCCTTTGATAATGCTGACTTTGTCTGATTATACCACTGCTTCCCACTGATTATACCACTGCTGATTATACCAAAGACATGCCGCCGAGGAACAGGCGGCTGGGAGACCGGAGAATCCCGCTCAGAGACTTCAAAGTCCACACACGATGGGCTGGATTCGCCGGTCCCCCAGCCGTGCGTTTCTCGGCGGATTCTCTACTCCCGCCGCTTGTCAATGGGATTTCCCACTGAAGCCACCCCACGCTGCCAGGAAACCCACGGGTGGGGGTGCGTTGTCGGTGGGAAAAGTCAATCCTAACGGCCGGAGAATTCCAGTCCTAGATTATCAATGGTGGAATAAAATGTTAAAATTTGTTTAAAATTAAAACACTGATTTGATTTGAAAATGACTGGTGGTGGAGCCTGTCTAAATGAACGGGGATATATTTAGTCTGTAAAGTTTCTGACATTTGTAATATGTACTCTGCGGTGATAAATGGTCAGACAAACAAATTATTATTTTAATAATTATTAGTAAAGCCAATTACTTCTCAGACTTCTTAATTTTACAGTGAAATTATTTTATAAGTGGCTCTGCTAGAAGACATAATGAGGAGCTTTTTGACTTCAATGCGTGTGGAAGTGTGCATTTTGATTTAGGTTTTAACCAATCCATCAGAGCTTTATTAGCACAAAGTAAACACAAAATCACCTCGCACAATTTCTTCATTGTCTTTTTTTTCCCATTTATTCTGTCATAGAATCATATAGAATTATGGAATTTTAAGTGCAGGAGGCCATTCAGCCCATCGAGTCTGCACTGGCCCTTGGAAAGAGCACCTTACCCAAGCCCACGCCTCCACCCTATCCCCGTAACCCAGTCAATTTGGACACTAAGGGGCAATTTAGCACAGCCAATCCTGCTAACCTGCATTTCTTTGGACAGTGGGCGGAAACCGGAGCACCCAGAGGAAACCCACGCAGACACGGGGAGAAAGTGCAAAATCCACACAGACAGTCACCCATGACCGTCATTGATCCTGGGACTCTGGAGCTGTGAGGTAGCAATGCCAACCACTGTGCCACCATGCCACACGCCATGGAATATATCGCTGGCAAGGCCAGTATTTGTTGCCCATCCTGAACGGAGTGGCTTGCCAGGCCTTTTCAGCTGGCAGTTAAGAGTCGCTGCAGGTTTGGGGTCAAATGTAATCAGAGACCTGGGGCGGGATTCTGCGAAAACTGGCAGGGTGGGCAACTCCGGCGCCGATGAGTGCCGTGAACCACTCCGGCGTCGGGCCGTCCCAAAGGTGTGGAATCCTCCGCACCTTCAGGGGCTAGGCCGGCACCGGGGTGGTTTGCGCCGCGCCGGCCGGCAGAGAAGGGGCTTGGCGCCATCCCAACCAGCGCCGAAGGGCTTCCGCGGCCGGTGCGAATTGGCGCTTGTGCAGGAGCGCCAGCGTGTGCTGGCATCATCCAAGCGCATGCGCAGGGGGGGTCATCTTTGCGTCGGCCATGGTGGAGGACCACAGCGGTCGACGCGGAATAATAGAGTGCCCCCACGGCACAGGCCCGCCCGCAGATCGGTGGGCCCCGATTGCAGGCCAGGCCACTGTGGGGGCACCTCCCGGGGTCAGATCCGCCCGCGCCCCCCCGAGGACCCTGGAGGCCGCTCGCACAGCCAGGTCCCGCCAGTAAGTACCTACTCTAATTTACGCCGGCGGGACCGTCCGAAAACGGCGACCACTCGGCCCATCGCGGGCCGGAGAATCACCGGGGGGGCCGCTCCAGTGGCTGCCCCCCGGCGATTCTCCGACCCGGCGGGGTTTGGAGAATCCCGTCCCAGGTAGGGAAGGCAGATTTCTTTCTACAAAGGCATCAGTGAACCAGATGGGGATTTTGCACAATTGATGGTGATTTTATGGTCACTGAGGCCCATTTTTAATTCCAGATTTTGAAAAAAATTAATTGGATTGAAATTCCATCAGTTGCCACAGTGGGATTTGATCCCATGCTCCCTTCGTCTGTATCCCAATCCATTGACATTACCACTACACCACTGTCTGGGTGCAGCATTCCCACACAACCACCCTTTTCCCGGTGCAACTTCAAGTGGATAGCATTAGAAATTTACACTTTTTCCAGAATACTTCATCGACATTTCTCCCTTCGGTTCAAAAGTCAACTTTCAGGTTTTGGATATTCTAATCCTTGAGGTCAGCTGCAACTATTGATGTTTCTAGAGTGGACACCAATATCCTAAAACATTGAGACTGTAAAAGAGGCTGGCCCAATGGAAGTTTCAACTTGTATACATTTTTGTTTGTCTTTCCCTATTGACTTTGTAAAAGAAAAATGGCTAAATTGTCAATGCTGATGACATTGGCTTGAAGAAGTTGATGTGCCGAGGTAGCAAAAGATCATTAATTATCTGATTGCAGCAAATTAACTGGTTATGTTTCAGGTGAGATAAAAGGGGTGGAGGAGTTGCGCTACTTGTTGGGGAGAATATCACAGTTGTACTGCGGGAGGACACCTCAGAGGGCAGCGAGGCTATATGGGTAGAGATCAGGAATAAGAAGGGTGCAGTCACAATGTTGGGGGTTTACTACAGGCCACCCAACAGCCAGCGGGAGATTGAGGAGCAGATAGGTAAACAGATTTTGGAAAGGGGTAAAAACAACAGGGTTGTTGTGATGGAGACTTTAACTTCCCCAATATTGACTGGGGCTCACTCAGTGCCAGGGGCAGAATTTGTAAGGAGCATTCCAGGAGGGCTTCTTAAAACAATATGTAGATAGTCCAACTAGGGAAGGGGCTATATTGGACCTGGTATTGGGGAATGAGCCCGGCCAGGTGGTAGAAGTTTCGGTAGGGGAGCATTTCGGGAACAGTGACCACAATTCAGTACGTTTTAAAGTGCTGGTGGATAAGGATAAGAGTGGTCCTAGGGTGAATGTGCTGAATTGGGGGAAGGCAAATTTTAACAATATTAGGCAGGAACTGAAGAACCTAGATTGTTTGAGGGTAAATCAACATCTGACAAGTGGGAGACTTTCAAATATCAGTTGAAAGGAATTCAGGACCTGCATGTTCCTGTGCGGAAGAAGGATAAACATGGCAAATTTCGGGAACCTTGGATAACGAGAGATATTGTAGGCCTTGTCAAAAAGAAAAAGAAGGCATTTTTCAGGGCTAGAAGGCTGGGAACAGATGAAGCCTGTGTGGAATATAAGGAAAGTAGGAAGGAACTTAAACCAGGAGTCAGGAGGGCTAGAAAGGGTCACGAAAAATCATTGGTAAATAGGGTTAAGGAAAATCCCAAGGCTTTTTACACGTACATAAAAAGCAAGAGGGTAGCCAGGGAAAGGGTTGGCCCACTGAAGGACAGGTGAGGGAATCTATGTATGGAGCCAGAGGAAATGGGCGAGGTACGAAATGAATACTTTGCCATAATTGAAAAGAAGAATATGCAGTTGCGGCAAATCTGAAGTAAAAAGAGAAGGTGCTGGAAATACTCAACAGTGTTTGTTCCGATGATGTAGCCTTCCACATTAGTGGTTTTGTAATGTTTTATTTGCCCCTCAACCATGGGTCTCTCTCTTCCCCCCCACCCCCCCCAACCTTGGTTCACAGCCCCCTCATGTCTGCCACCTTTCTCACACTTCTCTCTCACCCCTTTCCCACCCTCCCAGAACCACAACTCGGTTTGTCCTCGCCGTCTACTCCAGCAAGCCTCCGTATTCAGCGGACCATTTTCTGTCAACTCCACTGTGATGCTAACACCAAACACATATTCCCCTCTCTCCCGTTTCAGAACTCGAAAGGGACTCCCTCTGCGATACCGTGGCCGGCTCCCCAACATCACTTCCCCTTCCCATGGCACCTTAACCATTCACATGCAGGAAGATGGTTTCTCTCCTCACTGTTCAAGGTTTCAAACACTCCGTCCAGGTGAAGCAGTGACTTGCATGTACTTCTATCAAATTGGTCTACTGTATTTGCTTCAAATAATCTGACTTCCTCGACATTGGGGAGGCCAAATGCCAATTAGGTGCCCTCTTTGTGGAATACATCCATTTAATCTGCAAGCGTGACCCCATGCCTCTATTGCCTGTCATTTTAGTCTCAAATTTCCTTGGTTTGCTGCATTGTTTTAATGAAGTTCAACACAAGCTTGATTAGACACTTTACAGATTTCTGCACTCAATATTGAGTTCACCAATTTCAAGCCTAAACTCTGTTTTGTAATTTTTTGCACGTTTTGATTTTTCTCTCAATTTCTACTTTCAGACAGTAGCACAACTGTGCTCGGCTCATTTTTTGTTTCTTTTCTTGCCCCATCGTAATTCCCTTTTTCTCTGTAAGACTGATTGATTCTTCTGTCATTCAATCATAGAATCCGTAAACTGCAGAAGGAGGCCATTTGGCCCATCACGTCTGCATCGACCCGACCTAAGCCTGCTCTCCCACCTATCCCCATACCCCACCTAACCTTTGGACACCAAGGGGCAATTTAGCATGGCCAATCCACCTAACTCTCCCTTGTCTTTCAGCCCATCGCAGAGCTGCCTTTTGTGCTTGTCCCACCCAGGCATATCTGAAAACCTGCAATATCTCGAAATATTCCCAGTTCTGATGAAAGGTCATCAGGCTGAAATGTTAATTCTTTTTTTTTCCTCTCCAAACAAATGCTGCCTGACCTGTTGAGTAATCTCAACATTAGTCTGATTGTATTCTAAGGCCTGCTGATTTGGGACTGACTGCATTTAAAGCAGGGATAATGTGTTGGGAGTGGCGAAGAGCTCCTTGTGAATTAATGAACATTGGTGCCCATTCTGCTCTTAATGGAGTTCTGTCTGGATACACTGGGAAAGGGAGAGATGAACAACCACTTTTCCTGCAGCCGATGCAAAGTAAAACGAAGCATCTTTTTATGAGACAGTACTGATGCTCCTTAATTATTCAAAATCGTTCCATCTGTCATTTTCTGACCAGATGATTGGCTTTTATGTTTATGAGAATGGAGTTGAATGTACATGTGATTTTTTTTTTTTCATTAGCTCTCTACTTCAGAGCTTGAGATTAAGCACAGCCGAAGAACTAATTGCTCTCGGCTCAAAGTGATGAGATACTTCCTCTTAAAGCCACACTTCTGAAAGACTGTATTTGCCTTGCACTTAAATCACCCTGCAAAACTCCTTTAAGGCCTTACACACTTCTTGCAGTAATTTTCAAAGGTGCTTTTTTCATGACGCCTACTTATAGCCCATGAGCTTGGATCCTTGAGAAATCACTACTACAAAACATTGTGATTATTGAAAAGGTTAACGACACAGATGTGGAGTTAATTTGCCCAATACTCTAATGGCATTTGGACAGATGCAGAATGATAAAACCTTATTTAACATGACTAGCATTTCCAGATGCATCCTGGATCGGTACATTGGATCATATATAATTCTTAGCAGATACTAAATTACAACGGATAACTTATCTAGGAAAAATAAAACATTTTAAAAAAATTATGACCATTTAAAATACGTTTACATTTGATTTAAAAATGGAAACGTTTGCTTATTTGATGTGACGGTGCTTTTTATCTGACACTTTAATGAATCAGCTGATCTCGCAATGTTGAGGAATGGGGCACTTTGACAACAAAGGACGAATGAAATCTCAGGCTTATGCTTATGTTCAGAGCCAGCCGTCTTGGGCCATGCAGGGTGGATTATCTTTTTGATTTTATTCCACCCAAGGGCAAACACAAAACCTCCATTTAACACCTTCCAACAGTGACATTGCTTCAGTCAGAAATGGAATTCCAATCAAATCTATGGCACTATCACTCTGGTGTATGTCTTGTTGCTTCAATATGCTCCTGTGATTACTTCACATTTACCCTCGCACGGTCCTCTCTGTAGTCCCCTCAGCATTAATGATTGGCCTTTTCCTGTTTCTCATTCACACACTGCCCTTCGGCAACATCATCCAAAAACATGCTCGTTTCCATGCCTACACGGATGACACCCAGTTCTGTCACGCCAACATCTCAATCCTTCCGCTGCCTCAGCATTGTCAGACTGTTTGTCTGATATCTAATCGTTGATGGGCTGAAGCTTTCTCTAGGGACAATCAAAACTGTCGTCTTGAGCCCCTGCGCTCAATTCTGCACCCCAACCATTCCCTGGCTGGCCACTCTGCGGTTAACCAGAATATTCGCAACCATAGCCTGGTTTGTTACTGAGCTGGGTTTCTGACACCATATCCCCTCCATCAGCAAGGTAACCTAGTTCCACCTGCACCAAGTAGAATCGTAGAATTTTACAGCAGGGAAGGAGGTCACTTGGCCCATGGTGTCTGCATCAGCTCCCGAAAGAGCTGCCCAGTTAGATCTCCCCGTACCTCCACAGCCCTATCTCTTTACCCCTCTAAATTCACCACTTTAAAATATATATCCAGCTCTCTGTTGAAACCTCCTATGGAATCCACCTCCACCTACTCCCAGGCAGCACATTCCAAATCCCAACAAATCTCCTCAACTCACTCCTAGCTCTCTTCTTGACCATCTTGAAATTGTGACCTCTAGTCACTGACTTACCAACTAGTGGAAACAGAATGTCTTTCTTTACCCTGTCAAAATTATTCAGAACTTTGAAAACCTCAATAAGGTCACCTCTTAATCTTCTCTGCTCCAGGGAGAACACACCCAATTCCTCTAATCTTTCTTTGTGTCTAAAAATCCTCATTCCTGGTATCATTCTAGTAAATCCTGACTACACTCTCTCTGGGACTTTAACATCCTTCCTTAAATAAGGTGCCCAGAACTGAACACAATATTCCAAATGTGGTCTGACCAATGATTTGTAGAGGTGTAGCATCACTTCCTTGCTTTTATACTCTATGCCTCTATTTATAAACCAAAGGATCCTATAAGCCTTCTTAACAACTGTTTCAACTAGCCTGGCCACCTTCAGAGAATTATGCACTTGAAACCCAATGTCCCTCTGCTCCTGTCCTACCCTCAAAGTTGTACCATTGAGCCTGTATTGTCTCCTCATGTTTCTTTTACCAAAATGCATTACCTCACGTTTCTCTGCATTGAAATTTATCTGCCAGGGGTCTGTGCCCATTTAACAAACTTGTCAATGTCCCTCTGAAGTCACTCAGCATCATCCTCACAATTCACTATTCTCCCTAGCTTAGTATTATCTCCAAATTTAGAGATTTTGCACTCAACACCCACCTCTAAATGATTTCTATAAATCAGAAAAAGCAAGGGTCCCAAAACGGAGCACTCCGCTTTCAACTCATCTCCCGTCTGAGAAATGCCTATCTATACCTACCCTCTGTTTCCTATCTCTCAGTCAACTTCTAATCCATGCTGCCAAGGAGCCATCAATCCCCAACATTTCTAATTTGCTAACCACGTGGCAGCGTATGAAATGCTTTCTGAAAGCTCAAATATACAATATTCACAGCAGTATCTTCATCTACTGCCTGTGTCACCTTGTCAAAGAACTCAGTTAAATTTGTTAAACATGACCTGCCTTTGACAAAGTCATGTTGACTGTCTAGTATTAACTTATGTTTCTCTAACTGTACATTTATCTCATCCCGTCTTATGGCCTCCATCAGTTTTCCCACTATTGATGTCAAGCTGACAGGTCTGTAGTTTCCTGGGTTATCCTTTGCCCCTTTCTTCAACAATGGCATCGCATTTTCAATTCTGTGTTCAGAGATGCCTGGAGAATTTCTGTCAACGGCGCCACAATTTTCTCCCTTCCCTCTCTCAGCAATCTAGGATGCATCCCATCCGGGCCTGGTGACTTCTCTTCCTGAAGTGCTGCCAGCCTATCCAACATCTCTTCTTTATCTATCACTGCTCAGTTGTTGAACACCCACAATTTCAATTGGGCCAATGTCACCATCTTCTATTTTGGCGAAGACCAAAGCAAAAAACTCATTTATTACCCCTGTCATACCCTCTGCTTCAGTGAGCAGATTACCCTGCTTGTCCCTTATGGGGCCCACGCTATCTTTCACAAATCTTTTACGTAATATGGTTGAAGAACATTTTATTATTTGTTCTATGGAGCCTTCCATCCTTTCCTCATGCTTCTTCTTCGTCTTCCTTAAGAAGGAGTTAAGAGCACATCGTGAGAAAAGTGAGATCAGGTTACCTGATACTATCTTTAGTAAGCTGAATGAAGATGGAAAGGCTGAAGGGAAAGGAAAAGATGTGTTTAGCACAAAGAGATTGATTTAATTATAGCAGTGCAATACCAAATTAAAACAAATTTTACAAACGGCTTACTCTGAATTGCAGGCTCAATGTATTCCTGAATGTTACTATGTAAAGGATCACATTTTAATGAGAAAATGGCATCCCTTGCATATTAGTGCAGGTGAAAAATGGGCAGAAATATATCAAATTGTATTGCCTCCTGAGTATTGTAAATAAATTCTAAAGATAGCTCATGACATTTCATTAGTAGGTCATCTGGGAATAAAGAAAATACAAGCAAAGATGCAGAACAGTTTTACTGGCTGGAACGATATAAAGATACAGTTAAAATTTGTCGAACATGTGACACGTCAAGTAATAGGGACACCGCAGGCTGCAATAAAGCAAGCACCTTTGATCCCTATTCTAGCCTTCCAAGAAACTTTTACAAGTGTTCTAGACAACTGTGTTGGACCCCGTTCTGAAATAGGATGTGGAAATCAGTACTTGTTAACTATTATGAACTCTCCACTACATTTCCTAAGTGTTCTGGATGATTGTGTTGGACCACTTTCGCAAACACGATGTGGAAATCAATACTTGTTAACAGTTATAGATACATCCGCTAGATTTCCTGAAACAGTTAAGAAACAAGAGCCAAAAAAATGCTAGAGGAACTAACCAAGTTCGTTACTAGATATGGCTAATGGATCAAGGGTCAAATTTCATGTCATGGTTATTTAAAGGGGTCTTGAATAGCCTGGAAATAAAACAGTATAAATCATCGACGTAGCGTCCAGAGTCACTGGGAGTATTGGAGTGGTGAAATCGGTGATGAAAGGGTATAGTCAAGATTACCCACATGATTGGGACAAAGGGATTCCGTTTTTATTATTTGCCATTAGGGATGCACCAAATGATTCTGTGAGATTTAGTCCTTTTGAATTGACTTATGGACATGAAGTTAGAGGACCACTGACATTAATCTAAGAAAAATTATTAACTAAGAAATCCGACACCACACTTTTGGACGATGTATCGAATTTCAGAACAAGACTGACATGGGCTTGTGAGGTGGCAAGGAAGCATTTAAAAATAACACAGCAAGGAATGAAAACAGTGGCTGATAGGAGGGCACAAACGTGTAGTTTTGTGGCAGGGAGAAAGTGCTGGTGTTATTACCTGTGTCAGGTGAGCCATTGAAAGCTAGGTTTAGGGAAACATATCAAATTGAAAAAGTAACTGAGTGAAGTAAATTATCTGGTTTGCGCACCAGAGAGATGCAAATCTCACAGAGTATGTCATATTAACATGTTTAAGAGGTAATGGGATAGAGGAGCTCAGAACAGGCAAACTTGGTAGTAATGAAACAGGGAGGAGAGGACGAGTTAAAGTCTGAAAGTGACGTTTCGCTAATTCATCTGGGAAATGAAGAACTATTGGGAAATTTAAACAACTGGTTAAGTTATCTTCCGTATAAGAGCTGAGGTGAACTGGAAGAGCCGATGCAGTCTTATAAATGTATTTATGCGAATAAATTAGTAAAACTGAGATTGTGATGCATGATGTAGATGTGGGGGAAACAGTTCCCACAAAGTAACATCCATATAGGTTAAATCCAGCAATCGTATCACAAGGACCGAAGGAAATTAAATTTCTGCTCCAAAATGAATTGAGTTCTAGTGATTGGAGCTCCCCTATTGTACTGGTGCCGAAGCCAGATGGAACACAAAGACCTTGTGTGGACTACAGGAAAGTGAATGTCGTCGCCAAGAGGGGGTGTGTTTCCTTTACTACATTTGGAGGTGTGCATTGAAAGAGTTGGAAAATCTAAGTTTATCACAAAAATTGACTTGCTAAGGATATTAGCAAGTACCTTTGTCCGAGAGGGCAAAGGAATTCTCAGCATTCGCGTTGCCAAATGGACTTTATCAATTCACAGGTATGCCTTTCGGGATGAAGAAAGCACCTGCAACATTTCAGAGACAAATTAATAATGTTATTCAGGGGCTGAGTCTCTGTGCAGTGTACATTGACAATTTAGTGGTGTTCAGTCGAAGTTGGGAAGAACACCTGCAACACCTAAAAGAACTGTTTGAATATTTAAAATAGGTTAATCTAGTCATGAATTTGGCAAAAAGTGAATTTGTTAAAGCTCACATTTTATACTCAGGACATATCGTGGGACATGGTCAGATGGCTCCACTCGATGCGAAAAGATGGGCCACTTGGGATATTCCAGAACCTGCAACCAGAAAATTAGTGAATTTTATCATCATATTGTGCTGAACTTTAGCAGTGTGGTAGGACCACTAACAGCACTCTTGAAAAAGAGCAAATAATTTAACTGGATGGAGGACTGCTAAACTGCATTCCAACATTTAAAAACTGTGTTGACAACAGCACCAGTGTTAGGCACATCCAATTTTGACAAACAGTTTAAACTGACTGTGGATGCCAGTGACTTTGCTGTGGGGGCTGTGTTGTTACAGGACAATGAATTTGGAATTGAGAAGCCTGTGGGGTATTTGTCAAGGAAATTAGATCCTCATCAGCAGATGTATTCTACAATTGAGAAAGAGACTTTAAGTTTGGTATTGGAATTACAACATTTTGAGATTTATGTTGCCAGTAATTCATCAAAAACAATCAAATATACAGACCACAATCCCCTAAAATTTCTGGAGAGGTTTCAAAATCACAACACCAGATTGTTGAGATGGAGTTTGTTACTTCAACCATTTAATTGGAAAATCATTCATGTGGTTGGGAGAGAAATTATCATTGCTGATGCATTGTAATAAGCGTAAAATAAAGTTTTGGGAACCTTGTATGTAAATGCTTTGGGGATATTTTATTGAATATATGCTTTTATATCATTGTAATGTTAGATAAGGTAGAACTGATCAGAAATGTTTGAGAAATTTCAAATTATGATGTTTCATTTGGAAAAAGAGAGAAGGTGTTGAGAATTGGGGAAAATTCCGATTTAAAAAACATAATTGGGATAAAATAAAAAGGGGGATTGATAAAGACAACTGTTGGAAAGGAGGTTTTGATGTGCGAATTAGCAGACCATTGAGAAAAACAAGTGCTTGCCTGTGTGATGAGGGGAAAACAGTGGGAAGTTGAAAAGGTGACTTCAAAATGGAACAATAGGAGAATTGACACTTATATGCTGAAGGTCAGGTCCACAGGGTGGGTAACATCAAAGGGGAAGAATTATATATCTATAGCATAATAACTGGAGAAAGGCGCAGAGTATCAGCAGCTACCATCATAGCCACACCCAGCTGCGGAAAACAGTTTTCCCCGGAAAACAAATTAGCGCTAAAAGGGCAGTAGGTTAAAATCTAAAACTCAAACCGAGAAGATCATGGCTTTGCTGAAACTGAAGACCATTTTCCCAAATGTGGATAAACAACTAGTACGTGGTAATTACCTGCTGGATTTAGTTATTGAGTTATATAATATTTCAAGTTGTTTAGGAACAAGGGGCGTCACAGAGTTCAGGCAACATAGGTAGTTGACAACCAAGGGGGTAGCTTCTTTTAATACCGTGTGTGTGTATAACCATGAGTGTACTGTTGCAGTGTATTATAATCCTTCTTGCGTGTTTTGTTTTTAAGTTAATAAATATTCTTTATTAATTGATCATGAAATAACTGGACTATTCGTCCCTGGTTTGCATATCTTTTGTCACCGTATACGCAATTGAAAATATACACCAGTGTTCCAAGTTACCATTCTGGGTTTTGGGATACCCTCACATTTAATAGCATCTGAATAGCTTGACGAGGTTAAGTCTGAACCCATTGAAGTGTGGACTTGACAGTGTGGATATTGAGATATGTTTCCACTGGTGGGGGAGTCCAGAATTAGAGGGCATAGTTTAAAGATTAGGAGTCTCCCATTGAAGACTGAGATGGGTTTCTCTTTCTCTCAAAAATTCTTTTCCCCAGAAAAGAATGGAGAAGAATTTATTCAAGGCAGATTTGTGATCCGGAATTCTCTGGCCGTTGGGATTCTCTGTCCCGGCTAGAAGTGCACCCGTCGGACGTGCACCCCCTGCCCACAGGTTTCCTGGTGGCTTGGGGTGTCTTCAATGGGAATTCCGGCGGGAGTAGAGTATCCCGTCGCCAGTGAGTGGCACGCCTCCGAGAAACATGCAGGTGGGATATCTGGAGAATCCAGCCCTTGATCGACAAGGGGGTCGAGGGTTATGGGGGTGCAGACAGGAAACTGGAGTTGAGATCACAGTCAGATCACTCGATGGGCCGAACAGCCCATTTGAGGAGACCAACAGCCCACTATGGTTCCTAACTCTTGTGGCCTTGCATTGAAGAAGTCACATGCGACTCAAAACGTTAACTCTTATTTCTCTCTCACAGATGCTGCCCAACCTGCTGGCATTTCTAACACTTTTTTTGTCGCTAATATTCAGTCTTGCTTATTTCCGAGTACTACTTCAGAAGAGATACTGACTTCAACTTTTCTAGGCTTTCAAATAAATGATGCATGGTGCAAGGAAAACTCTTCAAAGCAGTCACCTCATTAATTGGTAAAATTCCAACTTCTAACTTATCTCCGAGTGTGTACTAGGCTAATTATTTCAAAATTAGAGCAATGCTTTTGAAGCATTCCGTGAAATGCATAATTAAAGTATCCTGTGTTCTGTCACACTATCAAACAGCTAATTGAAAATCATATTGTTCCTGCATAACAAAATTATTTATGCATTTTTGTACCACTGAAACATATCAAGCTTCGTGTTCTGTTTGAGCCGAGGAACTGGGGTGGAGCATAGGAATTTTATAATAATACTACTACTAATAATAATCTTTATTGTCACAAGTAGGCTTACATTAACACTGCAATGAAGTTATTGGGCAAAGTCCCTCGTCGCCACATTCTGGCGCCTGTTCGGGTACACAGAGGGAGAATTCAGAATGTCCAATTCACCTAATAGCATGTCTTTTGGGACTCGTGGGAGGAAACTGGAGCACCCGGAGGAAACCCACGCAGATACAGGGAGAACGTGCAGACTCCACACAGACAATGACCCAAGCTGGGAATTGAATCTGGGATCCTGGCACAGTGAAGCAACAGTGCTAAGCATTGTGCTACCCTGCCGCCCGTGTTACAAATCACTCAAATCCAGGGTTAAAAAAATCAAAAGGCTAATGGAGTGTCAGCTTTTAACTAAAGGGGATCGGAATGGAAAAGTCCGAAAGTGTTGCTTTGATTGTATATAGACATTTGGCCAAACTCAAGTCTTTTCACATTTTGGCACTGTGTCATGTGACTGTCCCTTCAAGAAAGGTTTTTGTCTTATCACATGGGTTCAGTGATGTCATTGTGTGGGTGGAGCTGGGCTGTGGCTCTGGGTATTTTTACTTTCGCTTTCACATTTGCCTGCTGTAGACTCAGACAGAGAACATTTTGGCCTGTCTCTCTATTTTCAATTTTAAAGAGTTATTCCAAGGAAGACGCCCAATGATTATAGTTACCTACTGTTTTGGTAAGAAGGGATTTTTGGTTTATGGGATCTTTTTATTGAATTGGAACAGTTAAAGGGGAATTCATTAAGAGTTATACATAGATTACTGTAGCTGTGTGGGGTCTTTATGTTTGTAGTTGATAATTCTTATTGTGTGTGCTTATACAAATGTTAACTAAATTCTTAGAAGAAAGCTTATTTTTGTTTATTAACAGCGCATAAGAATTCTGTTGAATAACACCTCAAAGGCAGACTGTTCTGCCCATCCTAGCCAAATTCAATAAACAGTTATAGGTCAGGTGAACTCCATAATTTACTTTGGAGTTTTCTAAACCCTGGTCCCTAACAACTGCACCTCCAGTATGATTGGGGAAGATTAGACCTGTAATCTTCAACTGCTAACTATTAATCTAGAAACTCGAACTCCCCTCAGGTGGAAAAAAAAGCACTTGAGTGCAAAAGGCTGGCTTCTTACAGAAGGGGACTGTTGAAACAATCTCAGTGGCAGGAAGTGCCAATTTTGCTTCAGATTACTCTGTATGGGAACAGCCAAAGTAGAGATTAGTACAACTCTGTGGTCCACTGGGAGACCCCCAAACTGTAACTCAAGAAAATATTTCAAAATGCACCTAATTTTTTATTCTCCAGCCTCTCCTGTGGGGGCAATGCGTAACTTAGTTGGACGCTCGCAACCACACCTCCAGGACTCAATTTCAGGAGAGGAATTAAAGGCAAAATAGGCGCACATCCTGGAGGAAATGCCAGGAGGTCACAAAGCCACTCTGCAATTAATTTGTCTTCTTGAACAAGGCCAGCAGTAACTTGGTAGAGTTGAGAAAAGTCATGCTGTCAGTTGGAGGGTGAGGGCAAATGTTGGATCTGAACACATAGACGTTCTAGTTGACAGTCTAATATATTCTCGGTGGTAAGTAAAAAACTTAATGTAACGTGTACACTCATACAAGAAGGTTTGCAGGTGCAATAAGCAATTAGGAAGTCAGATGGCCCATTGGCTGTTATTGGAGTGCAAGAATAAAGAAGTCTTGATGCCCTTGTACAGAGATTTGGTAAGACCGTCGTTTAAAGAGAGAGAAGAAAAAAGAATCAGGCGTTCAGGAATTACATTTCCCGCTGGGCCTTGGGACTTCTGCACATGCGTCACCAGGAAAGGGCCTCACATGCTCAGCTGGTGTCTTTCACATCTTCAGCTGGTATCCGGCCCTGCACATGACATCTCTAGCCTGGGAACTGGCCTTGCAAACATGCGCAGAGGAAACAGATGAAGAGAAGTGAATCAACACAAAGTTGCAGGTCATGTGACGTGAAGAGCAGTGTGATTGCAGAGAAGGTGTCTCAGTGAGAAGATCCCAAACATGGGATTGGGACGGAAAAAGATCCCAGAAGACAGTCCTAGGTAAATGACAAGGACCTTTGGTCAGAAACAAATCCTGTTAAACAAAGTTAAGAGAAAGGAGCAGAACAATCAACTCCAAATTAAAATGAGAGAGCTGCAGGGAGCAGACTTGAAGCAAAGTGGGCTCGAGAGAAGCCCTGAAGATGGAAGGAGGCAGCTGAAGGTTGGTGTCTCTCTGCTGTGGGCAGTAACAGCAAAATAAACTCTTTGGAGCAGTGATATTCTTCTGGGCATGGCTGAAGATCTGAACGTGTGACTGGATGGTGAAGCTTGAATGTATTCAGGGATCCAGGGAAAAAGAAGCTCAGAAGGTGAGTCTGAAACCCTGGAGGTGGATTCTTGTTGAAGCTGTCTGAGTGAGAGCAACTTTTGGAACAGAATTCCAAGGTGAGTTCTTCAAACCTGGAGATTGGAAACCCTTGTGAGAAAGCAGGGTTTCAGTGAGACAGTTGTTTCATGTTGTGCAAGAGTCTGGGTGGGTTGTTCAGAAATCCCTAGAATCTGTCATTTACTTTGGCGTGTATTGAGTCTGACCACAGCTCTCCAGTCGGTTCATTTTTACATGGATTGAGTACTGACCCTGAATATCAGAATGTAAGGTAAATATTGTAAATTGTGTTATCTTTCCTGATTTGTATGTGTCTGTTGGGGTGAAGGAATAGTGTGATTTGAATAATTTACCAGTGTTTGTATTTAAATCTTTCCAACCCTTTGTCTAGCGCGGGCCGATCGGAGGCCAGGGGGACCTTTATAGGCGGCCGGGGAATGATTGTGCGGAGGTTGAGGGTCGGGCGCACGGCCGATTGGGGGGTCTCTTTTTTGCATGCGCGGCCTCTGACCCGGACGTGCAGGGGCCCGTATATGCAGCAAAAGCTCTACTCCGGGTCCCTGCGAGCCCCCTGCAGGACTGGGAATTCGTGTCCCTTTGGTCCAGGATTTTCAGGCGTTAAACTCTACCATTTTGACGCCGGCGTGGGGACATAGTCCCAATAATGGAGAATCCTGCCCCCTGGGTTTAACGGCCTAAATGAGATGAGGGTATTCCAGCCCCCTTGAAAATTCATAAGTGGTGGTAAAAAGCCTGCTTGCTACTGGCCTGCTGGTGTCTGTCTGTCGGTCAGTGTATATGTGTGCTGTATGTAAAATCAGCTGGACGTTTTCCGCATTAAAGGTATATTATACAATAAATGAAGCAGGACCCCTGCAAAAATAGCCATCTCTTGCAGGAATATCTCAAAACTCTCTCTCTGACTGTGGAAGTCAATCTACCAGCAAAGGGATCGCTGCTAAAAAAAGTACTGAAATCTCTGTACTGAACTACAGAACAGATGAATCAAAGAATCAACCTGCAAAAGTCAACTATGCTAGAATCAATCTGTAATGGCTACAACGCTCATCATGTACTCTTGGCAACTTGAGGACTGCTCCATATGTCGTTTTATTTATATTTACTTACTATTGGACTCAATTCTTACTTCTAAACCATATAAATGTAGATGCATGTGTTTTACCATTTCCCCATATCTTTTTAGTAGTTAATATCTTAACTCTATCTTAACTCAAGAAAGCCTGATTAAATTGGCTCCTTAACAACTGGGTCTGGAAAAGGTATCAAAGGGAAAGGGAGCCTTTTTAGATTAAACCTTTATTGCTACCAGCAGAGGGTGGGTTGAATAAGCGGATAGAACCAGTCATTCTCCCTCTTCCGGGTTTGTAACAATTTTGATATACATTGATAAAGTAATAAGATTCCCCACCGCTAATCTAATGCCCTGTTTTTGAAATTGTCTACCAAGTCAATTTCATTTTATCCCACAGCCCTTTCTCTTTTCACACTGAACCTAACTATATTGTT
Source organism: Scyliorhinus torazame (assembly GCF_047496885.1). NCBI lineage: Eukaryota > Metazoa > Chordata > Chondrichthyes > Carcharhiniformes > Scyliorhinidae > Scyliorhinus > Scyliorhinus torazame. The sequence goes on from NC_092716.1 coordinate 231,416,916, forward strand.
GCAGTTATTTCCCAATTGTTTTACGCACTCATCAAATGTTTGTCCAGTTGTAATTTCCCAGAACTAAATTAAGCAACCCACCTTTGGTTGTTGGATTGGAAACAAACTGCGCTGGAAAGCATTCCCCACTCAGACTCAAATGTAATGGCCTGGAGTTCCCGCTAGGTTGTGCTGGTAATACAGTGCTACTGAAATCTATCAAACCAGTGCAACAAGTCAGGTATTTCAAGAAAGATTTGCAATCAGCACAAATTGAGCTACTGTGATCTTTTGAGCTGGGGTGAAAATCATCTTGCTGAAAGCTAGTCCCACCCATAAAGGTGACCGCATTCCCAGAATGAATTAAACACTGTGTGGGGGGTTTTCCGGCCGCCTTTTCAGTGAGCGGGAAGGGTGGAGGGGGTGGAGAATCCAATGGGAGTCCCAAAACGGCATTTACGCCAGTGGGACTTCCCACTGAGGTAGTCCTTGCCCCCTGCCAATGTTGGGTACCCGCATGAAAGGTTGGTAGCCCCATTATCCCATGGACATGATGACATGCCGCGGGATCTGGACAAATGGAATGCTGGTGAAGTGAACCCGCCGGGGTGCACAGGTATGTACAGCGTCCGGGGAGAGAGGACCATGCCTGGGCAATACCCTGGCAGTACTGGGGGGACTTCCATTGGGAGGTTTGAGGTGGGGGGGGGGGGGGGGGGGGGGATCCTGGGTCTGTGGAGGGGGGGGGGTAAGGGTACTTTTTTATTACTATTTTTCAGATCATCCTGATCTGCCAGGTGTCGAAGTTGCTGGAATGAGCCCTCCTCACCAGTGTGAAGCTGGGGGATTCACCTCCAGGATTTGTTTGGACTCTCTGTCAAAAGGTAGGGCAGAAAAACCGGCAGTGGAGCTGGTGGGCTACACAATACTGTTCATGCCCTGAGTTGGCACAGTCAAAAAGAGAGAAAATGCCACCCGATGATCAATTGTGCCCATTTGCAGATCTTCAAGGGCCTCTTCAATTTAAGTTTATTTTTAGGGGAGCGCCCATGAATTGGCACCTTTTTCAAGCTTCTAAATATATTTAATTTAGTAAAAGACTGACTATGGTACACCAACGAAACTAGTAAAAGTTTCTGCGTAATTATTTGAAGTAATTTTCTGTTATTTGTCTGTTAATTGCACCTGATGGTCAGATACTGGTTAAAAATACTTTTACTGATGAACTGATTTTCAGCTGGATCAACAAAACTGTACCAAGTTACTACACTTAAATGTTTGGGGAATATTTTTGATTCAAGTCAGGTTACCTTGCCTGATTGAACTGCTTCATGGAAGGGTTTGTGTTTGACAGTATGCAAATGAGCCTGAGCGAAAACATGAGCAACAGATTCAATTGCAAAATCTAGTGCAATTTGAGTACAGTTTGAACCTAGTTTGCCAATTGCAGCCAATGAGGAAATCTACCCCATTAGCTTTACATCAGCACATCTTTGGGGCCATTCACCTTGGCTAAGAGAGACTATTTTCCCATCCATTTATTTGCTATTCTTGAAGTCGGGACTGGAATACCCTTTTAAGAGCTGTGAATTGTGATGTCGCTTAATTGCGCTGGGTAATTTGGGAAATCTCAGAAGTTCTGAGTCCGCAGCCGCCACGCCGAGTTCCCAATGGATAATAGCACACGCGGCCGACGCCATCGGGAACTCTGCGAGTATGCCGCTTTGGAGGGGGTGGAGCAGCCCCGATTTGGGCGGAAATGGGTATTCTCCGGCCGATCGCCGAATGCGATTTCGGCATCGGCGACAGGAGAATCCCGCCCCTTGTCGTCTCCAGAGTTTACACAAGTCATACTGCAATGAGACATGTGAAGGGAGATCACCTGTTGTAGGATGGCGAAGATCCAACTTTCCATTTTTGTCTGTTTCTTGTACATAAAATAATGTACTGATGATACCACCGAATGGTTTCTTACCTTATTCCGCTGCGTGGGTGCTCAAGAATGTCAGGTATAAGAGCCTCAGAAGTACTGTAGCTTTACGAGCAGCTAATTTAAATGGGCCATTTATACATGTCCAAGGTGAGGGGACAGCTCAATAATGTAACATGGCTGAGTCTAAGGCATGACTAGAATAGTTTGAGTACACCGTCACATAACAACTTTGTTCTTCGGTGGCTTCTACAAGTATTAATTACTTGGTGAAATAGAGGGACTTCGGTAGCAATATGGGGCGAAATTCTCCATTATCGGCGGAAAGTCCGCCGATCGGCGCAAAAAACGGCGCAAATCCCACTTGCGTCACGTCATAAAAATGGGCCGATAGTCTGCGGCCCGAAATGGGCTAGCAGCGACGTAACGGGATCCGCGCTTGCGCAGTGGTTCACGCCGTGCAGCGTCATACGCGCTGCACGGCGTGACGGCTCATAAGGCCGCGCAGCTCCCCCCCACCCGACCGGAACAGCCGACCGCAACACCCGACTTGATGGCTGGCCGTCGCTCAGCCCCGAGGTTCGAGTCACGCGATGTGGAGGCGCTCCTGGACGCGGTGGAGCAGAGGAGGGACGTCCTGTATCCCGGGCACGGCCGCAGAGTTGCCCCACGCCACAGCCGGCGTCTGTGGAGGGAGGTGGCAGAGGCCGTCACCGCTGTGGCCCTAACACCACGGACAGGCACCCAGTGCCACAAGAAGGTGAACGACCTCGTCAGAGCAGGCAGGGTGAGCCTCCCCCATATCCCCCATATCCCCCCTCCCCCAAATCCCCCATATCCCCCCTCCCCCATATCCCCATATCCCCCTCCCCCATATTCCCCCCTCCCCCATATCCCCCATATTCCCCCCTCCCCCATATCCCCCCTCCCCCATATCCCCCATATCGCCCCTCCCCCATATCGCCCCTCCCCCATATCCCCCCTCCCCCATATCCCCCATATCCCCCCTCCCCCATATCCCCCATATCCCCCCTCCCCCATATCCCCCATATTCCCCCCTCCCCCATATCCCCCATATTCCCCCCTCCCCCATATCCCCCATATTCCCCCTCCCCCATATCCCCCCTCCCCCATATCCCCCATATCGCCCCTCCCCCATATCCCCCCTCCCCATATCCCCCCTCCCCCATATCCCCCCCTCCCCCATATCCCCCATATCCCCCCTCCCCCATATCCCCCATATTCCCCCCTCCCCCATATCCCCCCTCCCCCATATCCCCCCTCCCCCATATCCCCCCCTCCCCCATATCCCCCATATCCCCAAGTGAATCCAGCCCTAACCTTAACCTCTGCAATGCACGCGCAACCGATGGCGTGCATTCATATACCTGCCTAACACTGTTGCCTTTTACCCCTGCCACCCCCCCCCCAGGAGAAGCGCGCACACAACAATAGGGAGCATGTGAGGACTGGAGGAGGGCCCGCTGATGAGAGGCCACTGACCGTACACGAGGAAAGGGCCCTGGAACTGGCTGGCGGACCTGAGGACCGGGAGGTTGCTGATGCAGAGGTCGGGGCCCCACGAGCAAGTGAGCCACCAACAGCCCGTCCCCATATCCCCCCTCCCCTATATCCCCCTCCCCCGTATCACCTGATCACTGCCTGATGTCTAACCATGCATGCTTCATTGTGTATCGCAGGACCAAACGTCCAGGCACCGATCCCCGCAGATGCAGACTGCCCGCAGGATGCCCCTCGGAGACCACGGGAGACGGAGAGACCCGCACCCTCCAGCATGCGACGCCCGCAGGATGCCCCTCGGAGACCACGGGAGACGGAGAGACCCGGACCCTCCAGCATGCGACGCCCGCAGGATGCCCCTCGCACACCACGGGAGACGGAGAGACCTGGAGCAACAGGGAGACGACACCCCCGTCACGTGTGGGAGCGACCACCCAGCGTTGAGGGGGGCAGCCACAGGCCCCTGTCATATCCGAGCCAGGACACCACTACCCAGGACACCACTATCCAGGACACACCTACCCGGGACACCACTACCCAGGACACCCCTACCCGGGAAGACGAAATACCGGACAGTGACTCAGAGTGGATGGGTGGAGACGAACCCCCACCCCAAAGTGCCATGGACTCAGAGTGGGACGAAGAGCACGACACAACGCCACTGCTGTCACCAACACCCTCCACCATCGCAGAAACACTCACCACAGTTGGGCACTTTAGTGATGAGGCGTCTGGTACACTCACTGGTGCGCACAACACAGCCGTCCCGGTACAGCAGGTGGAGGTAGGAGCAGCAGAGGGACCGGGCGGTCGGAGGGCAGCCCAGGCCAAGCGAACATCTGCCGCCCAGATGGATCCCGGGTTCCTGCAGTTACCACACCCACACATAGATCCGATGCAACCACCGACATGGAGACGAGCGAATAGGGTGACGGGTGGCTTGCGGCGGCTGCGGTCGCAGGTGGAGGAGTCCACCCGCGTCCAGGAGCTGGGAGTGGTCCCGGTCATGCGTGCCACCCAGGCTGACACCGCACGGGTGGCGTCCGCGGTGGAGGCAATGGGTGCGACGGTGTCAGACATGGGGAACGGTTTGCGAGGCCTGGGGCCTTCCGTGCAGGCGGCGTCTGTGGCCCAGGAAATGGCTGCCCTCTCACAGGAGGCCATGAGCCAGTGCCAGCGCCAGATGGCAGAGGCGCTCAACGCCATAGCCCAGTCTCAGCAGGCCATGGCCCAGTCTCAGCAGGCCATGGCCCAGTCTCAGCAGGCCATGGCCCAGTCTCAGCAGGCCATAGCCCAGTCTCTGCAGGCCATGGCCCAGTCTCAGCAGGCCATAGCCCAGTCTCTGCAGGCCATGGCCCAGCCTCAGCAGGCCATCGCTGAGGGCATCGGCGCCAGTGGCCATGTGCGAGCTGGCGTCGCACTGTCGCAGACAGGGTTCGACAACCCCCTGGGCTCCATGGCTGCAAACCTGCAGACCCCTGTCGATACCAGCACGGGCCTCCAGGACTGGCAGCGCCAGATGTCGGGGGCGCGTCGGATGGCCAGTCCGTTCGCATCCCCCACCCATGTAGAGGCCTGGGGGCCATCGGGCACCCCGAGGGAGGAGGAGGTGGTGTGGTCCATCCCGGCTCCCTCTGTAGGGGAGGTCCCGGTACACCGCGACACCTCGGACTCCCCCCCTTCCGTCCCAGGTGCATCGGGTGGGCAACGGGCAGGACAGGCTGGCAGCTCGCCATCCCAGTCGCCCGGGCCGCAGCCTGGCCCATCTAGGCCAGGACGCCCCAGGAAACGGCCGCCAAAGGGATCCAGTGTCAGAGGGCAGGAATCACAGGAGTCCACCTCCAGTTCTGCTGTACCGTCTGGGGAACCACGTAGACGTAGTCAAAGGGCCCGTAAGGCCAAACAATTAGACACTGAGTAAGTTGGCACGGGTGCAGGGCACAGATGAGTTTTAGGGGCTAGGGCACGTGCATGAACTCCTTTGGTTATTAAAGTCAATGTTACACCTACCGAAGCTGCCTTTGTGCTCTGTCCAAAGTGTGCGGGGGTGTCATGTACGTTGAGCGCAAGTGTGTGTGTGAGGGGTGGTCTTACCTCAGCCCCAGGTGAGTCTGCCCCCTTCCCCCTGGGCCGCCATCAACATCCCCCGGGCAGAGGACGGGACCATGCGCTGCAGTGTCACAGCCGCATGCAGGGATGGTCCGGGTGGATGGTGGTACTGTGGCCATGGGTCAGACATAGTCCAACGATGTAGAGCCAGGAGCTCATCGGAGGCGGGTTGTCATCATTCTCCATGGCTTGCGATAGACACGCGTCCACCCGCAACTGGGTGAGCCCGGCCCGTTGTGCCGCCGGTGGATCGGCAATTGGGGGTGGGGGGTGGTGTGCATGCGGGTGGGGTGTGTGGGGTTGGGGGGGGGGGTGAGGGTGCTGGGTGGGTGGATGGGTGGGGGGTGTGGGTGGTCGGCTGTTGTCATGGTGTGCGGTCTGTGGCCATACTACCCGATTCCCACGCCCATCTAGTCAGTGAAGCGGGCGTCTATCAGTCTGTCCCGTGCCCGCTGGGCCAGCCGGTAACGGTGGACAGCCACCCGCCTGTGTCTACCCCGTCTGCCCTGACCATTGCCCCCATCCCCCTCATCTGGGGAGGACTGGGCCTCTTCCTGCTGCTCCTCCACTCCGCCCTCCTCTGCCTGCGGCACATCGCCCCTCTGCTGGGCTATGTTGTGCAGGACGCAGCACACCACAATGATGCGGCCGACCCTATCTGACCGATACTGGAGGGCGCCCCCAGAGAGGTCCAGGCACCTGAAACGCATCTTCAGCACGCCAAAGCACCTCTCGATCACTCCCCTTGTCGCTACATGGGCATCATTGTAGCGGTTCTCCGCCTCATTGCGTGGCCTCCGTATAGGCGTCATCAGCCAAGATCGCAATGGGTAGCCCCTGTCGCCCAGCAACCAGCCCCTCAGCCGGGGATGGCGTCCCTCGTACATGCCGGGGATGGATGACCGCGACAACACGAATGAGTCGTGTACACTGCCTGGGTGACGGGCGCAGACGTGCAGGATCATCATGCGGTGGTCGCAGACCACCTGTACGTTCATTGAATAGGTCCCCTTCCTATTAGTGAACACGGCCCTGTTCTCTGCAGGTGGCCGCACGGCGACGTGCATCCCATCGATCGCGCCCTGGACCATGGGGAACCCGGCAACGGCAGAGAAGCCGACGGCCCGGGCATCTTGGCTGGCCCGGTCCACGGGGAAGCAGATGTAGCGGTGCGCCATGGCATAAAGGGCATCTGTCACTGCCCGGATGCACCGATGCACCGATGTCTGCGATATGCCGGACAGGTCCCCACTCGGTGCCTGGAATGACCCCGTTGCATAAAAGTTCAGGGCCACCGTAACCTTGACGGACACGGGGAGAGGGTGTCCCCCGCCAGTGCCACGCGGTGACAGGTGTGCCAGCAGGTGGCAGATGTGTGCCACGGTTTCCCGGCTCATCCGGAGTCTCCTCCTGCATTCCCGGTCCGTGAGGTCCTGGTATGACTGCCGGGGCCGGTACACACGGGGCGCCCTCGAGTGCCTCTGTTGCCGTGGGGCCGCGACGTCCTCCTCCCCCTCCTCGTCCTGTCGGTCAGGTGTCCCTCCAGCCTGGGCGGCTTCCGCCTGCCCCTCTGCGGCAGCATGCGCCGCCTCTCTGGCACGCTCCTCCTCCTCCTCCTCCTCCTCCTCCTCATCCAGGGCAACATAGACATGAGCGGCTGCCACCACGGCGGCCAACATCGCTGGATGGTCTGAAAACATGACGGCCTGGTGGGGGGGAGGGGAACGACGACATGTCATCATTGCCCATATCCCCTCCTCCCCCCAGCCAGGTGGCATGGACCGCATGGGTCCAACTGTTGGAGGCTGGCACCTGGCCAGGTGGACCAACTCATTTGCCCTCCCATCACCCACCCCGGCACGGACCCCCCCCCAACCCCCAACCTCCACCCTGGCACGGACCCCCTCCCCAACCTCCACCCCGGCACGGACCCCCTCCCCAACCTCCACCCCGGCACGGACCCCCTCCCCAACCCCCAACCTCCACCCCGGCACGGACCACAACCCCCAACCTCCACCCCGGCACGGACCCCCTCCCCAACCTCCACCCCAGCACGGACCCCCTCCCCAACCTCCACCCCAGCATGGACCCCCTCCCCAACCTCCACCCCAGCACGGACCCCCCCCAACCCCCAACCTCCACCCCGGCACGGAGCCCCCCCAACCTCCACCCCGGCACGGACCCCCCCCCCCAACCTCCACCCCGGCACGGACCCCCCCCCCCCAACCCCCAACCTCCACCCCGGCACGGACCCCAACCCCCAACCTCCACCCCGGCACGGACCCCCCCCCAACCCCCAACCTCCACCCCGGCACAGACCCCAACCTCCACCCCAGCACGGACACCCCCCCAACCCCCAACCTCCACCCCGGCACGGACCCCCCCCCCAACCTCCACCCCGGCACGGACCCCCCCCCCAACCTCCACCCCGGCACGGACCCCCCCCCCCAACCCCCAACCTCCACCCCGGCACGGACCCCAACCCCCAACCTCCACCCCGGCACGGACCCCCCCCCCAACCCCCAACCTCCACCCCGGCACGGACCCCAACCCCCAACCTCCACCCCGGCACGGACCCCCCCAACCCCCAACCTCCACCCCGGCACGGAACCCCCCCCCCAACCTCCACCCCGGCACGGACCCCCCCCCCAACCCCCAACCTCCACCCCGGCACGGACCCCAACCCCCAACCTCCACCCCGGCATGGACCCCCTCCCGGCACTCCCCCGGAGCCCAGCCTACTCTAACCACCCCCCCCCCCCCCCGCCGCACACACACACACACAAGCCGAGACACACCTCTCCTCACGCAATCAGTCTGCGGCCACGCCATTTCCTGCGCAGAGCCAACCCCCCAGGCCGTCACTCACCTCCTCGCTGGTCGGCGTGAGCCTGGAGCACCGGGTCACGCCGATGAAAAGGAGGTTTGATTCACGTCGACGTGAACGGTCATCACGTCGACGGGACTTCGGCCCATCCGGAAGGGAGAATATCGGCAGGCCGAAAATCGGCTGCCTTGCGCAGACCCGTGACATTCTCCGCGGCAGCGGCGCCATTAACGCCCCGCCGACTTTTCTCCCTTCGGAGACTTCGGCGGGGGCGGGGGCGGGATTCACGGCGGCCAACGGCCATTCTCCGACCCGGCGGGGGTTCGGAGAATGACGCCCCCAGTATTCCCTCATGCTATCTGACATTCCAAGGTATTTATACAATATTTAACAACCCCAAGCCATATCTTGTCATCCTGTTTAAATTCTGTTAAGTGTTCTGCTGATCTAGTTCACTAACTGTTGAAGTGAAAATGGAACAAAAATGGTATTTTGTTAACCGTAACCTAAAAAGTTGTATGATGTAAGATGAGCTAGATGTGCAGAAAAATAACATTTAAAAAAACTTGTTCTGTGATAGGCTGTGGAAATAGTCTGAAAGTAGTTCCTCCATCTCTGCAACCAGACTGTGAACAGTGAAGCAAAATACCGTGGATATTTGATGGGCCTTTTATATAAGCCTCATCGGTTTAACAAGGTGCATCTGAAAAGCTTTTGTGTGAGTCATTACCATCAGTTAATATGATTCTTTAAATAAACTAGAGATGAATGTGTACTTTTCAAAAGAAAATGTGATTGTACTTTATTAATATCTTGAAACCATTGAATGCAATATACTCTTTACATTAACGCATTGAAGATCTTTCAGTATTGGAATAAACAACAAAAGATTGCTGTTATTCTTGCACTAAAATTGATAACACTTTGAATTTTTAATCAGAGCAATTTGTCCCTGTATATATTTCATTGACTAGCCATTTGTAGCCTGCTCGCATGACGATGCAATCCTATCAAACATTTAAATATTAAATAGCAATTGTTTTAAAAATGCAATTTAATGACTTGCACACACAATTTAAAATAATTGGCTTTAAATAATTAAGATCTTCGGCATACTTTATCCTGTAAAAACATTTACTTTGGAATTGCTTATTCAGATTTTGAAACAGCACAGTTTCTTTCAGCTCAAACATGTTGAAAGATGTACACTGACACAAAGTGACATTTCAACCATTTGTCAATCAAAGATGGCATTGTTTCTTGGTGAATTGCTCCTTGGGGATTTTGGTGAGCTTGGGAAAGACGCAGAAGCAGCAAGTGCAATGATGTGGCTGGTTACATTGAGGTACATATACTCATTAACTCGAAGGGGAAGCATACAACCCACCATTTTCCCAAAAATAAATGAATGCAGGGAGGGTGAAATTTGAACTGAAGCCTTCCAGCATGGAAACCTCCCCCTGGTGGTCACGGACAGACATTGACGTGACTGCTCAGGAGAAACCGGCCAAGAGATTTGACCAAGTCCCATCATTTGCAGGGTTTATATTCACGCACTACGCCACAATGGTGAAATCCCAAATGGCAAGCACGATTCACAATGGGAGCCAATGAGACAGGCTTCAGCCATTTTAAAATTTGACATGGATAAAAGATGAAAGGCAGCAACAACCTTTCCACCTCCAATGATATAATTCCAATGTATATTGCTGATGTCCGCCATTGGCTGGCGGCAGGATCTTCCAGTCTCGAGGCCGTCAATGGGGTTTCCCAATGTTTGCACCCTCCGCACTGGGGAACCTGCAGGGGGCGCCATCAGCAGGACTGGAAGATCCCGCTGGCAGGAATGGCGGGAAACTCCGCCAAATGTTGTTAAAATAAATTTAAGATAAATTTACTTTTGAAATTGTTAAACATAGCAAGAACGGTGTAAGATGTGTCACACTTACAGGATTGCCCTTTGGCGACATGTTGGCACATTGGTTAACACTGCTGCCTCACAGCGCCAGGGACACGGGTTCAATTCCCGCTTTGGGTCACTGTCTGTGTGGAGTCTGCATTGTTCTTCCCGTGTCTGCGTGGGTTTCCTCCGGGTGCTCCGGTTTCCTCCCACAGTCCAAAGATGTGCAGGTTAGGTGGATTGGCCATGCTAAATTGTCCATGGGTGGGGTTACGGGGATAGGGTGGGGGTTTGGGCCTAGGTGGGGTGCCCTTTTAGAGTGTTGGTGCAGACTCGATGGGCCGAGTGGCCTCCTCCTGCATTGTAGGGATTCTATGATTCTATGAAAGAGTATGAATCTAGAGGGCATGAGCGACGATTTAGCAGCAACAATGGACGTCCATGTGCAGAAATCGGCAGACACTCACGCAGTGCACACAATCTCCTGCATTCTATAAAGTTGGCTTCTACTGCAGATAAGTGAACGTGTGCGCCCACAAATGAGCGATTTGGTGCACAAAGGATTTACTGTAGAGCCACCACCACGGGCGTGATTCTCCCAGCCCGGGGCCGGGCCGGAGAATCTCCGCAACCGGGCCACACGCGATTCTCCGCGGAGCCATTGGCGCCGGTGCGTTTGGCGCGGCACCGGTCGCGGGCCACTGTACGCGGCCGCGCCGCCGATTCTCCAGCCCGGATGGGCCAAGCGGCCGCTCTAAAAAGGCCTGTCGGCACCGTCCACACCTGGTCGCAGCCGGCGGGAACTCTGCACACAGGGTCAGCGGGGCGGCCTGTGGGAGGGGAGGGGGGGTCTGACCCCAGGGGGAGGCCTCCGATGGGGCCTGGCCCGCGATCGGGGCCCACCGAACGGTGGGTCGGCCTCTCGCTCCCCGGGCCTATTTACTTCCGCACCGGCCCCGGAACTCCCACGCCATGTTGCGCCGGGTCCGGCGCATTGAGGGAGGCCATCGCGCATGTGCGGGTTGGCGCCGACGCCACTGCGCACGCGCGGATCCCGCGGCGCATAGTTCGCGCCGGGATGGGAGGCTAGAGCGGCGTGAACCGCTCCAGCGCCGTGCTGGCCCCCTGTAGGGGCCAGAACCGGTACTCCCAGCGGCACGTTCACGTTTCCGACGGCGTGGACACTCTGTTGCCAAATGGGAAAATCCCGCCCCAGAAGTCTGAATCAGCCAGTGAAGGTCATCCTGCCTACTTTGATGCCATTTATGGATTTGCAAACGTTTTCCACTGAGCCAGGAGGGGTGAAAGGTAAACCTTTTAGAAATGACTGTTTTTGTTTCAAAGGCAAAGTTAAAAAAAAACACGTCCACACTTCAGAATTAGAACAAAGAACAATACAACGCAGGAACGGGGATATGGCCCTCCAAGCCTGCAACGATCACGTGTCCTATTCAGACCAACCGCATATATCCTTCTATACCCTGTCTGTTCACGTGTCTATCCAGAGAAGTCTTAAAGATCGCTAAGATATCTGCCTATCGTATATCTGTCTAACCAAACAATACCTGTCATTTTGAATCATTTAAAAATTGACTGTCCCTCTTCACCTCTCCACTACTCCCTTCCAAAATAATCAAAGCATAATTTTGATCTAACCTAAATAAGGGCTTTTTTTCTGGGGATCTGCCTTATGTGTGTGTGAATAGTATTGTTACGTCTCAGTAGTTTGAAATGATCACACCACTTTACACATACACAGGAACTACCGTCAAATGTATTCCTGGGACCACAGCGTACACTGCGGACTAATGCGGACTGATTGCTTGGTATTCTGAATGTAGTGAGTGATCTGGAAACTTATGTACACGTACGCATGAACACATTGTTCCTAAACCATATTGAAATAATATAGCAATACAACAGATATAATTCACACACGTGTTGCAGCCACACAAAGTTTATTTTGCTCGCAAACCACATAAACCTACTTGTGACTGTTCCTTTAAGTGTTATCAGTCTGTGATATCATCTTCATTTTTGTTCCATTGGTTTATGATAATTAGTACATTAAAATGCAATGAAGCATGATTTAGGGTGTTTATTATTCACTGTCGCAGCCGAAGAGCACAGCCTTATTCTGTCAAGGTCACATCATTATAGACGGGGGTCTTTGTCGATGGGCACAACTGACTGATTCAGTTCTGCTCTGTGGAAGCTGTGATTGGTTTGTGACATTAGTGAGCAATATATGGCCAGAGGGTCATTTAGTTATGAAACCACTAATGTGTCAGTAAAGTATTTGAGGGTGGAGGGGTTGGTGGCCACAACTATTCAATAATAAGAATAATGAACTAGTTGTTCCTCAGAAAATCACTCACCCAATAGATTGCCCATCTGCCTCAATTGAAGTGCTGACTTCTGCTATGGTCCACAAAAATTGAAATACTAGTGACTACTCATCACTGCTCAGCAATGACGTTTTCTCACTGAAGAACCTCCTTGTTACAAAACTGTAATTTTTAAATGGCAAAGGATTGATGTAAACTTGCATATCATAAAATATAGCTTGAACATCTTTGTATGGTACTGAGGTCCAATTCAAAATAATTTCAGTTGTTCCAGAATATGCAGTGAGCTCTTGCGTTTGTGCCACATGGACGGCCTCACCAGGACGACGTCTGTGAATATTTGTTGGATTATTCTGCTTTCTCTAGTTTTCCCCCCTATCACAGAATCACAGAATAATACAGTGCAGAAGAGGCCCTTTCGGCCCATCGAGTCTGCACCGACGTATCTTCGGAAAATGCTTGAGGCATGGAAATCAGAAGAAGCAATGTTAGTTCTCAAAACGAAGCAAGTTGCACTTGCTCTCAAAAGCTGCAAGAAAGCACGGTGATACAGTGGCTAGCACTGCTGCCTCACAACACTCGGGATCCAGTTTCAATTCCGGCCTTGGGTCACTGTCCGTGTGGCGTTTGCACATTCTCGGATGTCTGCGTGGGTTTCCTCTGGGTGCTCCGGTTTCCTCCCACAGTCCAAAGATGTGCAAGATTGGCCATGATAAATTGACCCTGAGTGTCCAGGGATGTGCAGGTTAGGGTATGGGGTAACGGGGGTGTACGGGGGTGACGGGGGCAGAGGAGTTGGACATGGATAGAATGCTCTTTCGAAGGATCGACGCAGACTCGATGGGCTTCCTAGTCGTTCTCTGCTCTGTAGGGATTCCATGAATTGCTATTCCTTCATCAAATTGACAGTTTAAATAAGTTGATGATGGGAGGATGAGGGTAGAAAGGGCGGGGTGAAATTTGCCCTGAATTACTGCCCCTGTTTATTATTCACAACTTTCAGTGACTCCTGCTGGAAGTCCATATGCACAGATGACACAGATGACAATGTAGCCAATGTTCAGCTTGACTGTGTCACCCATTAAGGTTGGATAGCTGACTGACCCTCACTGTCAAGGTTTAGATATGAATACTGGCCTCTTGGTCAAGATACAAGAAGGGACTGGCTATCCTTGGAACCATGCCTTTGCAAGGAATTAGCACTTTGAGGAGAAGACAACTTCTGGTTGCTACTTAGAATGACTCCTGCAATCTGATAAAAATATGTCCATGAACATTCAGATGCTCAGATACCAAAGAACAAGAAACTGCAACATTTGTGGAGTTTAGACATAGAAAACGCAACCTCAGAATTTGCTGATGATAAATAGTTTAACAAATAGCGACAAGAATTGTAAAATCAAAAGACAAACTTCAGGATAAAGTAGACTAGTTTATGGAATGAAAAGACTATTGGCAGAAGGGGACAAGTGTGAACACATGAATAATTATTGAGCACTAACTAGTGCACCATTCACTTTCATCCTTCCAGGCCGCATTGCTTACAGATACGGCTATCTAGTTGTGAGCTGACATGAAGCAAGAACTGGTTGATGTGCAGTGAGGAATGCAGGTGGCTCACAGTTGCCGGTTGAACATTCTCTCTACGCTCCCAGTGATGTTAGCAACCTCGCTGAGGAAGCAGGGCACTGCCAGAGGTACCGTCTTCCAGGTGAGATGTTAAACTGAGGCTCTGGCTGCTTGTTCGGGTGGACCTAAAATATCCCATGGCACTACTTTGAAGAAGAGGATGGGAATTATCGCAGTGCTCTAGCCGATATTTACCCATCAATCAACACCATCAAAAAACAACCAGATTATCTGCTCGTTATAACATTGCTGTTCGTATATATTTGCAGAGTGCAAATGAGTTGCCATGTTTCCTACATAACAACAGTGACTACACTTCCAAACTACTTAATTGTCGGACAGTCGTGAAAAGTGCTTTTCAAATGCAAATTTTTAATAGACTGCAGAGGGCCATAATTTAAGGATTCCGTGATCTCCTGGCAGTGCAGTACTCTGGTTGGTCAACATCAGGACTTCATGGTAAGAAACACAGGGTGTAACGAGTGGCACTGACATTGTCAACAGTCGTTTGTTTGCAGCTACCTTTGAACATGTGATTAGAGCAACCTGCTACCCAGTCCCTGCCCCAATTCCACCCCACAAAGGAGGACTGTTTGTAATTAATTCATGGGAAATGGGCGTCGCCGGCTCAACCAGCATTGATTGCCCATCCCTAATTGCCCTTGAGAAGATGGCGGTGAGCCACCTTCTTGAACTGCTGCAGTCCCTGTGGTGTAGGCACACCCACAGTGCTGTTGGGAGAGAGTTCAGTATTTTGACCCAGTGACAGTGAACCAGTGGTGATATAGTTCCAAGGCAGGATGGTGTGTGACTTGGAGGGGAACTTTCAGGTGGTGGTGTTCCCGTGCATGTGCTTGCCCTTCTAAGTGGTGGAGGACATGGATTTGGAAGGTATTCGCAAAAGAGCCTTGGTGAGTTACTGCAATGCATCCTGC
The DNA here is from genome assembly GCF_047496885.1 of Scyliorhinus torazame. Taxonomy (NCBI): domain Eukaryota; kingdom Metazoa; phylum Chordata; class Chondrichthyes; order Carcharhiniformes; family Scyliorhinidae; genus Scyliorhinus; species Scyliorhinus torazame. The sequence goes on from NC_092716.1 coordinate 231,432,094, forward strand.
AAATGGTACACATGGCTGCCACAGGGTGTCAGTGGTGGAGGGAGTGAATGTTTAATGTGGTGGATAGGGCGCCTATCAAGCGGGATGCTTTGAACTGAATGGTGTTGAATCTCTTGATATGTTGATGGAGCTGCACTCATCCAGACAAGTAGAGAATATTCCATCACACTCCTGGCTTGAGCCTTGTAGTTGGTGAACAGGCTTTGGGGAGTCAGGAAGTGAGTTACTCGCCACAGAGCTCCCAGCATATTGTCTAAGTCTTTTTGCAGATGGACAGAGACTGCTTCAGTATTTGAGGAGTTACGAATAGTGCCGAACATTCAAACCTATGATCCTATGATGGACAGAAGGTCATTGATGAAGCACCTGAAAATGGTTGGGCCTCGGAATTGCTGCAGAAATGTCCTGGGATTGAGATGATTAACCTCCAACAACCGTAATAATCTTTCTTCGTGCTAGATGTGACTCCAACCAGGGAAGAGTTTTCCCTCTGATTCCCATTTTTTCAGACCTCTCTGACTGTGAGATGTGGCAGGTCCGGGAGGCTTCCAGCGTCCCGGATGGCTTCATCTGCAGAAAGTGCACCCAACTGGAGCTCCTCACAGACCGCATGGTTCGGTTGGAGCAGCAATTGGATGCACTTAGGAGCATGCAGGTGGCGGAAAGCGTCATAGATCGCAGTTATGTAAATGTGGTCACACCCAAGGTGCAGGCAGAGAAATGGGTGACCACCAGAAAGGGCAGGCAGTCAGTGCAGGAATCCCCTGTGGTTGTCCCCCTCTCGAACAGATATACCCCTTTGGATACTGTCGGGGGGGATAGCCTATCAGGGGAAAACAGCAGCAGAAGAGCAGTGGCACCACGGCTGGCTCTGATGTTCAGAAGGGAGGGTCAAAGCGCAGAAGAGTAATAGTAATAGGGGACTCTATAGTCAGGGGCACAGATAGGCGCTTCTGTGGACGTGAAAGAGACTCCAGGATGGTACGTTGCCTCCCTGGTGCCAGGGTCCAGGATGTCTCCGAACGGGTAGAGGGCATCCTGAAGGGGGAGGGCAAACAGGCAGAGGTCGTTGTACATATTGGTACTAACGACATAGGCAGGAAGGGGCATGAGGTCCTGCAGCAGGAGTTCAGGGAGCTAGGCAGAAAGTTAAAAGACAGGACCGCGAGGGTTGTAATCTCGGGATTACTCCCTGTGCCACGTGCCAGTGAGGCTAGAAATAGGAAGATAGAGCAGATAAACACGTGGCTAAACAGCTGGTGTAGGAGGGAGGGTTTCCATTATCTGGACCACTGGGAGCTCTTCCGGGGCAGGTGTGACCTGTATAAGGAGGACAGGTTGCATCTAAACCGGAGAGGCATAAATATCCTGGCCGCGAGGTTTGCTAGTGTCACACGGGAGGGTTTAAACTAGTATGGCAGGGGGATGGGCACGGGAGCAATAGGTCAGAAGGTGAGAGCATTGAGGGAGAACTAGGGAATAGGGACAGTGTGGCTCTGAGGCAGAGCAGATGGGGAGAAGTTGCTGAACACAGCGGGTCTGGTGGCCTGAAGTGCATATGTTTTAATGCAAGGAGCATTACGGGTAAGGCAGATGAACTTAGAGCTTGGATTAGTACTTGGAACTATGATGTTGTTGCCATTACAGAGACCTGGTTGAGGGAAGGGCAGGATTGGCAGCTAAACGATCCAGGATTTAGATGTTTCAGGCGGGATAGAGGGGGATGTAAAAGGGGAGGTGGAGTTGCGCTACTTGTTCGGGAGAATATCACAGCTGTACTGCGAGAGGACACCTCCGAGGGCAGTGAGGCTATATGGGTAGAGATCAGGAATAAGAAGGGTGCAGTCACAATGTTGGGGGTATACTACAGGCCTCCCAACAGCCAGCGGGAGATAGAGGAGCAGATAGGTAGACAGATTTTGGAAAAGAGTAAAAACAACAGGGTTGTGGTGATGGGAGACTTCAACTTCCCCAATATTGACTGGGACTCACTTAGTGCCAGGGGCTTAGACGGGGCGGAGTTTGTAAGGTGCATCCAGGAGGGCTTCTTAAAACAATATGTAGACAGTCCAACTAGGGAAGGGGCGGTACTGGATCTGGTATTGGGGAATGAGCCCGGCCAGGTGGTAGATGTTTCAGTAGGGGAGCATTTCGGTAACAGTGACCACAATTCAGTAAGTTTTAAAGTACTGGTGGACAAGGATAAGAGTGGTCCGAGGATGAATGTGCTAAATTGGGGGAAGGCTAATTATAACAATATTAGGCGGGAACTGAAGAACATAGATTGGGGGCGGATGTTTGAGGGCAAATCATCATCTGACATGTGGGAGGCTTTCAAGTGGCAGTTGAAAGGAATACAGGACCGGCATGTTCCTGTGAGGAAGAAAGATAAATACGGCAATTTTCGGGAACCTTGGATGACGAGTGATATTGTAGGCCTCGTCAAAAAGAAAAAGGAGGCATTTGTCAGGGCTAAAAGGCTGGGAACAGACGAAGCCTGCGTGGAATATAAGGAAAGTAGGAAGGAACTTAAGCAAGGAGTCAGGAGGGCTAGAAGGGGTCACGAAAAGTCATTGGCAAATAGGGTTAAGGAAAATCCCAAGGCTTTTTGCACGTACATAAAACGCAAGAGGGTAGCCAGGGAAAGGGTTGGCCCACTGAAGGATAGGCAAGGGAATCTATGTGTGGAGCCAGAGGAAATGGGCGAGGTACTAAATGAATACTTTGCATCAGTATTCACCAAAGAGAAGGAATTGGTAGATGTTGAGTCTGGAGAAGGGGGTGTAGATAGCCTGGGTCACATTGTGATCCAAAAAGACGAGGTGTTGGGTGTCTTAAAAAATATTAAGGTAGATAAGTCCCCAGGGCCTGATGGGATCTACCCCAGAATACTGAAGGAGGCTGGAGAGGAAATTGCTGAGGCCTTGACAGAAATCTTTGGATCCTCGCTGTCTTCAGGGGATGTCCCGGAGGACTGGAGAATAGCCAATGTTGTTCCTCTGTTTAAGAAGGGTAGCAAGGATAATCCTGGGAACTACAGGCCGGTGAGCCTTACTTCAGTGGTAGGGAAATTACTGGAGAGAATTCTTCGAGACAGGATCTACTCCCATTTGGAAGCAAATGGACGTATTAGTGAGAGGCAGCACGGTTTTGTGAAGGGGAGGTCGTGTCTCACTAACTTGATAGAGTTTTTCGAGGAGGTCACTAAGATGATTGATGCAGGTAGGGCAGTAGATGTTGTCTATATGGACTTCAGTAAGGCCTTTGACAAGGTCCCTCATGGTAGACTAGTACAAAAGGTGAAGTCACACGGGATCAGGGGTGAGCTGGCAAGGTGGATACAGAACTGGCTAGGCCATAGAAGGCAGAGAGTAGCAATGGAGGGATGCTTTTCTAATTGGAGGGCTGTGACCAGTGGTGTTCCACAGGGATCAGTGCTTGGACCTTTGCTCTTTGTAGTATATATAAATGATTTGGAGGAAAATGTAACTGGTCTGATTAGTAAGTTTGCAGACGACACAAAGGTTGGTGGAATTGCGGATAGCGATGAGGACTGTCGGAGGATACAGCAGGATTTAGATTGTCTGGAGACTTGGGCGGAGAGTTGGCAGATGGAGTTTAATCCGGACAAATGTGAGGTAATGCATTTTGGAAGGTCTAATGCAGGTAGGGAATATACAGTGAATGGTAGAACCCTCAAGAGTATTGAAAGTCAAAGAGATCTAGGAGTACAGGTCCACAGGTCATTGAAAGGGGCAACACAGGTGGAGAAGGTAGTCAAGAAGGCATACGGCATGGTTGCCTTCATTGGCCGGGGCATTGAGTATAAGAATTGGCAAGTCATGTTGCAGCTGTATAGAACCTTAGTTAGGCCACACTTGGAGTATAGTGTTCAATTCTGGTCGCCACACTACCAGAAGGATGTGGAGGCTTTAGAGAGGGTGCAGAAGAAATTTACCAGAATGTTGCCTGGTATGGAGGGCATTAGCTATGAGGAGCGATTGAATAAACTCGGTTTGTTCTCACTAGGAACGAAGGAGGTTGAGGGGAGACCTGATAGAGGTATACAAAATTATGAGGGGCATAGACAGAGTGGATAGTCAGAGGCTTTTCCCCAGGGTAGAGGGGTCAATTACTAGGGGGCATAGGTTTAAGGTGAGAGGGGCAAGGTTTAGAGTAGATGTACGAGGCAAGTTTTTTACGCAGAGGGTAGTGGGTGCCTGGAACTCGCTACCGGAAGAGGTAGTGGAAGCAGGGACGATAGGGACATTAAAGGGGCATCTTGACAAATATATGAATAGGATGGGAATAGAAGGATACGGACCCAGGAAGTGTAGAAGATTGTAGTTTAGTCGGGCAGCATGGTCGGCACGGGCTTGGAGGGCCGAAGGGCCTGTTCCTGTGCTGTACGTTTCTTTGTTCTTTGTTCTCTTTGTTGATATTACATTTGGTCAAATTCTGCATTGATGTCAAAAACAGTTACCCTCACCTCAGCGCTTGAGTTCAGCTCTTTTGTCCATGTTTGCATCAAGCTTGTAATCAGGTCAGGAGCTAAGTGGCCCTAGCACAACCAAAACTGAGAGTCAGAGAGCAAGTTTTTGAAGTAAGTGCCGCTTGGTTGCACTGTCGATGATACCTTCCATCACATTACTGATGATGGAGAGTAGACTGATGGGACTGTAATTGGCTGGGTTGGATTTGTCTTGCTTTTTGTGGACAGGACATACCTGGGTAATTTTCTACAGCTAGATGCCAGTGTTGTAGCTATACTGGAACAGCTTGACTAGGGGCGCAGATAATTTTGGCACACAAGCCTTCAGTACTATTGCTGGAATATTGTCAGGGCCCAAAGCCTTTACTGTATCCACTGCCTTCAGTCATTTCTTGAAATCAAGTGGAGCGAATCGGATTGACTGAAGACTGACATCTGTGATGCTGGGGACCTCCGGAGGAGGCCGAGATGGATCATCCACTTGGCACTTCTGGCTGAAGGTGGTTGCAAACGCTTCAGCCATATCTTTTGCACTGATGTGCTGGGCTCCCCCATGATTGAGGATGGAAATATTTGTGGAGCCCCCTCCTCCAGTGAGTTTACAGCCACCATCCAGGACTGGATGTGGCAGGACTGCAGAACGTTATTCCCCTGCCTTGGTGGTAATTGTATGGAGGATATGCCGGGCCATGAGGTTACAGATTGTGGTTGAGTTCAGTTCTCCTGATGCTGATGGCGCACAGCACCTCATGGATGCCCAGTTTAGAGTTGGTAGATCTGTTTAAAATCTAGCCCATTTAGGTAGCAGTGCGACGCACCAATGGAGGATATCCTCAATGTGAAGTCTCCTTAAAAACTATGCGGTTGTCACTCCTACCGATAGTGTCATGGACAGATACATCTGTGGCAAGTAGGTTAATGAGGACGAAATCGAGTAAGTTTTCCCCTTGTTAGTTCCTTGACCACCTGCCACAGATCTAGACTAGCTGGCATGTCTCTCAGGGCTCGGTGAGTAGGGATGCTACCAATCCACTCTTGGTGATGGACATCAAAGTGCCCTTGCCACCCTTTGTGCTTTTTCCATTTGGTGTTCGATCTAGAGGAGTACTGATTCATCTTAGGGGCGGGGGGGTCCATGGCAATCAGCACAAGGTTTCCTTCTCCATGTTTGACCTGATGCGATGAGACCTTGGAGGACCAATATCAACATTGATGACTCCGAGGGCAACATTGCGACTCATATGCATACCACTTTAGTGCAACCTCTAGTGGGTCTGTCCTGTCGATGACAGGACATAGCTAGGAATGGTGATGGTCATGTCTGGGACATTGTAAGGTATGATTTGGTGCGTATGACTACATCAGGTTGGTGCTTAGCCAGTCTATGTGGCAGTTCTCCCAATTTTGGCACATGCCCCCAGATGTTAGTCGGCTGGCTTAATAGGGCCGTGTTTGCCACTGTCATTTCACATCTGCCACATATATTAAGAGAGCGGCTAAATTGTGAGCAGATTTGCAGGAGACACTCAGGAAATCTATACATCTGCTTATTTCAGCAATATATCACATTAAGTAGTGGAGTAGAAATATCATGATACATTAGTTCGTGTTTAAGGTAGATAAAGTGGCATAATCCATTAAACGCACAATGATCTTCAGTATTATTTCTGTAAAGGTCACACCATCCCACCTTCAACTTTATGGCCATGGTTTACTTTCAGGATTTATGCTTTCCACATAAGCTGTACCACTGGTGCTTTATATTTAGGAAAGTCACTGAAATACAAAGGCAAACCTTCAGGATAAATATGTCCTGTTTCCTTGTCGGAGTTGCTGTGTCTCTGATAATTGTTCCTCTGCAGCCATGGCTTTGAGCTCGCTCCTGAAACACACAAGCCTTTTCCACTGGCTATGTTGAGCAGTTTGCAGCTTGCCATTAAAAAGATGTTCTGGTATCCTTCTCCAGGGAATAGTGGAAAAAGCTCCACAATGCATTCTGAATATCAGCTTGCCAAATATTTCCTTGATAAAGTCTGCCTCCAATGTAATGTAGAATGGTTTTTGTTGGGCACATTATGATTTGGTGGTATTGTACCAGTTGGGCATTCAACAAATTCTATCTAATTTATTTGATGTGCACGATGGAATATTGAATAGATGCTTGGATGTCCACAGGGGTGCAGTCAATGGTGCATGGATCCTGGGGGAATGCTGCATTTTACGGAAAAACCATCAGACTTGCATGCTGCAGACGGATGTTTATTTAAATGCGTTCACCAGTTTGTAAAAAGTGATCACGTGTGACTTGGGTAGTGCAGTGATCTTTGCAAATTCTCCTTCCATTGTCTGGAGCAAGCCTTTAGCAGTACCATTCTCAGCGTCGTTGTCACTGATACCATTGCGCCAATGGTGCAATTTTCTGACTCCGAGTTGAACCAAACCTCCACTACAAATTTTGGAAGAACTGTAGTCAGGGAACGGATGGCCGAGTAAAGAACATTGGAATCATCAATCTAATAATAATAATAATCTTTATTGGTGTCAGAAGTAGGCTCACATTAACACCGCAATGAAGTTACTGTGAAAATCCACTGGTCGCCACACTCCGCCGCCTGTTCGGGTACACTGAGGCAGAACTCAGAATGTCCAATTCACCTAACAAGCACGTCTTTCGGGACTTGTGGGAGGAAATCGGAGCACCTGGAGGAAACCCCCGCAAATGCAGGGAGAACGTGCAGACTCCGCGCAGACAGTGGCCCAAGTGGGAATCGAACCTGGGACTCAGGCACTGAGAAGCAATACTGCTAATCACTGTGCTACCGTGCTGCCCATATTCTATACTATTATTATTATTCTATCCCATATTCTTTACATCATATTCTATACTGGACATACACATACAAGTTCAATAGTTTATTCAGAAAAAATTACCTGCTCTGTGACTATATCATTTTTCAGTTGTCGAGCGACATCAGTTGCATCATGAGCTGTGAGATGGATAAAGATCAAAGCCCATCTTATTAGCCTTTTACCTTCCTGGCAGTTGTGCGATACAATGATAATGTAGTTGCTGATTAATTGCGGCAATCAATCTCTATCAATTACTCTGCAGCAAAACTAAAGACACCGGAAAACCCCAGTGGTGCAGGAAAGGTTTGGGAATAATGGTCCAAAATCATCTGTTCCTCCCAAGCTCACTCCATTTGGCACATGCCATGTCTCAAATCATAATTCTACCACATACAGGACAGGCGTGGAAAATACGTCCCTCTCAATGTGCAAATTAGGCTTCCTGAAAATGTGACCAGAGGAAGTGAAGCATCAGCAAAAAACCAAGAGGGATGTTTACTTTTTTTTTTAAAAAGCTGTCCATCAATAATTTCTATAGATTTGCAATTGAAACATGTCTGGAAAAAAACAACAAAGATTGATTTTTGTCAGGGCTGATTCATATAGGATGAAGTGATCCCATAGATGTTCACTATATTTTATCAATGAAACCATTTTTAGAAGGTTTGATGTGGATGTGTGAATATGGATGGACACCAGCTGCTGACACAAAAATGGCCTAATTGAAATGCTTCTAACAGCTGTTGTCCCTGATAATGGTGCTGAGCGGAACAAGGGATTTACTGTGTTGTCCATGCTTATTAGTATTGATTTCAGACAGATCCTCCAACGGACCTGAAATCAACCCCGTCCTGTTGGTACTCTACCGATTAAGCTGTTTGACATTGGGGATCATGTAATAATTTATAGATTTGTAACTGTTCAACAGTGATGGGTTCAATGGATTCTGTGCCCATGCTAAGCGGGGGACCAGGGATGAGAAAGGTGGCACAATGTCGTGTTGTTGCTTTCCACCCAGGTGACCGGGTCGATTCTGGGTGCTAATAGCCACATTTGAAGTACGACTATGAATCTTTTATGCAGCATTTTATCACTTGAATGCATCTCCCAGGTTTTGACATGTTATCATGAATACTTTAAGTACTACATCTTGGGGTGTAACAGCAAGTTAACAGGACTGAAAGAATGAACATTATGGCAAATGGTAGGTTATCTATTTCCCTTTGCAGTGGGCAGATTTGTGGAACGATCATTCAAATTAAAGAAATGTGATAGAAAGTTATTTCAGCGGGCAATGGGTTAAATAGCATTAAGAGGTCAAAATAATGGCCTTGTACATTCCTCAATTATGCCTTTGTGGATACTTATTTATAGCCTGTTTTGACAAATAAGCCTATCTTACCTCACAATGGGATTACCACTGTAGAGGTTCTATTCAATTTATAGTTCCTCAATAAAAATATATCGGCCGCAATCTACCAGCCCTGTCACGCGCGACGGGTGGGATCCAGATTAGCAATTTCAAGTGTGCAGTCAGGCACACATAAATATGCTTTCGCTGGAGTTACTCAAGGCGTGGTATCTAACCCCTCCCCTTCCCGGGGCAGAGACCCAGAGCGAGCGCCGCTTAGATCTGGTCTCCATGATGCGGACCAGATGTCCCTGCAAGTGATCAGGGGCCACTGGGTGGTCGGGCTCAGGACTAGATGATAAACTGGCACCCCTGATGCCATGTGGTCACTGTGGCACTGCCAGCCTGGAACCCTGGCAATCCCACCTAGGCAAGGTGCCAGGCTGGCAGTGCCAAGGTGCCTGGATGGCATTTTACCTGCATCAGGGACCAGGCCTGGGAGTGCCCTGCCCTCATGCGTTAGGGTGTGGGGAGGCTCGAGGATCTCCTCATTGGAAAGTTGGGGCATTGGGGGAATCTGGAGGCCGTGGTGGGGGCTTCAGAGATTGGGGAGTCATTTAAAAATGGTGCCCCAATCTCTTACTGTACTGGCGAGCGGAGCTCATTAATGCAGGAAATGGGACTAAGTGGGCATCGGCGGGGCATTCCTCACAGCGGTCCAGAAATGAAGCAGAGTCCCATTTAATAGTGGGGTCGTTCTCAGTGCTGCCAGCGCCAGGAACACCCGGCTAAACGCGCCTGACACAGGACTCTGTTTAATTTCTGTTGAATCGCGCCCGAGAGTTTGTTTAGCATATACTGTATAGCTTGTGGAACAAAATATCTCCACTCTTGCCTGAATCTTGCAAAGATATAAACAATCCAGTTTAATTGTGTTTTACTTCTTTAAAGGAGTGAGTGAGCTTAACCTAGTTCAGCGCATCTTACTAGCAGAGGGGTCACTTCAGCTGTTGGAGTCAGAGAGTTTAAGTCGCCTGTCCATGTGGTGCACTTCGAAGAGCCCAAAGGGTTTCTGTAAAAGGCCTGTCCATGAGCAGAATTGGCAGGATGTCGACTCTTGCATTTGTGTTCCAAATTAGATGTGCACTGATACTCCCAAGTATTAACCTCTGTGCAACATCAGCCATTTCAAATGTCAGAACTAATTTACCGTAATCTATCAGCAGTTTCGCTTGGAATAGGTTTCATCAGTTTGGACTGGTAACTCTTTATAGTGTCCATCAGTCCAGCATTGGCTGGCTGCATCGCATTTTGACAGAACATCACATCTGGCTTTTATCGTCATGGTGCTTCAATTGGTAGAGTTTCCAATAAACCCTGGAAGAAACATCTGTGCACATTGGGATTCAGTGTGCAGCTAGATGAGTGCTTGAGCTGAGTCTCACTGCGCACATCATGTTAGTTATGGAACTAATTTTATTCAGGTACTAGTCCTTAAAACATTTTATTTTCAGCGATTACCTCATTGATTCACATTCCGTTGTTACATAAGCGGCTATGATTGAAGAATGAGGGAAAAGTAAACAAATTGATCTCATGTAAATGTGTCACTGTTCAGCAGATGATGAGGTTATATTTTAATGTTCTCCCAATTTTTCAGCAGGAGTGTGAAATTGGTTCTGATCTGCCATTGAGTGAGGCAGAGCTTTTTGTTGTGGTCCATTAGGCCCATTATTCTTTATTTATTGTACTCGCTGGCAAATTTGCAGCTTTCACCTACTGTTATGGTCCATGGTGGATAATCTGTGCTTAAAGCAAAATAAAGTAGTGATAAAGAAGGGCTCGAGTTATGTGAATTTGTTGAAAGCAACACCTTGTACTTACTTAGCGCTACTGCCAGAGTACTTCACAGATACGTTGTAAAACAAAGTTTGTGACAGAGACACACAAGGGAGATATTGGGGCAGGTGAGAAAGGGGTAGGTTTTAAGGAACATCTCAAATCCCATCAGGGTCTCACCCCTCTCTGCCTCTGTAATCTCCTCCAACACCCCAACTCTGAGATATCTGCACTCTTCTAAGTCTGGCCTGTTGAATTTTAATATCCCCACTCTCCATGGCTATGGCTTCAGCTGCCAAAACTCTTGGTTTAAAATTCATGTCACCTTCCCCCCCCCCCTTCCCCCCACCCCCATTTCCACTCCCCAAAACCTCTCCATCTCCCTAACTCTCTCTCTTCCTTTTACGATGTCCGTGTGTCGCTGATGTTTCTTGTTGACCTGTTCTACTCATTCCTTGATGACTGTTCTCATTAGACTTTGGAGGACGAAGAAGGCAACTCTGACATTTATTCTGCAGTAAGGCTTTGGGCACTAATTATATTCAACAGCAAATTTTGGCGGGGGTGGGGGGGGGGGGAAGTGGAAATAATTTTAAATTCCAGTCAGTGCCTTTGAACTTTGCATAATCTATTTGGTAGCTGCGTCAATAGACAGAACCTTCCGTTGCAGGTCCCATAACTCCATTTACTCTGTAGCCCCTCAGGCTTCACATTTGAAACCAGAAGAAATGTTTTTCATTGAACTGAACCAGACGAATTTAACAGACATTAGCAGACTTCCTAATTTCATGAGCTGGGCAGCATCATGATGAATGCAAATATTACCAAACAAAACAAAATAAATGAAATGTTCATTTAAAACTATTGGTTCATCCATTTATGGAGTTGACCTTTGTTGAAGGCGTTACCAGTCAGTTCTACTCTGGTTCGCGTGTTGCTGCCATAGGCTTTCATATGACTGAGCAGGCTAATGGGGCTGTTTAGCACAGGGCTAAATCGCTGGCTTCGAAAGCAGACCAAGGCAGGCCAGCAGCACGGTTCAATTCCCATATCAGCCTCCCCGAACAGGCGCCGGAATGTGGCGACTAGGGGCTTTTCACAGTAACTTCATTTGAAGCCTACTTGTGACAATAAGCGATTTTCATTTTTATGGTAAAACGGACAGTGGCCCCAATTTAGGCCCGATATAAAATTGGACAGTCTAAATTAAGAATTGGACATTTTAACTTAAACCACAGCCAGCTCCAGGCAGGCCTGCTGGGAATTCGACCATGGCCAAGATCGAATTCACGGATCACAGACAGACTTCCCGGACGTGCCTGGGCATGCCCTGTCAACAGCACATCAGGCGATAATCGGTCCCATTCATATGGATCGTTTCGGGTTGCCCAGATAAAGTTAGACTTTCTGGCACCCAGTTACCCTATATGGAGTAAGATTATGTGCAAACAATACACCTGGAGATGGAACCCCGTGGGTGGGCTCCTGCAGAGTTGCACTCGGCAACTCCATTGGGTGTTACCACCCCCGCCCCAAGACCTCATTGGCTGAGCGCTAGAGAACTTTCTGGAAAGGCACGAAGAGGGATATAAAGATTGACCACCCAGGACCCTCTCGAATGAAGACGCGGTGCAGAGGTAGCAGAGAAGATTGGACGACCGATCAGAGATGGCAGGAAGCAGTGAGCAAGACCCAGCTTCGCAGACGAAGGCCCTGAGACAATGGAGACTCAGAGAAGTGGACCCGCAGCTCGACTGAGTTCATCGGCACGGGTCGCATTAAGAATCTTGGGAGTGTTATTATTGTTTGGGGTAATTGAAGAGGGGTGACCGTTTACTGTGTTTAACAGAAATTTGGTTGAACCATACACATGTATTTGTCATCTGTTCATCTCACAAAGAAAGGCACCTGGGCTAAACGTTTGAGTAATAAACTAGTCGAAGTGTCTGAGGTTTCATAGACAACAGGCTGATTCTCGATCCACAGATCTCTGGGGCACATGGCGAGGGGGTGGGCAGGATGTCCCATGAGGTAGTGGGTTCAAGAGCACAGGGTTTGCTTCCTTTTCTGCCACCACTCTGCCTCGCCATTAAGGCATTTGGACTCAAAAAGTCTGTTACATTGCATCTTACATCAGGTGATGGTTTTGCTGGGATCGGCAGGCAGATCAATTTGGGTTTCAAATTTGGAGTGTCTGAGAGACCCAGGAACATGTAGCACGAACCTCAGTTTTGACCGTTGGAGCTTGTCTGCATTATCCTCAATCAGCTCAAGCACAGATCTGCCCTCTTTCCCACCATATCACTGAAGTAAGATATATACCAACTGAAATATTGTTACTTCCACCAAAGGACCACCATTAAAGGTAATTGTGGTGTCGCAGTTTGTTTGTGTAGTAACCTCAGCCTTGAGCGCGTTGGTGAGACTATACGCGAATGTACTCTTAAGGGTGGTTTCATAGATTCCCCACTGTGGGTTCTTATGCAGCTTAATGAATGCCGAGTTATCGGTTCAAATGTTCTGGTATGATCATTTACATGCTTTCATCTCTTTCCATGCTGCGATAGCCCCTGTTATCCTAGCGTAGGCAGGACAGAATTCTGTTAGTTGTGGTCTTTTATTTATGTATTCACTTTCAGCACAGAGCAGATCAACAAGGGGGGGAAAAAAATTCTGTGCAGCATGAATACAGTTATCAACAAGAACCAGATTAAAGGCAGCCTTTCAGGAATAATGAAGATGGAGCAGCTACTTAAGAATGCACATAGCAATGATCACAGTACAGTAGTCTACTGATTGCTTTAACTGCAACCTAAAGTTTCATTAAAAAAAAATATTTTTCCTGTGATTAGTATTGATTATACGTGAAAAAAACCCCACAACTATTATCAATTGGTATATTTAAATAGGGGATATGTAAATTTGGAACGGTAATGTAATTGATGGAAGTAATGCTGGAAATGTTTATGTAAGTCAACAGTGAGCAGATTGTACAACTGAACAGCAATCCTAAGGCAGATCAATTGGGCAAAGTTAATCCCGCAAATGGGATAGAAAAAGCGTGGACCTGCTCTTTATCAACTAAAAGGAAGGGAGGCCAGTCCTGATTGGATGATTGCAAAGTCTGACACGTGCCAAATGTGTTTTTCAGATTCCAAAGTAAACGTTTAACTGTCCAGGTCAAGTTTGTTTGCAACCTGTGAGGAGCTAGAAAGATAAGAACAATGGTGTATTTGTATGGTGACTTTCACGAGGGTATCGGCAATACAGGCAATGAAATGATGCTGAGATGTAGCCCCTGTTGTGATGTAGCAGACGTGGTTGTTGAAGGTTGTTGAACTGCTTCCAGGATAATGACATTGATGCTGCCTAGTGTGAGTGTGGGTCAAGTTTGATGGACCTGCTGGTTGTCCTGTGCATCGTTTGTGCTTGTTCTGAAATTGGTATAAACTATGGATTATACTGAAATAGAGATGAATGATATTAGGAATTGGATGCATCATCACTGTAGCAAGACAGTAGTTGTTTGGCACAGAGGCTCATACACAGCATCTAGGGTAATGACACTGCTTAATGCTACTAGAGTATCAGACCAACTGCATAATAAGTACAAATGGGCTCCTCACCAGCAGGAGAACCTGACAGTGTTCTTGTCCCTGAGGACTGGCAACCCACCGAGTAGACAAGACGCTACTGTCCATTGTGATTAAGATGCACAATTGACATCAATCTGCAAAGCATATTTTGACTCGCAAGGACAATTTAGCCATTCTTGATTATTGTTGCCCAATAGAAAGGCATATTTTTTTCAGAACCTTGTCACTTTAATGGATAATGTAAACTGGCTGGTAGTAGCTTTGGATTTAAGAATGAAGGGATGAAGAAAATTCAGTCAAAACAGGGCCAAGGATGTCTACATTTTCAAATTTGATAGCATTGAATTGCTGTGCCAAAGGACTGAGATGAATCAGAAAGGGGGGGCAATAATGATTCTCTTGTCAAGAGAATCAGACCAGAGACAAAAGTTTCAACTATAGGAAATTTTAAAAATACTTGAAATATTAAGAATGAGGATTGAATTTCTGTTAAAATTATCAGAGTTAAAATTGGGGGACAAATAAAATGACCGTTCGATACATAAATAATGCACTGATGTTATATTTGGGTCCAGAAATAAAATGTCCCTAGCTTTGTAAACAGACAAATTATTTCATGCCACCTTAATACTCAGCTTTGAGTCAGTGATGAGTGCAAAAGGTCCTGATGAGGAAGGCATTACAGCTAAACCTGTGTTTTTAGCTTCAGTACTGAGATGCCATCTGGATGAACTGCAGAACTGATGTAGAATTTTATTTGGCTTTGTTTTTATGAGTTATCTTTTTACCCCTCTTTTTCGGGTGTTTTTAAGGCTACATCCCATTCCCTGCCCAGGAGGGGTAGGCAGGTTTCAGTCATGTTCAGTGTTGCGTTTTAGATCAGGCAACTGGGACCTGGCCAAGGCAGGCACCACCTTCTCCTCAATGGCTTCGTAATGCACGATACAAAATGGAAAGAAAGGCGATCGAGCCCATCCTTGTGTGGTGGAGTGGTTAGTTGGCGAAAACCTCGACAGCACCCTTGTCAAATGCTAGCAGCACTCACTCCTGGAGGAAGCAAGATAATCCTCTTGGTTTTTCCAGGGGAAATTCTTCCCGCCTCCCAAGCAAATATCCTCCGGAGTACCGCCATTACCCAAAGTTCATCAGCAAACAAATGTAAATTACCCCCTCCTAAGTTCCTGAGGAACACACAAAAATACAAGACAGCATATCCATCTGGGCTGCTTCAATTGTTTTTTCTTGCTTTCTTGAAGTAATTTTTAATCAGCAGTCCAGTTCTGATCCAGCCTTTACATTTATTGCTCCAATTAATGATTTTTGAATGGGACAGAGCTGTTCATTTCAGACATAAAATTCACTGGAAGAAGCTTTTTTTTATATTGGAGTCTGATGTGTGATAATCAAATCTGATGCCAAGTGGCAGCTGTGAAAGTTTGAATACATTTACAGTTGGCACTGATCGGCTGCAGATTTTTGGCAAAATACACTGTTACTATATGATTACAATAATAACACACCAAGGGGTAGTTCAGAGGCTCAGGCCCAATTACCTTCCAGTCCAAACTAGAAAGACAATTTTGCAGCAAGAGGTTTGCACGTACACCGAGCCTGAGATATCCCCAAGTCAAAATAAACAAGCAAAGAATAGTAGATTAAACATCAAAGGATGTCCTGTTAACACAGACTGGTGCAGAACCAAGCGATGCATCTATAACCGGTCGGTGATACAGAATTCATATCCAACCTTAGACACAATTTTAAATAATATACTCCTGAGTTCCCTCTTGGGGTGAATATAGTGTGTGATTTTTGTTTTAAACTGGTGAGTAAAATCTATGCTTCCACCGTGCGTTAATATCAATGCTCATGCATTTCAGTAGAAGAAGCAAAAGTGGGTAACCAGGGTTTTGCCAACCTGCTCCTGATTAACCTTTTTTTAAACACCAGTCAGATTGTTTTGTAATGATGCCAGATGCTCTGAGTATTCTACATATCATCCTTCTGTGCATTCCAGATTTCAGGGTTTCTCATCTCTGGTTTCCTTTGTGTCCAGTGGATCCTCCTCTTCCAGTGCCAAAGCTAGATATTTGGTTTTCTCGATATCCCTAGACTAATTTTGCATCCCTTGGCTTTTTGTCTTGTAGCCTCTGTATTCAACAGTCTCACTTTTATGCTCTGTACCTTGTGTATTACTTGTATTCTATGAACTCCTCATCTTGCTGTGATCCCTCAGTGGTTGCCATTACTTATGGATGGGGCTGTGCTACTGACATGACCCATGCCATTCAGGTTCAACGTGCTTCCCGTGAACTTAGTTGTTTTAATTGAAGGAGACTCCATGGAGATGTTAGGGTATGAAAGAAAGAGAGATGGCTGGAATAACTTGTTCTAGACAGCAATGCCTTCTGGCATACTATGCACCACTTAGGTAATGAATAATTATTCCCTTTTGTACTGAAAAGATGTATCACCCTAAGACTTTACATTAGCACAGTGGTTAACCCTGTTGCTTCACAGCTCCAGGGTCCCAGGTTCAATTCCCAGTTAGAGTCACTGTCTGTGTGGAGTCTGCACGTTCTCCCTGTGTCTGCGTGGGTTTCCTCCGGGTGCTCGGGTTTCCTCCCATAGTCCAAAGATGTGCAGGTTAGGTGGATTGGCCATGCTAAGCTGCCCTTAGTGTTCAAAAGGTCTACGGAGATAGGGTGGTGGTGTGGGCTTAAGTAGGGAGCGGGTGCAGACTCAATGGGCCAAATGGCCTCCTTCTGCACTGTAAATTCTACGATCTATGACAAGAACCAGTTTTACATAGACAAGAAATAGGAATATCGATTCTGTTTCCTTTTCAAAACACAGAACGGTCAATCATTGTGCCGTGGACTTAACTTTTTGTAAGTAATTTTCTTTATGAGAAAGCATAGAGATGCTTTCGACAGCCTTGTGCATTATTTGCAGGTTTCCCAAAAAATATTGGCCTTTATGTTAAATATTATTTTCATTTCTAAAATCTGGAAGATTGCTCTTTGTGGATTTTTATTCTGCCTTCCATTAGTTAACATTGTGAAAAAATTACGACACTCTTGCATTGTCACAATAGTTCATTTTCATGAAGAAAACAATCAGATTCTTACCTCTGTAACCATTTCTAATGTGAGATTTATGTATATATTAATGTTGCCCCATTAAATCCCGGCTCCCAAGTGTCAGCTTTGGGGGGGGGGGGGGGTCCCAAAGAAGCACTGGGGAATCCCTCTCTTGAGGTTCCCAGGTAAGAGTTTACCTGGCAATGGTTGAGAAGTGATAACGCCCCTGGTCAATTGCACTGCGCTGGGAACCATCTCACAAAGCGATTGATATCACTAACTTCCAATTTTACGCTAATATTCTGAAGAGTTAGAAGAAATGAAACCACTTTTAACTTCACCGTAACTATTTTCAGGATCCAGATCGAGCCCTCCACTGGACACACCCACTCACTCCTGATAACCCCTCCCCCACAATGCGACCCTTTTCCCCCTCTCATCAATGTCCAACTCCTCCACATGACGCCTGACTGCCCCACTCTCTCTGTATGGTTTCCAACTCCCCCCCCCACGGCACCACCACACCCTTAATGTCCGAACCCTGCACACCCCCATATCTGGCATCCTCCCCCCTCCCGATGTTCCGATCACCACTCCCTCCAAGATGTCCAAACCCGCCTTTGCCCCCCTACCAATGCCTGAACCTCCCAAAGCCCCACCCCATGTTGGAAGCCCCCCCCCCCATTATGTCCAACCACTCCCTCCCTCCCAGTCCCACGATGTCCAAACCAGCACCCCCCACATTTCTTTCACTTACCTTCGATATTCCTTCTCCCCTGTCTTATTCTCAATGGGACATTTAAACTCACCTGCTTTACCGCAACTAACGTTGTAAAAAAGGGGGCATGTTCTCCTTCGCTCCACTCCTTTTACACTCGGTGCTTTGCTGCCTGAGTCTGACCTGGCCTGAATCAAGAAGGTTGGGCGAGACAGGCACTAAAGAATGTAAACACAGTTAAGTCGATACAGAGTGGCAATCTGTTGCCGGTTGCCACTCCGAGGAAGTTATGGCCCGATGTATTTTTTTTTAGTGATTACTATTTTGAGCTCACTTTATTTGGTAAATGCCAATGGAGCATGAATTGAACCCTGTAGGGGAAAGTAGCATGGGCAATGGAATTTTCAAGGGGAACCGATTTGTTGTGATGATGCCAATTGCACTGATGCCTTATCGATTGGAAGCCATTTATGTCAAGTCTGCTGATCTTAAAAAAAATCAATTCTTCCCACCAAATGTCAATTTTCAATTCTAAAGATAGTGGGCGTCATTCTCCGACCCCCCGCCGGGTCGGAGAATGGCCGTTGGCCGCCGTGAATCCCGCCCCCGCCCCCGCCGAAGTCTCCGAAGGGAGAAAAGTCGGCGGGGCGTTAATGGCGCCGCTGCCGCGGAGAATGTCACGGGCCTGCGCAAGGCAGCCGATTTTCGGCCTGCCGATATTCTCCCTTCCGGATGGGCCGAAGTCCCGTCGACGTGATGACCGTTCACGTCGACGTCAATCAAACCTCCTTTTCATCGGCGTGACCCGGTGCTCCAGGCTCACGCCGACCAGCGAGGAGGTGAGTGACGGCCTGGGGGGTTGGCTCTGGGCAGGAAATGGCGTGGCCGCAGACTGATTGCCTGAGAAGAGGTGTGTCTCGGCTTGTGTGTGTGTGCGGCGGGGGGGGGGGGGGGGTGGTTAGAGTAGGCTGGGCTCCGGGGGAGTGCCGGGAGGGGGTCCGTGCCGGGGTGGAGGTTGTGGAGGGGGTCCGTGCCGGGGTGGAGGTTGGGGGTTGTGGAGGGGGTCCGTGCCGGGGTGGAGGTTGGGGGGGGGGGGTCCATGCTGGGGTGGAGGTTGGGGGTTGGGGAGGGGGTCCGTGCCGGGGTGGAGGTTGGGGGTTGTGGAGGGGGTCCGTGCCGGGGTGGAGGTTGGGGGGGGGGGGTCCGTGCTGGGGTGGAGGTTGGGGGTTGGGGAGGGGGTCCGTGCCGGGGTGGAGGTTGGGGGTTGTGGAGGGGGTCCGTGCCGGGGTGGAGGTTGGGGGGGGGGGGTCCGTGCTGGGGTGGAGGTTGGAGGTTGTGGAGGGGGTCCGTGCCGGGGTGGAGGTTGGGGGTTGTGGAGGGGGTCCGTGCCGGGGTGGAGGTTGGGGGGGGGGGGTCCGTGCTGGGGTGGAGGTTGGGGGTTGGGGAGGGGGTCCGTGCCGGGGTGGAGGTTGGGGGTTGTGGAGGGGGTCCGTGCCGGGGTGGAGGTTGGGGGTTGTGGAGGGGGTCCGTGCCGGGGTGGAGGTTG
Source organism: Scyliorhinus torazame (assembly GCF_047496885.1). Classification (NCBI taxonomy): domain Eukaryota; kingdom Metazoa; phylum Chordata; class Chondrichthyes; order Carcharhiniformes; family Scyliorhinidae; genus Scyliorhinus; species Scyliorhinus torazame. The sequence goes on from NC_092716.1 coordinate 231,451,569, forward strand.
GGGGTTGTGGAGGGGGTCCGTGCCGGGGTGGAGGTTGTGGAGGGGGTCCGTGCCGGGGTGGAGGTTGGGGGTTGTGGAGGGGGTCCGTGCCGGGGTGGAGGTTGGGGGGGGGGGGTCCGTGCTGGGGTGGAGGTTGGGGGTTGGGGAGGGGGTCCGTGCCGGGGTGGAGGTTGGGGGGGGGTCCGTGCTGGGGTGGAGGTTGGGGCGGGGGGGGGTCCGTGCCGGGGTGGGTGATGGGAGGGCAAATGAGTTGGTCCACCTGGCCAGGTGCCAGCCTCCAACAGTTGGACCCATGCGGTCCATGCCACCTGGCTGGGGGGAGGAGGGGATATGGGCAATGATGACATGTCGTCGTTCCCCTCCCCCCCACCAGGTCGTCATGTTTTCAGATCATCCAGCGATGTTGGCCGCCGTGGTGGCAGCCGCTCATGTCTATGTTGCCCTGGATGAGGAGGAGGAGGAGGAGGAGGAGGAGGAGGAGCGTGCCAGAGAGGCGGCGCAGGCTGCCGCAGAGGGGCAGGCGGCAGCCGCCCAGGCTGGAGGGACACCTGACCGACAGGACGAGGAGGGGGAGGAGGACGTCGCGGCCCCACGGCAACGGAGGCACCCGAGGGCGCCCCGTGTGTACCGGCCCCGGCAGTCATACCAGGACCTCACGGACCGGGAATGCAGGAGGAGACTCCGGATGAGCCGGGAAACCGTGGCACACATCTGCCACCTGCTGGCACACCTGTCACCGCGTGGCACTGGCGGGGGACACCCTCTCCCCGTGTCCGTCAAGGTTACGGTGGCCCTGAACTTTTATGCAACGGGGTCATTCCAGGCACCGAGTGGGGACCTGTCCGGCATATCGCAGACATCGGTGCATCGGTGCATCCGGGCAGTGACAGATGCCCTTTATGCCATGGCGCACCGCTACATCCGCTTCCCCGTGGACCGGGCCAGCCAAGATGCCCGGGCCGTGGGCTTCTCTGCCATTGCCGGGTTCCCCATGGTCCAGGGCGCGATCGATGGGATGCACGTCGCCGTGCGGCCACCTGCAGATAACAGGGCCGTGTTCACTAATAGGAAGGGGACCTATTCGATGAACGTACAGGTGGTCTGCGACCACCGCATGATGATCCTGCACGTCTGCGCCCGTTACCCAGGCAGTGTACACGACTCATTCGTGTTGTCGCGGTCATCCATCCCCGGCATGTACGAGGGACGCCATCCCCGGCTGAGGGGCTGGTTGCTGGGCGACAGGGGCTACCCATTGCGATCGTGGCTGATGACGCCTATACGGAGGCCACGCAATGAGGCGGAGAACCGCTACAATGATGCCCATGTAGCGACAAGGGGAGTGATCGAGAGGTGCTTTGGCGTGCTGAAGATGCGTTTCAGGTGCCTGGACCTCTCTGGGGGCGCCCTCCAGTATCGGTCAGATAGGGTCGGCCGCATCATTGTGGTGTGCTGCGTCCTGCACAACATAGCCCAGCAGAGGGGCGATGTGCCGCAGGCAGAGGAGGGCGGAGTGGAGGAGCAGCAGGAAGAGGCCCAGTCCTCCCCAGATGAGGGGGATGGGGGCAATGGTCAGGGCAGACGGGGTAGACACAGACGGGTGGCTGTCCACCGTTACCGGCTGGCCCAGCGGGCACGGGACAGACTGATAGACGCCCGCTTCACTGACTAGATGGGCGTGGGAATCGGGTAGTATGGCCACAGACCGCACACCATGACAACAGCCGACCACCCACACCCCCCACCCATCCATCCACCCAGCACCATCACCCCCCTCCCCAACCCCACACACCCCACCCGCATGCACACCACCCCCCCACTCCCAATTGCCGATCCACCGGCGGCACAACGGGCCGGGCTCACCCAGTTGCGGGTGGACGCGTGTCTATCGCAGGCCATGGAGAATGATGACAGCCCGCCTCCGATGAGCTCCTGGCTCTACATCGTTGGACTATGTCTGACCCATGGCCACAGTACCACCATCCACCCGGACCATCCCTGCATGCGGCTGTGATACTGCAGCGCACGGTCCCGTCCTCTGCCCGGGGGATGTTGATGGCGGCCCAGGGGGAAGGGGGCAGACTCACCTGGGGCTGAGGTAAGACCACCCCTCACACACACACTTGCGCTCAACGTACATGACACCCCCGCACACTTTGGACAGAGCATAAAGGCAGCTTCGGTAGGTGTAACATTGACTTTAATAACCAAAGGAGTTCATGCACGTGCCCTAGCGCCTAAAACTCATCTGTGCCCTGCACCCGTGCCAACTTACTCAGTGTCTAATTGTTTGGCCTTACGGGCCCTTTGACTACGTCTACGTGGTTCCCCAGACGGTACAGCAGAACTGGAGGTGGACTCCTGTGATTCCTGCCCTCTGACACTGGATCCCTTTGGCGGCCGTTTCCTGGGGCGTCCTGGCCTAGATGGGCCAGGCTGCGGCCCGGGCGACTGGGATGGCGAGCTGCCAGCCTGTCCTGCCCGTTGCCCACCCGATGCACCTGGGACGGAAGGGGGGGAGTCCGAGGTGTCGCGGTGTACCGGGACCTCCCCTACAGAGGGAGCCGGGATGGACCACACCACCTCCTCCTCCCTCGGGGTGCCCGATGGCCCCCAGGCCTCTACATGGGTGGGGGATGCGAACGGACTGGCCATCCGACGCGCCCCCGACATCTGGCGCTGCCAGTCCTGGAGGCCCGTGCTGGTATCGACAGGGGTCTGCAGGTTTGCAGCCATGGAGCCCAGGGGGTTGTCGAACCCTGTCTGCGACAGTGCGACGCCAGCTCGCACATGGCCACTGGCGCCGATGCCCTCAGCGATGGCCTGCTGAGACTGGGCCATGGCCTGCAGAGACTGGGCCATGGCCTGCAGAGACTGGGCTATGGCCTGCTGAGACTGGGCCATGGCCTGCTGAGACTGGGCTATGGCGTTGAGCGCCTCTGCCATCTGGCGCTGGCACTGGCTCATGGCCTCCTGTGAGAGGGCAGCCATTTCCTGGGCCACAGACGCCGCCTGCACGGAAGGCCCCAGGCCTCGCAAACCGTTCCCCATGTCTGACACCGTCGCACCCATTGCCTCCACCGCGGACGCCACCCGTGCGGTGTCAGCCTGGGTGGCACGCATGACCGGGACCACTCCCAGCTCCTGGACGCGGGTGGACTCCTCCACCTGCGACCGCAGCCGCCGCAAGCCACCCGTCACCCTATTCGCTCGTCTCCGTGTCGGTGGTTGCATCGGATCTATGTGTGGGTGTGGTAACTGCAGGAACCCGGGATCCATCTGGGCGGCAGATGTTCGCTTGGCCTGGGCTGCCCTCCGACCGCCCGGTCCCTCTGCTGCTCCTACCTCCACCTGCTGTACCGGGACGGCTGTGTTGTGCGCACCAGTGAGTGTACCAGACGCCTCATCACTAAAGTGCCCAACCGTGGTGAGTGTTTCTGCGATGGTGGAGGGTGTTGGTGACAGCAGTGGCGTTGTGTCGTGCTCTTCGTCCCACTCTGAGTCCATGGCACTTTGGGGTGGGGGTTCGTCTCCACCCATCCACTCTGAGTCACTGTCCGGTATTTCGTCTTCCCGGGTAGGGGTGTCCTGGGTAGTGCTGTCCCGGGTAGTGCTGTCCCGGGTAGGGGTGTCCTGGGTAGTGGTGTCCCGGGTAGGGGTGTCCTGGATAGTGGTGTCCTGGGTAGTGGTGTCCTGGCTCGGATGTGACGGGGGCCTGTGGCTGCCCCCCTCATCGCTGGGTGGTCGCTCCCGCACGTGACGGGGGTGTCGTCTCCCTGTTGCTCCAGGTCTCTCCGTCTCCCGTGGTCTCCGAGGGGCATCCTGCGGGCGTCGCATGCTGGAGGGTTCGGGTCTCTCCGTCTCCCGTGGTCTCCGAGGGGCATCCTGCGGGCGTCGCATGCTGGAGGGTTCGGGTCTCTCCGTCTCCCGTGGTCTCCGAGGGGCATCCTGCGGGCGTCGCATGCTGGAGGGTTCGGGTCTCTCCGTCTCCCGTGGTCTCCGAGGGGCATCCTGCGGGCGGTCTGCATCTGCGGGGATGGGTGCCTGGACGTTTGGTCCTGCGATACACAATGAAGCATGCATGGTTAGACATCAGGCAGTGATCAGGTGATACGGGAGAGGGGGATATAGGGGAGGGGGGATATGGGGACGGGCTGTTGGTGGCTCACTTGCTCGTGGGGCCCCGACCTCTGCATCAGCAACCTCCCGGTCGTCAGGTCCGCCAGCCAGTTCCAGGGCCCTTTCCTCGTGTACGGTCAGTGGCCTCTCATCAGCGGGCCCTCCTCCAGTCCTCACATGCTCCCTATTGTTGTGTGCGCGCTTCTCCTGGGGGGGGGGGGGGGGGGGGTGGTGGCAGGGGTAAAAGGCAACAGTGTTAGGCAGGTATATGAATGCACGCCATCGGTTGCGCGTGCATTGCAGAGGTTAAGGTTAGGGCTGGATTCACTTGGGGATATGGGGGATATGGGGGAGGGGGGATATGGGGGAGGGGGGATATGGGGGATATGGGGGAGGGGGGATATGGGGGATATGGGGGAGGGGGGATATGGGGGATATGGGGGAGGGGGGATATGGGGGAGGGGGGAATATGGGGGATATGTGGGAGGGGGGATATGGGGGAGGGGGGATATGGGGGAGGGGGGATATGGGGGATATGGGGGAGGGGGGATATGGGGGATATGTGGGAGGGGGGATATGGGGGAGGGGGGATATGGGGGATATGGGGGAGGGGGGATATGGGGGAGGGGGGATATGGGGGAGGGGGGAATATGGGGGATATGGGGGAGGGGGGATATGGGGGAGGGGGGGATATGGGGGAGGGGGGATATGGGGGATATGGGGGAGGGGGGATATGGGGGAGGGTGGATATGTGGGAGGGGGGATATGGGGGAGGGGGGATATGGGGGAGGGGGGATATGGGGATATGGGGGAGGGGGGAATATGGGGGATATGGGGGAGGGGGGGATATGGGGGAGGGGGGAATATGGGGGATATGGGGGAGGGGGGATATGGGGGATATGGGGGAGGGGGGGATTTGGGGGAGAGGGGATATGGGGGATATGGGGGACGCTCACCCTGCCTGCTCTGACGAGGTCGTTCACCTTCTTGTGGCACTGGGTGCCTGTCCGTGGTGTCAGGGCCACAGCGGTGACGGCCTCTGCCACCTCCCTCCACAGACGCCGGCTGTGGCGTGGGGCAACTCTGCGGCCGTGCCCGGGATACAGGGCGTCCCTCCTCTGCTCCACCGCATCCAGGAGCGCCTCCACATCGCGTGACTCGAACCTCGGGGCTGAGCGACGGCCAGCCATCAAGTCGGGTGTTGCGGTCGGCTGTTCCGGTCGGGTGGGGGGGGAGCTGCGCGGCCTTATGAGCCGTCACGCCGTGCAGCGCGTATGACGCTGCACGGCGTGAACCACTGCGCAAGCGCGGATCCCGTTACGTCGCTGCTAGCCCATTTCGGGCCGCAGACTATCGGCCCATTTTTATGACGTGACGCAAGTGGGATTTGCGCCGTTTTTTGCGCCGATCGGCGGAGTTTCCGCCGATAACGGAGAATTTCGCCCCACATCTCTAAATAACACAACTGGCACTTTTACAATACACTTGCTGTTTCCATTGAGTCCGTGGTCCAATTTACATCAGCCCTGTGCAGCAGGAAGCACGTGGGCTTAATGGCTTGGCCCAAGAGGTAGTACCTGCATTGTTTTGTCTTACCCTATGTATTCCCCAACCTCCCTTGTGCACCCTGTGTCCCATGAGCTTCTCAATCTGTTCACTCCCTAACGTCCTGTGTTGTGTCAGCCAGTATATTTTCTGACCATCTTCATGTAGCATCCGTCTCAGCTAGTTACATCAAACTTATTGGAAATAGGACTTCGGCTCCCGCTAGAACGGACTTTTGGGCTCTCCAGAGGAGCCCCAACGGAAATTTTTCGATCGATTCCCGTGTGGGAAGGTGAGAGCAAGGTCCCCCTTCCGTCGTGTATGGACGGGACCAGAAGTGGAGCGGGGGAAAAAGTGGCTTTGGAGCAGCGGCAGAAACGAGGGGGGAAAAAACAAGATGGCGGAGGGCGGAGATCGAGCAGCATGGGGGCCGGATCAGCAGGAGTTTCTCAGGCGCTGCGTGGAGGAGCTTAAAAAGGAGGTGCTGGCGCCACTGCTGACGGCGATCGAGGGGCTGAAGGAGACCCAGAAGGCCCAGGAGGTAGAGCTCTGAGAGGTGAGGGACAAAACCACCAAGAACGAGGACGAGATCTTGGGCCTGGCGGTGAAGATGGAGGCGCACGAGGTGCTGCACAAGAGGTGGGGCGAAAGATTCGAGGACCTAGAGAACAGGTCGAGGAGGAAGAATCTCCGGATTCTGGGTCTCCCTGAAGGGGTGGAGGGGGCCGATGCCGGGGCGTATGTGAGCACGATGCTCCATTCGCTGATGGGTGCGGAGGCCTCTCCGAGTCCCCTGGAGCTAGATGGGGCTCATCGGGTCCTGGCGAGGAGACCCAAGGCCAACAAGCCGCCAAGGGCGATAGTGGTGAGGTTCCATCGTTTCGTGGACAGAGAGTGTGTCCTGAGATGGGCCAAGAAAGAGTGGAGCAGTAGATGGGAGAATGCGGTGATCCGAGTCTACCAGGACTGAAGCGCGGAGGTGGCAAAGAGGAGAACTGGTTTCCATCGCGCCAAGGCGGTGCTGCAGAGGAAGAGGGTGAGATTCGGAATGCTGCAGCCAGCGCGACTGTGGGTCACATTTCAAGATCGACACCACTATTTTGAAACGCCAGAAGAGGCTTGGACCTTTATCCAAACGGAAAGATTGGACTCAAACTGAGGGTCTGTGGTTGTGGGGGAGATGTCGAATGTATACAGGGTTGTAAATATGTGTAAAGAATGTTTCACGGGTGGGACGATGGATGGGGATGGGAGAAGAGATTTGATGGGGAGACTGTGGGGAATGTGGGCGCCTGTGCTGGAGGGAGGTGAGACCCGGGGATGGGGGAATTGGGATAAGGCCGCAACAGGAGCTGCGCCACAGGGGGCGGGGCTGGCTCAGGAAAGCGTGGGCTTTTTCCCACGTTAGGGAAGGGCGGAGGGGGGGGGGGATGGAGGAGCGCAAGGAGGAGGGGGGATTTCCACACGGGGGGGGTCAACGGGAAGGCGGGGGAAGCTGGGGTCAGCAGGAGTCAGCTGACTTACGGAAGTATTATGGGGGGAGGGAAAGAGCTAGATCTGGATCTAGCGGGGGGGGGAGGGGAATAGGGTTGCTGCTGCATTGGCCGAGGGGGAACTGAAAACGGAGGAGGTGGCTGGGGCGGGGATTCCCCGTCTGGGGGACTGGAGGGTGCAGGAGGCACGGGCACGGGACTGGCCTAAAATAGGAAATGGCTAGTCGGCAGGGGGGGAGAGGGGTGGGAAGCCTCCCAATCCGGCTGATAACGTGGAATGTGAGGGGCCTAAATGGGCTGGTTAAGAGGGCCCAAGTGTTTGCGCACTTAAAGGGACTGAAGGCAGATGTGGTCATGCTTCAGGAGACACATCTGAAGGTGGCAGACCAGGTCAGGTTAAGAAAGGGATGGGTAGGACAGGTATTCCATTCGGGGCTGGATGCGAAGAATAGAGGGGTGGCAATACTGGTGGGGAAGCGGGTGTCGTTTGAGGCCAAGAACATAGTAGCGGACAATGGAGGTCGATACGTGATGGTGAGCGGTAGGTTGCAGGGGACGTGGGTGGTATTGGTAAATGTATACGCCCCGAACTGGGACGATGCTGGATTCATGAAGCGTATGTTTGGGCGCATTCCGGACCTGGAGGTAGGAAGCTTGATAATGGGTGGGGATTTCAACACGGTGTTGGACCCAGCACTGGATCGCTCCAGATCTAGGACCGGAAAGAGGCCGGCTGCGGCCAAGGTGCTTAGGGGGTCTATGGACCAGATGGGGGGAGTGGATCCGTGGAGATTTGCCAGGCCTCTGGCCAGAGAATTTTCTTTTTTCTCCCACGTGCACAAAGCCTAGCCCCCGGATAGATTTTTTTGTCCTGGGCAGGGCATTGATCCCGAAAGTGGAGGGAACGGAGTATTCGGCCATAGCCATTTCAGACCACGCCCCGCACTGGGTGGAACTGGAGTTGGGAGAGGAAAGGGACCAACGCCCGTTGTGGCGGTTGGATGTGGGACTGCTGGCAGATGAGGCGGTGTGTGGGAGGGTGAGGGGGTGTATCGAAAGGTATTTGGAGGCCAACGACAACGGGGAGGTGCAGGTGGGGGTAGTATGGGAGGCGCTGAAGGCGGTGGTCAGGGGAGAGTTAATCTCCATCAGGGCTCATAGGGAGAAGAGAGAGGGCAGGGAAAGGGAGAGGTTAGTGGGGGAGATTTTAAGAGTGGACAGGAGCTATGCAGAGGCCCCTGAGGAGGGACTACTCAGGGAGAGGCGAAGTCTCCAGACGGAGTTCGACCTGTTGACCACAGGGAAAGCAGAGGCACAGTGGAGGAAAGCACAGGGGGCGACGTATGAGTAAGGGGAGAAGGTGAGCCGGATGCTGGCACATCAGCTCCGTAAGAGGATGGCAGCGAGGGAGATAGGTGGAGTCAAGGATGGAAGGGGAACTACGGTGTGGAGTGCGGTGAAAGTAAATGAGGCATTCAATGCCTTCTATGAGGAGCTGTACAGATCCCAGCCCCCAGCGGGGGAAGAGGGGATGCGACGATTCTTGGACCAACTGAGGTTCTCGAGGGTGGAGGAGCAGGAAGTGGCTGGTTTGGGGGCGCCAATTGGGTCTGAGGCGATGATCCCTTTGATCCTGAAGCGGGATAAGGACCCACTGCAATGTGGGTCGTACAGGCCGATCTCGCTCCTCAACGTGGATGCTAAGTTGCTGGCAAAAGTGCTGGCTATGCGGATCGAGGACTGTGTCCCGGGGGTGATTCACGAGGACCAGACGGGATTTGTAAAGGGCAGGCAACTAAACATCAATGTGTGGAGGCTCCTAAACGTGATAATGATGCCATCGGTGGAGGGAGAGGCGGAGATAGTGGGGGCTATGGACGCGGAGAAGGCCTTTGACCGAGTAGAGTGAGAGTATCTCTGGGAAGTGTTGCGGAGGTTTGGGTTCGGGGGAGGGTTTATTAGCTGGGTTAAGCTGCTACATAGAGCCCCGGTGGCGAGTGTGGTTACGAATCGGCGGAGGTCGGAGTATTTTCGGCTGTATCGAGGGACGAGGCAGGGGTGCCCCCTGTCCCCCGTGTTGTTTGCATTAGCAATTGAACCTTTGGCCATGGCATTAAGGGAGTCCAGGAAATGGAGGGGGCTGGTCCGAGGGGGAGAGGAGCATCGAGTGTCTCTGTATGCAGACGACCTGTTGCTGTATGTGGCGGATCCAGTGGAGGGGATGGTGGAGGTCATGCAGATTCTAAGGGAGTTGGGGGACTTTTCGGGCTATAAGCTCAATGTAGGAAAAAGTGAGCTCTTCGTGGTGCATCCAGGAGACCAGGGAAGAGGGATAGACGATCTACCGTTGAGGAGGGTGGAAAGGAGCTTTCGGTACTTGGGGATCCAAATAGCTAGGAGTTGGGGGGGGCCCTGCATAAACTTAATTTGACGAGGCTGGTGGAGCAGATGGAGGAGGACTTCAAACGATGGGACATGTTGCCACTCTCGCTCGTGGGCAGAGTACAGTCGATTAAAATGGTGGTCCTCTCGAGGTTTCTTTTTGTGTTCCAGTGCCTTCCAATTGTGATCACCAAGGCCTTTTTTAAGAGGGTAGGCAGGAGCATTATGGGTTTTGTGTGGGCGAATAAGACGCCGAGGGTAAGGAGGGGGTTTCTGGAGCGTAGTAGAGATAGAGGAGGGCTGGTGTTGCCGAATCTGGGTGGCTACTACTGGGCAGCCAATGTGGCGATGATCTGTAAGTGGGTGATGGAGGGAGAGGGGGCGGCATGGAAGAGGTTGGAACGAGCCTGGGGGCGCTGGTGACAGCACCACTGCCGCTCTTGCCGACAAGGTACACCATGAGTCCGGTGGTGGCGGCAACGCTAAAGATCTGGGGCCAGTGGAGACGACACAGGGGTGCGATGGGAGCCTCGGTGTGGTCCCCGATCAGGGGTAACCATCGGTTTGTCCCAGGAAGGATGGACGGGGGGTTTCAGAGCTGGCATCGGGCAGGGATTAGAAGAATGGGGGACCTGTTAATTGATGGGACGTTTGCGAGCCTAGGGGTGCTGGAGGAGATGTTTGGGCTACCCCCGGGAAACGCTTTCAGGTACATGCAAGTGAGGGCGTTTGTGAGGCGACAGGTGAGGGAATTTCTGTTGCTCCCGGCACAGGGGATTCAAGACAGCGTGTTTTCGGGTGTATGGGTCGGAGAGGGCAAGGTGTCGGCGATATACCAGGAGATGAAAGAAGAGGGGGAGGCTTTGGTAGAGGAGCTGAAGGGTAAATGGGAGGAGGAGTTGGGGGAGGAGATTGAAGAGGGTCTGTGGGCTGATGCCCTGAGTAGGGTTAATTCCTCTTCCTCGTGTGCCAGGTTTAGCCTGATACAGTTTAAGGTGATTCACAGAGCGCATATGACAGGGGCGAGGCTGAGTAGGTTCTTTGGGGTGGAGGACAGATGTGGGAGGTGCTCAGGAAGCCCGACGAACCGCGCCCATATGTTCTGGTCGTGCCCGGCACTGGATGGGTTCTGGAGGGGTGTTGCGAGAACTATATCTAAGGTGGTGAAAGTCCAGATCAAGCCAAGTTGGGGGCTAGCACTATTTGGAGTGGCGGACGAGCCGGGAGTGCAGGAGGCGAAAGAGGCCGGCATCTGGCCTTTGCGTCCCTGGTAGCCCGGCGGAGGATCTTGTTAGTGTGGAAAGATGCGAAGCCCCCCAGTGTGGAAGCCTGGATAGATGACATGGCAGGGTTTATCAAGTTGGAGAGGATAAAGTTCGCCTTGAGAGGGTCTGTGCAGGGGTTCTCCAGGCGGTGGCAACCGTTCCTTGACTATCTCGCGGAGCGTTAGATGAAGTTCGGTCAGCAGCAGCAGCAACCCAGGGAGGGGGGAGGGGAGGGGGGGACATCTCTTTCGGGGGGGAGGGGAAGAAGGGTGGACGGGGAAGGGGGTTTTTCCTAGGGGCACTTGAGCAAGAAAATACATAAACGTTTGGGAAAGTCGATATGTGCGGGAGGAACCCAATGGACAAAGTTCTGTACTATGTTGAATTGATATGTTTATGTCTTGCTATGCAACTTTTCTTCTCTTTTTGTTACCGGGGGGGGGGAGGGGGAGGGTGTTTGTATGGTTGAAAATTTTGTTGAAAAATTCTTAATAAACATATAAAAAAAAAAATTATTGGAAATAATTCCCGGTTTAAAACTTAATCCACATTTACTTTCAATGCTCTTAATAAAGGACGGCTAAAGCAACTAATCCTGTATTTCTTCAGCATCTTGCTGGCCTAAACATCTGCCTCTATTAGGGCGCAGTTGATTATCTTGAAGGTTGCCATTGAAAATGTCAAAGTACTGAAGTCTAGGAACCTAGGAAAATGGGGGGAAACAGAAAGATTCATGTGGGGCATCGTGCTCACAAACAGCGCAATGGAAGAGGCTTCACGGGATCCAGCAGCAATAGAAAAAATGTGCATATTTTGCATTAATCCCAGTGATATTTTAACGTGGCGACAAAAGGGAATCACAAGATCCTGCCGACTTTAAGAAAGATCAAGACAATGAGAGAAGACCGCGAATTCACATTTTACGGTATTTTATTTGTAACTTGTGATGCCACAGATGTATCCTGAATGAGAACAAAGATTGATAGCAGGATTCCAGTTTTCATATACTGAATCCAGAATGTGCTTGAATGTTATCCACAAAGCGAATCATTTTTTTACCCCGGGAGGAGGAGTACATTTTCGCATGGCTTAATCGTTCTGCATTCTATCTGGCTGCATCACAGCTTGGTATGGCAACTGCTCGGCCCAAGACCATAAGAAACTACAGAGAGTCATGAACTGGTTTTGGCCAAGGGTGGTGTCATGACCGATACAGGCTTGGTCGGCCGAAGGGCCTGTTCCTGTGCTGTATTGTTATTTGTTCTTCGTTCTTTGTAACACAGCCCAGTCCATCACGCGAACCCGCTTCCCATTCATTGACTCTATCTACACCTCCCACTTCCTTGGGAAGCGTAATCTAAGGCTCCTCCCACCCGGGTTATTCTCTCTTCCAACTTCTTTCATCTGGCAAGTGTCTGAGAACATGCACTAACAGGTTCAAAAACAGCTTCTACCCCACTGTTACCAGTCCTCTTATGGACTGAACTGATCTCTCTAGGCATCTTGTTTACTATGGGAGCACTATACTCCGTATGCTTCACCCAATGTCTATGTCTATGTATTTACATTATATATTTATCGTATATCCTATATTTTTTCATGTACGGAATGATCTGCCTCGACTGTAAGCAGAACAATGCTTTTCATTGTACCTCGGTACACGGGACAGTAAATTTAAAGCTAAATATATCTTGATTGTCGGACTCCCGCAGTGAAACTTGACCCTTCTCTGATTGCAGCACTGCAGAATCAGGTTGGAACATTACTGTGTTTGGTAAGAAAACGTGGACTTTGATCCTCCTCCTTTTGATGCACAAGAGTTTGAATCAGCAAAACAATAAAAAGAACATTGTGTGCTCAAGTTTGCTTGAAAGTGTACTGTGTTGATACAAAATGAGGGAAAATAGCACCTCTGTCACATGTTTCTTTTCCCTTTGTGTCGCCAGATTTTATTTTCTCCTCCATTGCATTAATGATACACCAACAGCAAGAAGAATTTGTGTTACAAATATGAATTTTGGAAGATTGTTAGTCGGAGTCATGTAACCTGTTCCGGATTTTGGTGATCACAAACCTGGATGGTTTTTTACTGGGAAACTGGTGCAAACTTGTAGACAATTGCAGAAACATCTTTATTGACAGTGAATAGACTGTGTGGCCGGGATTCTCCGGCCCTGTGTCGGGTCGGATCCCCGGGGGGAGGCGCGAATCCCGCCCCGCCACCCTGACGCCGGCTTCCCTATTCTCCGCCGCCATTTTTCGGGTGCTGGCGGGATTCCCGCCACGCCAGTCGGGGGATGTTGACAGTGGCCCCTCCGGGCCCCGATGGGCCAAGTGGCCGACAGGTTTTGCCCAGTCCTGCCGGCGTGGATTACTCACCTCACATTCGGGGGTACCTGGCAGTTAAGTGTGCGGGGGCTGTCCTGGGAGGGGTGGGCGGGGGGATCCGAGCCTGGGGGGGGCCCCCACGGTGGCGTGGCTCGCGATTGGGTCCCACCGATTGGTGGGCGGGCTGGTTCCGTGTGGGCTTTATTTCCTCCGCTCTGGGCCCCTGTAGGGCTACGCCATATTGCCCGGGGGCCAGCGCGGAGAAGGGAACCCCCGCGCATGCGCGGAAATACGGCAGCTGTTCTGCACATGCGCGGAAATACGCCACCCGTTCCGCGCATGCTCGATCTCGCGCCCGCCCTTCGGCGCTGGCTGGAGCTGCGGGGACCACTCCGGCGTCAACCTAGCCCCCTAGAAAGTGGAGAATTCCTCACTTTCGGGGGCCGTTGACGCCGGAGTGGTTGGCGCCGGTTTTCATGCTGGCGTGGGGACATAGCGCCATTATTGGAGAACGCCGCCCTTTGTCCCCAATCCCAGGGAGGTGCTGGGGATGTCAGATTTTATAAATGGCTGTGTCTTTAACTCTCTATTTAATTTCAAGACATAACAAAATTAGGAGTCTAAAAGTTGGCTAATAAGCATTTCCTCCTGCATACAAGGCCTGTGTGATTCATTTTCCCATTGAGATGGGCTCCGAAATGGGAAGAGTGTTAGGAGGTCATTATAAAGTCAGATTACAAGATTATTCGAAAATATATCCCTGAATTTCATAGTCAGGCCAGTCTGCCAGGATCCAAGAGAAAGAGAGGAAGCAAATAGAGACATACAAGTATCTATGGTTCAGTGTCCAATAAAGTCGATGGGAGCTCGTGCTCAAATTGTAAAGACCAGGAGCTGCATTCTCCATTTCTGGGACTATGTCCCCATGCCGTTGGGAAAACTGTGGTCTTTTACGCCAGGAAAACCGGCGTCAAAAGGCCACAGATTCCCCATTTTGTAGGGGGCTAGCAGGCAGTTGTCGGAGAGCTCGCAGCTCTAGCCGCCGATAAGGCCCCCAGTACTTCTGGGTCAGAAGCTGCCCATGCGCACAGTGGCGGCCTCCAGCGGCCATGCCGTGCTCCATGGCGGACTCAGCCCGCTGGCAGACCAGGACCGCCAAAATAGTGCCCCGTATCGGCCGCTCGCTCCCCCCGGACCGCCCGCACACATTGCTCCCAGCCCCGAATGAAGACCCCGCTGCCCGCCGATCGGCCCTCCCCTGACTGTGGCGGCCCCGGACTGAGTCCGCAGCCGCCATGCGAGGATCCCGGTTGGTGGGACCACTTGAGTTCCACGCCGTCGGGAATTTGGCCGGTCGAGGATGGAGCATCACGGGGTGGGCCTCAGGCAATGGCCTGAGGCGGTGGGTACTTGGCGGACTACGCTGATTTTCGGGGGCGGAGAATTGCGAAACTGGCGCCGGTCCCAATTTCATGCATCAAAACAGATTCTCCACCCTGAGGTCGAACATGATTTCGGCATCGGGGGGCGGAGAATACAGTTCCAAATTTAAAATGAGGCTGAGTGAGAGGAAAAATATCCAGGAAAACTCAAAATATGATGGTTAGTTCTCGTGTTAAAAGTTAGCAGCCTGTGGAAAAAAAAGGACCGAGCTAACTCAAGCGAATTGAATGCCCACTTAAGGGACAGTGTAAAGTATACTGTGGTGCAGGACTTTTGGCTGTGTTAGATGTAAAAGAGGAAAGTTCTGTGCTTTAGTTCAAAGCATTAGTTGCTTTAATAAAATTGTGCTTAGTCAGTGTTGCTTTTAGTTTGATTGTTGCAGTAAAAGTTGTAAAACCTGAAATCGTGTTGTGTGATCCTTCATCTTGGTCACTGGAAATTCAGATTTATTTTTGAAAGTTATCGGTCTCCATGGAGCTGGTAATAATTTTCAACAGAAAATATCAGGGAAGTTGGCTTATAAAAAAAAAGTCTAAAATTTAAAGCACCCAATTCATTTTTCTTCCGATTAAGGGGCAATTTAGCGTGGCCAATCCACCTACCCTGCGCATCTTTGGTTGTGGAGGTGAGACCCATGCAGGGAGAATGTGCAAACCACACGGACAGTGACCTGGGTCCTCAGCGCTGTGAGGCAGAAGAGCTAACCAATGTGCCACCTTGCCGTCCCCAGTGATAGTAATTTAAGTGGTCATGAGAGATTAATTGTATATCACCATAAAAATATGATGTGGAGATGCCGGCGTTGAACTGGGGTGAGCACAGTAAGAAGTCTTACAACACCAGGTTAAAGTCCAACAGGTTTGTTTCGATGTCACTAGCTTTCGGTACCTCTTCATTCACCTGAGGAAGGAGCAGCGCTCCGAAAGTTAGTGACATCGAAACAAACCTGTTGGACTTTAACCTGGTGTTGTAAGACTTCTTACCATAAAAATACTTTGCCTGCAATTCAGCGACCCCTATTGTGCAACAGGTGAACCACGCCAGGGCCCCAAATCGGGTTCCGCGCCGGGCCAATTGTGAGTCACCCGACTCTCCGCCTGGCGTGATCTGCATCTCGCCCTTGTTGGGAGGGATCTAGATCTACATATTTAAATCGGCCTAATGGCCGGATTCACCCGTACTGGTCTACGGGTGACCCGGGGGGAGGGGGGGGGGGTCTTACAGGCCCTGGTATTCCCCTGGTCCCTTGGCACCACCAGCCTGACATCCTTACAGTATCACCGGGCACCAGGGCAGCATTGCCAGGGCGCCTGGCTGTCAGGTTGGTACTCTCAGGGGTTGGGCCCGGGCGGGGCCTTGCCAATTGAAGGGGCAGTGAGTGGGCTTGCCAAGGGCTTCGGCAAGGTTCGAGGGGTGAGGGGATGGGATCGATAAAAGGGGCGGGTAGAACAGGGCCGCCTATCAAAATAGCGGCCCAATCTGCGAGCTGATCTCGGCAGCAGGAAACCTTTCTAAGTGCGGCCTCGGCAGGGAGAAATTCCCCGAGGCCAAAACACACGGCAAAACGGCGTTGAATAGTGGGCAATTTCTCGCCGCTGCAGCCGGTGAGAAACATCCCGCTGAACAAAGCCAAAAGCGAACTTTAATATTTGTCCACTGAATCGTGCTCTTCAATTTTCAAGCGAAACTCTTTCATATTTTGCTTCTCTGGTTGTACAGCGACATAGTAGAATTGTTGGCATCTTGATCTCAAGACTAAAGCATGGAAGAGTCCGTTCAACCGATCATGCCTGTGCCAGAGAGGTGGAATAGAATATTTAGCCCACCTGACATTTAAATAAAAGCCTCTGTACAGACGAGAAAGGCCTTGCTTTATTTAACTGAGTTCAGCTGCAGCAGCAGCAGTAGTGTCTCTGGAAACGAAACAGGAGCCAGATCTCTCATTCCTCATTACCGTCCAGTAACCCCCCTGTTGGCCTGAATGCATGTATGGATTTTGGCCAAAGACCAGATCCACTACACGCTATCGTGCCCCTTTCACCTCTCTCCTGTTACCCAGAGTCAAGTAACCTGCCACACATTCATTCCCTCTGCTGTCAAGGAAGTGAGCACAACTTGGCCGAGGTACCAGAAAGCAGCAAAGGCTGTGAACCGGGAGAAGATTAGAAGTCTGGGATATAAAAGCTCCAACTCTTTCTATTCTGGTAGCAAGTCCAATCACAGGCAGCTAAGGACTGCTCTTTAGATGTCCACAAACAGTGGAGCTGAATTACTGTCACATTACCCTCGCCTTCCGCAGCTCCAACGCTTTATATCCCAGTCTTCGAAATAATACCTTTCATTTCATCAGTGGCAAAACATTTGTACAGATTACTTGCGATCGATCAGTAAGAAGTGCACTCACTCGATATTGGAGCGTGAAATTAAATTACTTCTCTTTTTCCTCATACCGTGGAAATCAATCTGGAAGCAAATTAATGATACACTTGTATTTGTGTTTGTGGAGGAGGTTGTTTTGCTCAGTTTGAAGTCGAGCATTCGTTATTAAAGAACTTAAGCAACTAAGAGATTGGAGTACATGTGGTAATCTTAAACAATGGATAATTAAAATAAAATATTAGTTCTGGTCACGATACTGTGGTTAGACTGTCAGTCAAATCATATGATTAAAAGAGGTATCTGGATGATGAGAGCTTTGCTTTGTGCATCACCAATTAAGTTAATTTCAGATTAATTGCAGATAATGAATGCTGATATTACTCACGTAATTGCAGGCTGATTTTCTTTTCTGGCTGGCTGCTTATTTCAGTGTAGATTTATCAGCCGTTAAAGTTTTTGGTGTTGACAAGTTGGCCAGTGCTTTAAAGTAAAGTAGTATTCGGAGTCCTGAAAGTGTTGGTGCAGCTGAGCCCATGAGCATGGCCTCACTTTACGGTACATCAGGTAGGAGCAGGTGCTCCCTATTGTATGTCTGACAGGAGCCTGGTCTCTCTCGTGTCCAACAGGAGATTAGGATTCCAGTCATTAAAAAGGAATTGAAGTCTCAAAGTGAAGAAGCCTTACTGCAGTTGCTGGGTATAGGGGGTTAGAGTACAGTGCATCGTTTTTGACTTTTTACTGTTAGGAAACCAAAGGTAGATTTAAGAAATTTATATATGTATTGGTAAACATTAAGTATAGTTTTAAGTGGGTTTAATTTATGATTCTGCATCTGGAAGGGTAAAACCTATAGTCAGATTCATGCTGGACCAAGGTATTTGTATGTGTGGGAATTGGTTAAGTCGCAGCAGTGTTTCTATCGTGCTTTATCATAAAATTTACAGTGCAGAAGGAGGCCATTTGGCCCATCGAGTCTGCACCGGCTCTTGGAAAGAGCACCCTACCCAAGCTCACCCCCCCCCCCCCCCCATCCCCATAACCCAGGAACCCCACCCAACACTAAGGGCAATTTGGACACTAAGGGCAATTTAGCACAGCCAATCCACCTAACCTGCACATCTTTGGACTGTGGGAGGAAACCGGAGCACCCGGAGGAAACCCACGCAGACACGGGGAGAACGTGCAGACTCCGCACAGACAGTGACCCAGCGGGGAATCGAACCTGGGACCCTGGAGCTGTGAAGCAATTGTGCTAACCACGATGCTACCGTGTTGCCCCTAAAGCCCCTTAGAGAGGGCTATGTCGTGAAGAATAAATACAAGGCATAAGCATGTGGGTGTTGCTTAGCAACTGGGGTCTTGTAAGTTTTAGTTCAGCTAATTTAACTGCAGTTGAAGATAGGTATTGAGAGAAGGCAGATCTTGCAGCTCTGCAAGGAATAGTTGGTTTAGAAGGCTAGAGAGGGAACATCTCTCTCGGTTTGGCTAGCAGAAAAGCCATACGAGGGAGTAATGGTTAACAAAACAGATGCAGATAGTGGAAGAGCAGCTAGTTAAGGAAAGCAGAGAAATGACGAGATGTTTCCAAGAAGTCTGAGATTAAAGGTACTAGGACAGGGCACTGTTCAGAGACAGACAGAGCTGAGAAGAAGGCTCAGATGCCAGAAAGATATCTAAAGTAATGTTTGAGTTTGTGAGACTTTACTACAACCTGTGGAACGTGAGTTGAAATAACAATGGAATCGGTGGCTGGACCTGGGAGTTGGGACAAAGGAAACCTAAAAGAGGGCGGTGTAATCCTGGACTGGATTTGTTGTTAAAAGTGGAGTGGAAGCTTGGGTTAAAAGAGTTATTTGTAAAACCTGGACTGAATTTCAATGAAAGGATCATTGTGAGAGAGGATTTTAAAACATGTTTTTGGCAGTGGAGTTGGAATCCCTCATGTGATCTCCTTCTGGGGGAATTCTGAGGGGAAATCCACAGTCACTAACTTGGGTTCAGAATGGAGTGTTTGTACTTGGCCACAATCATCTTGTGAGCTTTAACCGCACATTTGTGACAATTAGTCCACTGTAGCTTAAGATCTACTTTTTAATCCATGTTAATCTTTAAATCTGTGTGTGGTTGTTAAGGTAAGAGAAGAGTAAAGGAGTATTGTATAATAATCCATCTTTTCATGTTTAATATATGTTTTTTTCCTTGTTGTTAAAACTAATTAACGATCCTGTGACTCTTGCTCCACATTTTATAAATAAAATGTTACGGTCCTTTGAGCCAGGGTTCCATTCTGAGATCTTCCCATCCCAGTTATAACATCAGCATGACTCAATGAAGGATAGACTTGCTTTTGAAGGTTCACTAGACTGATTCCCGGAGGGTGTTGTCCTCGGAGCAGAGATTGAGTAGACTAGGCCTTTAGAGATTGAGCGGAGATTTTATTGAACCATAAAACCTTATAGGGGCTTGAGCAGGTAAGTGTTGGGAGGATGTTTCCCCCTAGCGGGAAACAGGTGTCAGGCAATTCCGACTGAGATGAGGTGTTATTTTGTCACTTGGACGGTTGTGAATCGTGGGCATGTTCTAACCCAGAAAGTTACGGATGCTCGGTTGTTGAGTATATTCAGGACAATGGTCGATTGATTTTTGATGAAATGAACAAGGGATATAGGGATGGTATGGGAAGGTGGCGTTGGGGGAGAAGATCAGGAATGATCTCAATGAAAGGCAGAGGTTTTAAGGGGCCAAATGATCTCTTTATCCTAGTTCCTCTATTCCTGTCATCTGTCAGAAGCGCAGCACCTGATCTCCTGCAGGAGGCTCTACTGTAAGGGTGGCAGAATTCTAGCCCCTGGCCTGTATGTCTGGCAGCAGTGAGGCTTTCTGGTGCTCTCTGCTCAATGAGATTTTGGTTTCCGTGAGCTATTAAAAAAACCATAAGACCAGGAGACATAGGAACAAAAGTAAGCCACTCGGCCCATCGAGTCTGCTCCACCATTCAATCAAATAACAGCTGATCTGATATAATCCTCTACTCCACTTCCCCGTCTTATCCACATAACTGTTGATTCCCTTACTGATTAAAAATCTGTTTACCTCAGCCTTTTACAGACTTAACGACTCAGCCTCTACAGCTCTCGGCGGTAAAGAATTCCACAGATTTGTTACCCCCCGAGAAAATAATTTCTCCTCATCTCTGTGCTAAATGGGCGACCCCTTACCCTTGAGATTATGGCCTCTGGTCCTAGACTCTCCCACGAGAGGAAACATCCTCTCAGCATCTATTGAGAAGCCTGTATGTCTCAATAGATTCACCTCTCATTCTTCTAAAATCCAATGAGTACAGGTTCAATCTACTCAGCCTCTCCTCATAAGAAAATCCTTCCACACCCGGGGTTCAACCTAATAAACCTTCTCTAGACGGCCTCCAATGGCAGCATATCTTTTCTTAGATAAGGGGACCAAAACTATTCTCGGTATTCCAGGGGCGGTCTACCTCGTGCTTTGTATCGTTTTAGCAGGCCTCCCTAGTTTTATATTCCATTCCCTTTGCAATAAAGGCCAACATTCCATTTGCCTCCCCAATTACCTGCTGTATTTGCATGCTAGCTTTTTGTGATTCATGCCCGAAGCCCCCCAAATCCCTCTATGCTACAGCGTTCTGCAGTCTTTCACTATTTCCTTTAATCTTCCTACCAAAGTGCATAACTTCACATTTTCCTACATTATATTCCATCTGCCAAGTTTTTGCCCACTCACCTAACCTGTCTATATCCCTCTGTAGACTCTTTGTGTCATCCTACCACTTGCCTCCCCATCTATTTTTGTGTCATCCGCACACTTGGCAATAGTGCATTCACTTCCCTCGTCTAAGTCATTAATATGTATTGTAAATAATTGTGGCCTCAGCACGGATCCCTGAAGGGTGAAGGGACAATTTCCCTATTGAGGAACCAGGGCTTGCTACACTGTATGCCGGACAGCAGAATGCCTTATCTATGATAATTTAACAGGAAATTTATTCCTCTATCTCATGTCAGTAACTAAATTATTTTTTACAATTAATTTGTTCGAGAAAAAAAGCGTTTAATCCTAACAATCATTTCTACGTCGTTTTCACCTGAATTTTCCAACCTTTTATGATGCATTATTCTTTGATTAGAACCTATGTTTTCTACTCACTCATTTAAACTGAGAATATTTCCAATTTTCAAAAAAAAAAAAATTTTGTGCTTTCCGATTCTGAAACACCATTAACTCAGGCAACCCCTTATCTCTAGGCTGAGGAAACAGGAGACTATAGAGAATATCAATACCTTAAACTGGCAAGGTCTGGCTTAACAGCATTGGATAAGGAGCTTGAATACAAAGCTGGTTTTCCACATGGGCAGCAGAACAGACTGAACTGGCCAATATCGTGGCAGCACGACGCTAAACCAAAGGCCAAGGATCACGCTCACAATAAACAGCACGACCCTTCTGAATCACAGCATTGTTGCTCTGCAGAAAGAGGCCATGTGGCCTATCATGTCTGCACCAACTGTCCAAACAAGCATCATGACTTAGTGCCATTCCCCAGCCCTTTCCCCTGTATCCCTCCACATTGTTTCTATTCAAGTAATCATCTAATGCCCTCTTGAATGCACTGATTGAACCTGCCACTACAACACTCCCAGGCGATGCATTCCAGACCCAAAGCAATCGTCGTGTGAAAATGTTTTTCCTCACATCGCATTTTCTTCTTTTTCAAATCCCTTTAAATCTGTGCCCTCTCATCCTTGATTCTTTTACGATCTACTCTGTCCAGCTTCCTCGGGATTTTTAACATCTCAATCAAATCTCCTCTGTACCTTCTTCTCTCCAAGGAGAACGGTCCCAAACTCTCCAATCTATCTTCATAATAAAGTTTCTCACCTGTGGAACCGTTCTTGCATGCCTCTTCTGCACTCTCTCCTACGTTCATCTACTTCCTATAGTGTGACGCCAGGCACTGCACACAACATTCCAGCTGAGGTCTAGCTAATGTCTTGTACACATCCAGCATAACCTCCTTGCTCTTGTATTTTTGTTCAGCAAAGCTCCAGGAGGAAGGCCAAGTTCTGGAGTTTTCAGGGAATCTGTCTCTGGTTCTTAGCTAAGCAAACTGTGTACCAACTGAAGGGCTCATTGACAGCTCTGTGCATCGGCAGTGAAGATCATTTCTAATACAGAGACGCTAACTCAGTATTACCTGCTCAAACATTGCAGTTGGCTGTGATGCTTGGAGGCTAACCTTCTCAGTTCCAGGATATTACTGCAGGACTCCCTCAGGGCGGTGGTCTAGGTTCAACCATCTTCAGCTGTTCTATGAATGACCTTCCTTCCATCGTAAAGTCAGAACTGTTGATGTTCACTGATGATTGCACAATGTTCAGCTCCATTTCCAACTCCTCAAATACTGACGCAGCCTCTGTTCCATTGCAGCAAGACCTGGACAATATCCAGGCTTGGGCTGACAAGTGGTAAGCAACATTTGTTCCGCACAAGTGCCAGTACTCTAACAAGAGAGAATCTAACCAATTCCCCTTGAAATTCAATGGCATTATTACCATTGCTGAATCCCCCGTAATCAACATCCTACTGGTTAACATTGACCAGAAATTGAACTGGACTAGCCATGTAAATACTGTGGCTACAAGGGCAGGGCAGAGGCTAGGAATCCTGCAGCAATTAACTCACCTCCTGACCCCCCAAAGCCTGTCCACCATCTACAAGGCACAAATCAGGAGCATGATGGAATACTCCCCCACTTGCCTGGATGAATGCAGCACTAATAATACTCAAGAAGCTCAACACCATCCAGGACAAAGCAGTCCAGTAGATTGGCACCCCTTCCATGAACAATCACTCCGTCCACCAACAATGAACAGTGACAGCAGTGTGTACCATCCACAAGATGCACTGCAGGAACTCACCCAGGTTCCTAAGACGGTACCTTCCAAACTCGTGACCGCTGCCATCTAGAAGGACAAGGGCAGCAGATACATGAAAACACCACCACCTGGAGGTTATCCTCCAAGCCACTCACTATTCTGAATTGCAAATATGTCGCTGGGTGAAGATCCTGGGACAGCACTGTGGGTGCACCTACACCGCAGAGACTGCAGTGGTTAAGAAGGCAGCTCAACATCACCTTCTCAAGGGCAATTAGGGCTGGCCTAGCCAGCAATGCCCATATCCCGTAAATCAATAAAACAAACCAAGCATTGTTTGCAAAGACAGAGCCACATTGATGGGAATATTGATCCAAAGCTTGATCGAAAAGTAACAGTGAATTCACAAACCCCACTGATGTTAACGTGTAAATCAGTCAGCAACTTCAGGGGTATGGACACTTTCCCTGAGTTGCGATTTGCTGCTCTATTTACACCACTCCATTGCTGTGCACAACTGGCAGCTTGTCCTCCACCTTGTCATATTTTTTGAAGAACGTTCTGGATTTGCATATTGGACTTAAAAGAAGGACCGGAGTTCTCCGGCCGCTCGCTGGAAGCGGGATTCTCTGGTCCCACCGGCAGCGTACCCCGGCGGGTTTCCCGGCGACGTGGGATGGCTTCACTGGCAATTCCCATTGGGAGCAGTGAATTCCATCACCGAGAAAGGCACGGCTGGGAGGCCGGAGAATCCCAGATCACCGTGGAGCTTTTCCTTACCAGCAGAAGTATCAGTTAACAGGGCAGCGCAGTGGCACAGTGGGTAGCACTGCTACCTCATGGCGCCGAGGTCCCAGGTTCGATCCCGGCTCTGGATCACCGACCGCGTGGAGTTTGCACATTCTCCCCGTGTTTGCGTGGGTTTCGCCCCCACAACCCAGAGATGTGCCGGTTAGGTGGATTGACCACGCTAAATTGCCCCTTAATTGGAAAAAAATGAATCCGGTACTCTAAATTTAAAAAACAAATTTAAAAAACCAATGTGATCATTGTTAATGCAATGACAATTAACTTCTCTGGCCCAGAAAGGGAACTGTTTAATTTGTTGAGTCTCCTTCCTGCTGCAGTCAATTCTTCTCGGAGATTTTATACATTTAAATTGAAAAGAAAATGACCAAATATTAATTTTCTTGCCTGTCCCTTTTTACTCCTTCTCTGAATTCAATCTTTCTTTTCCTCTCATTTCTCTTTCTGTATCTGTTTTGACCCAGGTTCACTCTCCTCCTCTATTTTTCATCTGTTTCTTATTCAGCTAATAAATCTCATTGTTTAATGAGATATATTGTTTGTTGTGTTGTTCACAAAGGCCACATGTGATCTGCTGCACTTCCAGGGGAAAAATATTTTGAGCTGTGGGGAGTGGGGAAACAAACATCTAACGAACAGTGCGAACTGTGAGAACGTTTTGCTCTTTTGATTCTATTTTCTTCTGGTGTTAAGGTAAGAAGTTTCCCTCGGCTTGTGAAAACTTCTCCTGCCACCTATTGCATCTTCTGATTCCCACTTGAAGGCATTGTTGCACAAACATTGCCACATTGCATTGCATCCACCTGCCGCTATGCAGTTATCCCATCGATTGGTTATGCGATATTCGCATTGAGGGGAGTTCCAGTTTACCACTGTGTTTTCCTCAAGTTTAATCTTCCCCGTGTGGAATTGAGATGATCAAGCAGTAATCAGATGGCCAAATCTGATTGATTATTGGAGATTAATCAATTGCAGTAACGCAGACAATGTAGAATATCCCATTAACTAGTGATGTATGGGCTTCTTAGTTTTAAGTATAGTATGGTAAAGTTGAATATAGATTAATGAGAATTGAACATAATAATTGAAATGAGTTAGGAAAGACTTACTGGAGATTAAGTACAGTATATGGTATTTTATGATATAGAATTTGCAGTGCAGAAGGAGGCCATTCAGCCCATCGAGTCTGCACTGGCCCTTGGAAAGATCACCCTTCTTAAGCCCCATGCGTCCACCCTATCCTCTTTATCCCTTTAAACCCATCTGACCTTTTTGAACACTTGATGCACGATCAATAACTACTAAAACGAGGTTGTAGTACAACTGAAGGCTTTAATAAGCTAGAAGTGTTCCCCAGCAGCTCAGGTACAGAATGAGGGCTGCTGGGACGGCCGGGGTTCTTATACCCTGCCTATCGGGGCGGAGCTACCATACTCTACAGCCAATGGTAAAACCCCTAGGTTTAACCAATAGCACTTCAGCCTCTCAGGTACCGTAATACCTGATAATACCACATTCACCCCCTGTTAAAAAAAGAGTCCGGCGGGGGTGGTGGTCAGCAACTACAAAATGTAACAACATGGTATAATCAGTTATGGAGGTACCGTGATACCTCCTTACAGTGTTTAGTGATTATTTACAAGCATATCAGACATGTACATTCAGTGTTTAATATTTATAGATCAGTTAAAATGTTGCAATCAGTCGGTCGGGTGCCCTGGTCGTCCTCTGTGATCGTCTGAGCCTCGGTGGTGACTCCGGTGGGGGCTCGAGCTTCTGCAACTCCGGGAGCGTCGCTTCGATCTCCATGGCAGCTTCGTCACCACTAGACGGCGCTGGTGGGAAAAACGGGAAGGGGGCGCCTGTAGGGGGCGTCGGTGGGTGGGGGGGCCTAGGCAGGGGCGGCGGGAGGACTGACCCTCCTGTAAGGTGCTGCGGTGGAGGGGGGGGGGGGGGGGGGGGACTGGTGGCTGGGATGTAAGTGGAGTTCCGGCGGTCGCCAGTTCCCGTAGGGAGACCGGATCTTGTCGGCCGTCAGCGAACGCCACGTAGGCGTATTGGGGATTAGCGTGTAGCAGATGGACACTCTCGACCAACGGGTCCGACCTGTGCGCCCGCACGTGTTTTCGGAGCAGGCTGGGTCCGGGTGTTGCCAGCCAAGTTGGGAGCGAGGTCCCGGAGGAAGACTTCCTGGGAAAGACAGGGAGACGTTCGTGAGGTGTCTGATTGGTGGTTGTACAAAGCAGTGCCCGGATGGAGTGGAGGGCCTCCTGGAGGACTTCTTGCCAGCGGGAGACTGGGCGGTTCCTGGACCGTAGGGCCAGCAGAACGGTCTTCCAGACCATTGCGTTCTCCCTCTCTACCTGTCCGTTTCCCCGGGGGTTGTAACTGGTCGTCCTGTTCGAGGCGATGCCCTTGTGAGCAGGAATTGATGCAGTTCGTCGCTCATAAAGGAGGACCCCCTATCACTGTGTATGTAAGCGGGGAAACCGAACATTGCAAAGATACTATGGAGGGCCTTGATGACGGTGGTTGCGGTCATGTCGGGGCAGGGGATGGCGAATGGGAACCGGGAGTACTCGTCAATCACGTTCAGGAAATACGTGTTGCGGTCGGTGGAGGGGAGGGGGCCTTTGAAGTCCATGCTGAGGCGTTCAAAGGGACGGGAAGCCTTAATCAGGTGCGCTCTCTCCGGCCGGTAGAAGTGCGGTTTGCACTCCGCACAGATTTGGCAGTCCCTGGTGGCCGTCCTGACCTCCTCGATGGAGTAGGGCAGGTTGCGGGTCTTAACGAAATGGAAAAAGCGAGTGATCCCCGGGTGGCAGAGTTTCTCGTGGAGGGCTCGGAGGCGGTCCACTTGTGCGGTGGCACCTGTGCCGCGGGACAGGGCGTCAGGAGGCTCGTTTAGCTTCCCAGGATGGTACAAGATCTGGTAGTTGTAGGTGGAGAGTTCGATCCTCCACCTCAAGATCTTGTTGTTTTATATCTTGCCCCGCTGTGCATTATCGAACATGAATGCCACCAACCGTTGGTCAGTGAGGAGAGTGAATCTCCTGCCGGCCAGGTAATGCCTCCAATGTCGCACAGCTTCTACTGTGGCCTGGGCCTCCTTCTCGACTGAGGAGTGGCGAATTTCGGAAGCATGGAGGGTACGGGAGAAGAAGGCCATGGGTCTGCCCGCTTGGTTGGGGGTGGCCGCCAGAGCTACGTCGGACGCATTGCTCTCGACCTGGAAGGGGAGGGACTCGTCGATGGCATGCATCGTGGCCTTTGCAATGTCTGCTTTGATGCGGCTGAAGGCCTGGCAGGCCTCTATCGACAGGGGGAAAGTTGTGCATTGGATCAGGGGACGGGCTTTGTCTGCATAGTTGGGGACCCACTGGGCGTAGTAACTGAAAAACTCAGGGCCTTGGGGCAGTGAGGGAGGGGGAACTCCATAAGGGGGCGCATGCATTCAGGGTTGGGGCCTATCACTCCATTTCGCACTACGTAGCCGAGGATGGCTAGGCGGTCGGTACTAAACACGCATTTATCCTTATTGTATGTTAGGTTAAGGATTTTAGCGGTCTGGAGAAATTTTCGGAGGTTGGTGTCGTGGTCCTGCTGGTCGTGGCCGCAGATGGTGACATTATCGAGATACGGGAACGTTGCCCGTAGACCGTACCGGTCAACCATTCGGTCCATTTCGCGCTGGAAGTCCGAGACCCCATTGGTGACACCGAAGGGAACTCTTAAGAAGTGATAGAGCCGCCCATCTGCCTCGAAAGCAGTGTATTTGCGGTCACTAGTACGGAGGGGTAGCTGGTGGTAGGCGGACTTGAGGTCCACCGTGGAGAAGACCTTATAATGCGCTGTCCTGTTTACGAGGTCGGATATGCGGGGGAGAGGGTACGCGTCCAGCTGCGTAAACCTGTTGATGGTCTGACTGTAGTCGATGACCATCCTATGCTTCTCCCCGGTCTTTTACCACCGCTACTTGAGCTCTCCAGGGACTGTTGCTGGCTTCAATGACCCCTTCCCTCAGTAACCTTTGGACCTCTGACCTAATAAAGATCCGATCCTGGGCACTGTACCGTCTGCTCCTCATGGCGACGGGTTTGCAATCCGGGATGAGGTTCGCAAACAGGGAAGGCGGGTCGACCTTAAGGGTCGCGAGGCCGCAGACAGTAAGGGTGGGTATAGGGCCGCCGAATTGGAAGGTCAAACTTTGCAGGTTACACTGGAAGTCTAAACCCAGGAGTGTAGCCGCGCAGAGGTGGGGAAGAACATAAAGGCGGAAATTTTTGAATTCCCTTCCCTGGACTGTGAGGTTTGCTAAACAGAACCCCTTTATCTCTACAGAGTGAGAACCGGAGGCCAGGGAGATTCTTTGATTAACAGGGTGGATAAAGAGGGAACAGCGCCTTACCGTGTCAGGGTGTATAAAGCTCTCCGTGCTCCCAGAGTCGATCAGGCAGGACGTCTCGTGGCCGTTGATGAAGATGGTCGTCGTTGCTGTTGAGAGTGTTCGAGGTCGAGTTTGGTCCAGGGTCACCGAGGCCAGACGCAGTAATTGTGGATTTTGTTCAGGCAGTGTGTGGTCGGCCGAGCTGGGGTCCTGGGGCATCCAAGATGGCGTCTCCCATTGGTAGCACATGGTGGTCGGGGGTGGACAAAATGGCTACACCCGTCCGTCCAGCGTGGTGTCCGAGGGACAAGATGGCAGCGCCCGGGGTCCGCACGTGGGCCTGGGATACGGGGGTGGCGGCGACCGCTGGCCGCCCGGGGCGCCTGGAGAGGTTTGCTGTGCCGGTCCAGAGTCGCCGCTGGAGACCGCGGCCACCGCTCGTGCCTGGCAGACCCCCACGAAATGGCCCTTTTTGCTGCACCCCCTGCAGATGGATGTGCGGGCCGGGCAGCGCTGGTGGGGGTGTTTTTCCTGCCCGCAAAAGAAGCAGCGGGGTCCATTGGGGTTGGCGGGCCGCCTTACAGCACAGGCCTGCGGGGAAGCGGGGAAGGTCTCTGGGGCGGCCGCTGCGGGATTCCACGCTGCCCAGGGGGCCGCCGTGCGGTTGGGCGCGTAGGATCGGGCGTTCTTAGAACATAAGAACATAAGAACTAGGAGCAGGAGTAGGCCATCTGGCCCCTTGAGCCTGCTCCGCCA